>NC_073304.1:199236411-199555684 GCF_027595985.1 Sorex araneus
ACTAATCGTCAGAGAGATGCAGATCAAAACAACCATGAGATACCACCTCACACCACAGAGACTTGCACACATCCAAAAGAACAAAAGCAACCGCTGTTGGAGAGGATGTGGGGAGAAAGGGACCCTTCTACACTGCTGGTGGGAATGTCGGCTAGTTCAGCCCTTTTGGAAAACAGTATAGACGATTCTCAAAAAACTAGAGGTTGAGCTCCCATTTGACCCAGCAATACCACTGCTGGGAATATATCCAGAAAAGCCAAAAAGTATAGTCGAAGTGACATCTGCACTTATATGTTCACCGCAGCACTGTTTACAATAGCCAGAATCTGGAAAAAACCCGAGTGCCCTAGAACAGATGACTGGTTGAAGAAACTCTGGTACATCTATACAATGGAATACTATGCAGCTGTTAGTAAAAATGAGGTCATGACGTTTGCATATAAGTGGATCAACATGGAAAGTATCATGCTAAGTGAAATGAGTCAGAAAGAGAGAGACAGACATAGAAAGATTGCACACATCTGTGGAATATAGAATAATAGACTATAAGACTAACGCCCAAGAATAGTAGAAATAAGTACCAGGAGATTGTCTCCATGGCTTGGAGGCTGGTCTCTCATTCTGGGTAACTAGGGAAGGGACCACCAAGTAAAATGTGGTTGGAGGTCATGTGGGGGAAGGGTGATGCGGGCCGAATACAGACTAGAGACTGAACACAATGGCCACTCAACACCTTTATTGCAAACCACAACACCTAATCAGAGAGAGAGAACAAAAGGGAATTCCCTGCCATAGTGGCAGGGTGGGGTGGGGGGCGACGGGACTGGGGAGGGGGGGAGGGATGTTGGGTTTACTGGTGGTGGAGAATGGGCACTGGTGAAGGGATGGGTTATCGAACTTTGTATGGGGGAAACATGAGCACAAAGATGTATGGATCTGTAACTGTACCCTCACGATGACTCTCTAATTAAAAATAAACTAATAAAAAATGATTGGGCTACTTATGGTCATAATAGGAATTACAGAGAACCTAAAATAAATGCAAGGAAGCTGATAAAGACACTGAAGTGAAGGAGTATCTGAACTGTAAAGGAGTATGTAAACACTCCTTTTACTCTGGGTGAATTTTATATACTGCTATCAGATTTGGGTCCATTTAAAATATGTTGAACCTGTGGATATTGATGAAGGAAAATTGAAACTGGTGTTGGAATTCTTGTTGGAACATGTATGTCTGAAGCTTAACTATGTATAGCTACATAAATCATGGTGCATCAACATCAATAAAATTTTAAACATAAAAAAAACAAAAAAAAATATTTACAAATGCAGAATTAACTTGGAGATGGGCAGCAGGTGGGAAAAGGAAGGGAAGTTCTGACATGCAAGAACACACAAATGGGAGCCAGACTACAGCACAATTGCAGGACTGTGAACTGGTTGGTTCACCTACGTTTTGGTTTTTGGAGCAGAGAAGTGGATATAATAGGGTCCCAGAGGCCCACTGGGATGATGGAATGATTATATTTTAAATGTGTGAAGTGCATAAAGTCCTTTCCTCGTCTCCTTTGCTCATGAGATTTATTCATCGAATTAAAATGACTTCGGATATCTAGGACATAAAACAAAAGTAAGTGACAGTCTTATCGAAAGCTGTCTTATGGAAAAGAATGGGAAACTGATTATTCGTAAAAGTGTTTACAAGTATCTGAAAATGCCTAAGGCTGAGGCAGGTCATCTAAGAGCCCCGGCTGCCCACCCCAACCCACACGCTCCACCTTGCCGGGCTCCTACCTAGGCTTACCAGCTCACCACACAAGAGCACTTTCATTTCTGTTCCTGACTTTCAAGTGGGGACAAGTCTGGACAGCTGGAGTGAAGACCTTATTGTGGTCTTTCCAAGGGACTGCAAAGTGCCTGAATGAGATGGATTCCAAGAGCAAGAGGTGACCCCCGGATGATAAACACAGTGACCTTCATGGAACTTGGAAGAACAGGGGGTACTTCCACCACTAATCCAGGAGCACACGTGGTCCAGAAATGTTCTGGCTTTGGGACCTCCTCTGGGTCAGACAGGGTGCAGGTTTGGAGTCGGTAGCCCCTCTGAGGCGGGAATTTGGCCCCTCCTGACAGCCAGGCAGAGCCTGAAGTGTTGCCTGAGCTAAGCTGGAACACTCCTCACCTGAGTCTCCACTGGCTGCCAGTGTGTTCTTGCTTCCCCTGCCAGGACCTACTCAATGAGTGGTTCCCCCCACCCTCCAGGGGTGCTCCCTGGTTGTGGGAGTGGGTAGGTTTTCACTAACAGCTCTGACAACCAACTCTCCGGTGTCAGCCTTGTTCTACTGTCTCTCCCTGGGAGTAGGATGGGGAGGAAGAATGAATGGGTTCTGGAGCCAGCAGGTAAATTAAACACGTGTTCGATGTCACCCCACTGTAATGAATATTTTTCAGCCAGCTTAACTGACATTTCCAATCTGACTCCTTTCAAAGTAGGGTGTTTGCTGTCAAACACACATGCGCACCCACCCACACACAGCAGTTTCACTCACAGCCCACACCTGTGAGCAGCTGGCGTTCTGGATGGGGACTCGAGGATCAAACTCCTTCCCAGCAGGGTGGCCTTGGAGTCGGAAGCCGCCGTGCCAGAAAACTGCCATCTTTCACACCCACTGGGAAACCTCCTTTCACTATAAAGAAGGCTGCCTTGGCACAAGGAATGCTACCTTTTTTCCTTCCTCCAGGAAGCCTTCCTGGAGTCCCCGCTGGGGGCATTCTCCTGTGTCCTCAGCATACCAGACAACATGGACTCAGCCTCTTCGCCCTGTTTTCTCACTCACCAGCCTGTGCCCATCTGTCTCCTGGTGCCACTTACACGGAACTTGTAAATGGTTCCCAGGCACTCCTGATAGATTCTGATGGGCCCCAGGAGAACCTTCCAGGGCCACCGGGAGGCGGCTCAACCCAGGCACACTTGAAGCCAGCTCCAATAACATCTCTGCACCTTCTCCCGGACCCAGAGACTCCCCTTCATCCACCAGGAGCACCCTAGTGGGCCAGAATGAGGAGGATCTTAGATCTAACCTTGAGTTATAGAAAACCCACCTGTTCTCCCTGCAGTAAGTTTTCTTCTCTATCCCGTAGGGGGAGTAACTGCTCAGAACCCCTCTGGCCCAGCAAGACCAATTAGGTGGGCACCCCTGTCTTGAGCATGCAATCAGCCCCAGGGTCCATCCCGACACTGCTTGTTGACTGCTCCTCAGCTCCTGTTCTCTGGCCTTTGCCCGCTTATGGTTGGGCAGTATGGTCCTCAGGGTGGAGAGTGGCCCTCTTCCAGGGCACAGACGCCCATCCTTCTATTCCATATAGTACCCTGGCCCTCCGGTGCCCTCAGCATGCGAGAGAAAATGGACTCAGTCTACTCTCCCTGTTAACTCATCCAGCAGTCTGCACCCATCTCTCTCCTGGTGCCAGGAGGGAGGGGCAGGGAGTACCCCTGCTCTTGGAGGAAGAGACAAGGGATGAGTCAAGTGTGCCAGCGGGAAAGGAAGCCCTGAGATGCAGCTTAGTAATGGTGGAGGCATGGGGAGGGAAGCCCCAAGAGGGAAGTCCAGGAAGGCTTCCTGGAGGAAGGAAAGTAGGTGGCATTCCTTGCACTTAGGGCTGTGGTGCAAGTGGCATTCCACAGACGCATTCCAGTGCCAGACGCATTCCAGAGAGGACAGCTAGACACACATGCCTGTGGACAAACCAGAGACTGATCTCTCCGGGTGCCGTCAAGAGCAGCACAGCAATCCTGTTGTGCCAGCAGGGAGAGGAGGGTCTCTCAGAGCAGACTCCTGCCTGGGTCTCTTTGGGGAGATGGGGGTGCAGGGACTGTGGAGCCCCACTTCATCCAGGGTGCTTCTGCCTTTGCAAGAAGAGGGCTCAACACCTCTGGGGATGCAGATGCCGATGTGTGGCCAAGTCGCTGCTGTGCCTTCGCCAGAAAATCCATTCGACTGGGGCTTACCAGAGCTAATGGTGCGTAGAAACCCTTTTCTGCAGAGGGCAGGGATGGGGTCAGATAGAGCAGAGAGCAGAAAGATGGGTCTCGAGAGCTGAGGGATTTCTATTCTGGCAAAACAGAAAGGTTGTGTGTGAAAACTATACTATTCATCAGCCCGCCCAGATGAGGGTCCCCACTTTTATGTTTATTGGGGGGACCACATCCAGCAGTGCCTGCGGTTGCCAGCATGGTGCTTGGGGAACCAAAGCCAGAGCCCTCACAGGCAAAACCTGTGACAGGCTTGAGTCATCTCCCTGCTCTGCCATGCTCGGCGTTTCTCTTCTGAGCTTGCAGATGCCACCCCCCCCCACCCCCCGGCTCTCTAGCACACAGGGTCGGTGTGGGCAGAGAGCTCCTGAGGACAGGCACGGAGGGCCCTTTCCCTCTCCTCCCAGGGCAGGCTGTGTTCTAGAAGGCCTCGCACTCTCGGGTATCTCTCGCTCATGTTTTTCCTCCGGATAGTTATACAACTTTCTGCAGATCTGATTGCCTCCTGCTCTTATCAAAGGACAACAACAACAATGCCAGCACCTCGTGTACACTGTGACTCACTCTCGGGCAGCAGCCAGGAGGAGACAGGAGAGTGAGAAGAGACCTAAAGAAGAGGGATGGGGTCGAGCTCCAGTCCCAGGAGGTTACCCGGTCCAGCACTCAGATCACTCCTCCCAGCAAAACAGAAAACCCTGCGAAGGGCAGAGGTGGAAAGTGAGAGCCAAGAAGCACATTCTGCAGAGTCCTGTGGGCAAGCAGACTTGCCTCGGGGGGTACTAACTCCTTTGCCAAAAAAGAATAGATCTCATGCCCCGAGAGATGATACAGGAGGTAGGGTATTTGTCGAGGATGCTACCAGCGCAGGTTTGATCACCAGCACCCCATATGGTCCCTTGAGCCTGCCAGGTGTGCTCCCTAAGCACAGAGCCAGGAGTAAGCCCTGAGCACTGCCAGGTGTGACCCCAAAACAATAACACCATATCTCAGAGGGGCAGACCCTAGCCCTGGGTCGATTCCTGGACTCTGTCTCATTCTCCATTTCTGAATATTGCCCAAATTTTCACAACTAATCTGTGTTTCAGTCAGAAGCAGACCCTGGATCCTATACTCCGCATCAGAGAATGAGTGCACTCATCTGTCAGTGCTCGAATTCACAAACCTGTACCCAGGACTGACTCTGGGTTGGCTTCCCACCCGTTGCCACATTTCTTGCTAAGAACTGGAATCTAGAAGCCTGGGAACAAGAGTTGGGAGTGGCTATCTGTCCACCTCAGTGGACACCCTTGGGAGCCTGCTGTGCTGTACAGTCTAGACCGGCCCTCCAGGGAGTGCACAGGAACCATCCATTCTCATGCTGTAGTGGAAAGAGGGAGGAGTCAGAAATGGCACAGGATAGGGGGAAGGTCATGTGGTCAGTAAATAACCAAGTCTGTTTTTTTTTTCTTTTTGGGACACACCAGGCAATGCTCAGGGGTTACTCCTGGCTCTGCACTCAGGAGTTACTCAGGAGACCATATGGGAGGCTGGGAATTGAACACAGGTCAGCCGCATGCAAGGCCCTACCCACTGTACTATCGCTCCGGCCCCCCAAGTCTGATTTATCTGACATCAAGGTCAGTTCTTGTGAAAACCATGCTATTTGTCTCAGTTTGTTTGGTTTTTTCTCATGCTATTTGTCGGAGTTTAGGAGGGCTTCTGGGGCGGGGGTGGGGAGGGAATCTCAGCTGAGTAGAGTGGATTCAGGGCCAACCAAATCAACCAAATGAAGAGACTGGAGATGTCAGACATTCTGCAAGACTGCAGCAGACCGCGGGTGCAGAGGAGCTACTGGGAGTCAGAAGAAGTTTAAGTAAGGGAAAACTCCTCACACCCTGGGAAAGAGTTTGAAATATAGCTCAAAAGCATGAGCCAGGCAAGAAGGAAAGAAGGAGCTGATTCAAAGAGGAGAGGGTGAGAAAGGTCACGGCAGCTGCAGCATGGCATGAACTGAGTGGGACTGGGTCCAGCCTTGAGCAAAACAGGGGCAGCGGGCACTCGAAGCTCTTTTGAGTTTCAGTATATAAGAGACGGGTTGCTTCTTGCAAGAGACACAGACTGAGAGGTGCCGTCCTTGGTTTGCTGCAGTCATTTTTTTTTTGGCCCCAGTATTGTCCCATCATTACTGCCTCCAGGGGTTTCAAACAATCAGGGATCATGCACGCAGGGGTTCTGAGGCTTTGAAAGAGGCAGAAAGCACAGAACAAATGTGTGCCAATGAATGCACCTGCAAGGCAGCCATTTCATCCCTTACACTGCACGCTCACGAGAGTTTCAGTGCAGCAAAGAGGAAATAAAGATTGAAATGCTATGACCTGGACCAACGCATCATGTAGCTTCGTCCTGTTTGCTGTAATTTCCCCAACATTCAGAAAGACAGTTAACGGATACCATTTTTCTCCGTGTTTAGTTTTTTTTGCATAAATTTCCTTAAGCCTCTGGCACCAATTACCACTTGTCTGCTAGCACATACCAGCTGATGACAAAGGGAGAGAACAATAGCAAATAGATATTAAGGGAAGAACCTGAAAAGGGTGATCTGCTTCAGCTGACAGCCTGGTGCTGGGTTCTGCCGTGGTGGGGGGTGGGGTGTTGGTGTTCTTGGGTATGATTCCTTTGGCCTATGATTGGAGAGCATAGATATATGTAATAGTCATATTTCCTGCAAGTAAAACTGTTGCTCGTTCTTACAACAGAATGGAATCTATCCATCGCTGCACACATGCCACATTGAGCCCCATGTGTCCCTGGGAAGCCCCCGGCAGCCAGTTCTCTGTTGGCAATAGGCTGTCACATTGCATCGTGGCACTCCTGGGAATGCAGAAATTCACTGCCATCACCTAAGTCCAGACATTCATCCCATAAAAAGGATTTGGATCTCTCCATTCCTGCCCTTTCACTTGTGGACCAAGTTGGGCAAGCTACACCCCATGCCCACCAGCACCAGCTCCCTAGAGCCTGGAGGGCAGAAGAGACTGTGAAGTAAATCCTAGGGCTAGATAGCGTTGGCGGATTAGGTTTGTATCTATTAAGTGATGTTGGATCTCAGTGTCTTACTGTCTCAAGGGCAGCCATTGCAAAAAAGGGGTGTCAGGAACCAGGTGTGCTCAAAGTTGTGAATATGAATCTTAGGAGGAGCACCATGCCCCATGGGAAGGAAGAAGTAGTCACCCTAGACCCCAGCTCAGACTCTCACAGACACCCCAAAGAGAAGTAGTTGAGTGGAGGAGGAGCTCCATCCTGGGTCCTCGCCCCTACCCCAGAGACAGTCTGGTGAGCCAGCGGTCCTTCTGGGGGCAGTATGGGGGTAGGAGGCAGGCCAGAGTAGCAGCACTGACTGGGGAGCTGAGTGGGGGGTTAACATCAAGTCCAGTGTCTGGTTTTCAAAGGACCTCTTAGCTCCAACCCACTGTGTTTGACTGGATGCTTTGCGTGGATCATCCTAAGCCTTGGAGGGTGGCCCACAGCAGCCCTGGCTTCTACCCACTAGATGCCAGCAGCACACTGACTCTTGACACGCACACAAGCATCTGGAGGCTGCATCTGCACCCTGTGGGGGAGGGGAGCAAGGCCGCCTGCTGCTGGACACCACAGCTCTGAGTAGATGGTTACTCCTTCTGGGACCCCGGTTTTCCTGAAGTTTCCAGATCCAGCCCCCTTGGTTTACAGAGTGGTCAAGGAAAACAGACAAGAATGATCTTTAGTTTTTCATGAACTGAAAGATTTAATATCGTGAAAATGTCTATTCTACCCAGAATGATCTACAGATTTAATTACATTCTTTATTTGGTCTGAGTCACACAGAGCAGTGCTCAGGGCTTACTCCTGGCTCTGCATTCAGGGATCAGTCCTGGCAGTGTTCAGAGAGCCATACGCAGTGCCAGGCATCAAACCAGAGTCAACCACATGCAAGGCAAGCACTTCAATCCCTGTAATATCACTCCAGCCTCAAAATTCAATTAAATCCTATCAACATTTCAGTAGAATTCTCAATAGACTTTCAATAGAGCAGAAGTAGAGGGAAAAAAATTGAGAAACTCATAAGGAATGCCAGATAGTCAAAGCAGTATGACAAGAATGGTCTAAATGAGATGTGTTAGCACCAGCCAGGGAGATAATTCAAAGGGCTGAAATACATACTTTATATATGGGAGCCCAGTGTTTGATCCCTAACAGCACATGGTCACTAGAGCACCACCAGGAGCAATCCAGGAGCACTGTGCCTCAAGCACCATGGGTATGGTTTCCAAATCAAAATAATATTAGTAGTGACAATCACTGTATCACTGTCATCCCATTGCTCATCGATTTGCTTCAGTGGGCACCAGTAACATCTCCATTGTGAGACTTGTTGTTACTGTTTTTGGCATATTGAATACACGATGGGGAGCTTGCCAGGCTTTGCCGTGCAGGTGAGATACTCTTGGTAACTTGCTGGGCTCTCTGAGAGAGGTGGAAGAGAATCGAACCCAGGTCGGCCGAGTGCAAAGCAAACGCCCTACCCGCTGTGCTATTTCTCCAGCCATAGTGATAATATAAATAATAATAAAAACTCTTGCTACTGTTCCAATGACCAAAGCTGGAGTGGAAAGGAGGGTAACCATAGGTAAAGAAGAGGAATTTCTCCACTGGACTCAGGATGAAGCTATTGTGCCCTCACACAGGCCACTCTTTGGGAAGGAGGTCGTGTCTGATGTGATATGTTAAGGCACTGTGCTGGGTATCATTATATCAGGACTGAGCATTATCTCAGTGTATGAGAAATCCTGTGTGCACTTCTTGGTTTTGACTTTACAGCCTCAGACCAGGATACAGAGGATCAAATGACTTTGCCAGGACGAGCTGGGATTCTGCCTTCACACTCCAGCCTGCCTGACAAGTAAGACTACTCCTCCCTCCACACCTCACACCTCCAAACCACACAGGACACTGTGTCTCCAAGGAGGAGTTTCCCTTTAGTCATACAGCCCCGATGACCCCTGTAGGGCTCACGCTCTAGAGCTGTCTGTCTTTATCGTTGATGGGGTGAGGTTCCGTGCTGAACACTTGGAGCAGACCCAGGAATAGGATGGTCCAAATAGGCTGCCCACCATTACATGATGCACATTCCTGTTGAAAATTCAAGATGCTCAATTTGACAAGTGTTGTACCTGGGAAAGAACACACTGTACAGAGGTTAGTTCTGGTGTAACTGATCTCCTAATGTGTGACTTGTCTATGTCTGTAGCGGTCTATTATGTGGAAGATGGGGCAGAGAGGGGAGAAGGCTGGTGTTTTCGAGGTTTGGATTGGTTGTCTGTTTAATTGCCACAGGCAGACTCCTTTCCCTAACACCAAATCCAGCTGCATTTTGGAGGCTGAGGACTGGATCTGTGGGCTCCTCACTGAGACTTAGTGTGTCTATTTATGAATATACATGTTTAGGATGTATATGGATGTGGGTCATGTGTGCAGCTCCACATGGTATCCAGGAGACTCTCTGGGCAGGTGTCTATAGATTCTGTGCATCCACACACATGTGCATCCTGAGAACAGTGCATGGGACCTTTGTGCTGAGCACATACATGTACATTCATGGACACAGATAGACTCAGGATATCTATGTATGTGTTCAGATGCATGCTGGGGGCCAGCTGTGCCTGCATGCCCAATCTGGCTCTAAGAATCATGTTCAGAACGGTCAGAGCCTGGGTCCCTGGGGCAAGAAAGAGGTTTCTGAACAAGAACAGAAGCCGCAGCACGAGAGTCCACAGTCCCTGGGGCAGTGTCTCCTGTGGATACTCCTGATGATGTGTGTGCACAGCTGAGTCAGCTGGAGCTGAGAGTCGGGGACCCCTGTCACACCAAAGGCCAGCTCCCATCTGTCATCTGCTCGAGATGAGCTGCTGTATGGCTCGTCCCACTCTGCATGTGGGGTGTGTTAGCTTATGGTGAACTGGGCTGCCCCCTGCCCCCTGAGTGCGGGGCACAAGCAGAAATAGGAACTCGGGTGTAGGTTCCTAGACAAAGGACAGCTGCCTGAAGCAACTCAACAGATAGCTGGTGCTTTTCCTCTGCGATGGAAGAAGACTTGAAAGGAGATGGGGAGGCAGAGAAACAGTAGGGAAAAGGAGATCATATATCATATGTAAATTGATATATAGCACTGTAGCACTGTCCTCCCATTGTTCATTGATTTGCTCTAGCAGGCACCAGTAACATCTCACAACAAATTGTGAGACTTGTTACTATTTTTGGCATATTGAATCCATCACAGGTTGCTTGCCAGGCTCTGCT
The DNA here is from genome assembly GCF_027595985.1 of Sorex araneus. Taxonomy (NCBI): domain Eukaryota; kingdom Metazoa; phylum Chordata; class Mammalia; order Eulipotyphla; family Soricidae; genus Sorex; species Sorex araneus. The sequence goes on from NC_073304.1 coordinate 199,246,760, forward strand.
GTGCAAGCGAAATACTCTCGGTAGCTTGCCAGGATCTCCGAGAGGGGTGGAAGAATTGAACCTGGGTCCGCTGCGTGCAAGGCAAGTGTCCTACCCACTGTGCTATCGATCCAGCCCCACCCTGAACGCGCCCGATCTCGTCTGATCTCGAAAGCTAAGCAGGGTCGGGCCTGGCTAGTACTTGGATGGGAGACCACCTGGGAAATTTATATATACTTGAATATAAATAATGGGCAAGCCCAGGAACTTGAGGAGGCCAGATAGGATGATATGGGGGGAGTGGAGAATTACACACACACACACACACACACACACACACACACACACACGAGCCCAACTTGCTGCACAGTAAAAAATCAAAAGTCAGCCAACCCCATGTTGGGGGCCTTGGTCTGTCCCTCACTGACATTTTAACCCGCATTCAGTCACTTTCTCTGGGCTTTAGCATTCTGACTTGCCGTTTACTCTAGTGTGTGCATGAGTGCTTGTACTGTTGTTATTTTTCTACTTCTTCCATTTATGGAGAATTGGGGGTGGAGGCACACAGCGGTCCTTTAGAGATAGCCAGATGGGGTCTGGTGGGCAAGAAGCCAAACAAAGATTTTTCAAAAACTGGTGTTTCTCCCTACCCCTCCAGGGTGGGAACTGAAACACAAACGTTTGCTTTCTAAGGTCTCTGTGACCAGTTTGTCTAACAAGGATGAGGTGCCTGACTGAAGAGTGTCTTGTTATGGCTGGACACACCTGCGGAGACAGGAAGTGTGGCTTAAACTCCACCTGCCTGGCTGCCCTCGTTCACCTGAGAATCTCCTTCTCAAGTGGTTATCTCCCTCTTGACTAGAAGAAATAAACCAGCTTTGAACCCCAGCCCTACTGCATGACATTTCAAAAGCCCACCAGCCATGAATGCCCCCTAGTCACCCAGGGAGTTACCTAGAACCAAGCCCCCAACACAGCAAACGCTTGTTCCACAAGTGCATCCACTGTCCAGCTCCTCAGGCTTGTGGCCCAGTGAGTGAGTGAGTGTCAAAGTAGACTCCTGGAGGGGGCATGAAAGGCTGGGAAGACCGAGCTCTGGTTCTGCACTGAATCCCCACATCCTGGTGTATAGATCCTACCTCTGTCCCTCCCTAGAATGACCATCCTTGCTGGCTCAGTCCCTGCTTCCAACCCCATGCTTCTCCCCTTCCCCCCCAGACCTCCTGCTCAAAGGAAAATGCTGGACCACATGCTTTGCATATGTTAATTTATGCAGCCAGCCTCCATGGGGGGGTAAAAACCAAACTCATTAACTAGAGGAGGGCACCCCAGCTGGGAAATGAGCACCACCAGGGAGGCCAAACCCCTGCCAGGGCAGTGCCCTCTTTCCACCCCTTGACTTGGCCGCCCTGCAGGGTCCAGCCTGCTGGTTTCAGAGAAATGGCTAATGAGGGGCCAGCGTTGCCAGCCTGGGAGCGGCTCCGTCTGTGCTCCCAACGACAGATCGGAATTTTGTTCAGTTCAAAGACCTCATTAGTGCCAGGGTTAGGGAGAGCAGCCACGCTGCTGATTCATCCTCAGGAATCAAAGATAGCCTGAGCCCCTCCAGAGCAGTGGGAAGCCCTTTGCTCTGTGGGACATCTCATCTGCTCCCTCACACCCAGGTGCTTGGTGTGGCCTCCCCAGGTCGAGGAGGTAGGCATCAATGCCTTTTCCGCACAAGCAGAATTCTGCCCTTGTGACTGCTTTCTCCCTAGGGCATCGCCGGATCCTTTCTTCTTGCCCAGTACAGATGGGCCATTGAAGGTAATAGCAACCACTGCACACAACTAGGAGGTCATGTGGACAGGTTACAGGGGCACCAAGCTCTGTCACTAACTCAGTATGAGCCCCCGGTGAGCTCTGATCAGCCACAGGAATAGACTGGCTTAGAAATTCATCTGGGTCCCTCCCAGTTGTGATTCTGACATGGCTCAGTCTGTCTAGGAAATGCCACTGTCATTGGCAGGACACTAGCATATATGTAGTGAGCCGCTATTGAGTACTTACTATGGAGCTTCATGTGCCAGTGCTAGGATAGAGGTTTACCATATCCACATGCAGAACGTACCTCCAATATTTTAAGGAGCACAAGATAAGAACCAAGGAGGGGATGATAAACAATAACAGTTGTGTGACTTTAATCTCAGTACAATGAAAAATAATCATGGGTTATTTGCCACAGATCGCAAAGACAATAAGAAAGGAAGGGCTCTCCTGGTGGCTCCAGGACTTTGATTCTTGGGTCTATCTGTGACTTAATAAAATGTAGCCCCACACCCAGTGCTTAGGAAGCAACTCACAAAGATTTGTGGAAGAAAAAAGAGAGAAAGAAAAGAGGAAAGGAGAGGAAGGGGAGGGAGAGTGGAAGAGAATTTGGATACGGGAGTTCAGTTGCATCCCTGTCTCCTGAGACAAACAAGAAACTCATGGGCAGGAATGAAGGTCACCAGCCTCCCAGTCTCAGCCCAGGATCAACTGACAGGCCTTGAGCATAAATGAGGTCCTTGTTACCAGGGACTACTAGGGAAGACAGGGCAAGCTAATAGGTGGGTAATAGCTAGAAGTCGGTAAATCAGAATATCCTGCATTGGCAGTGAACAAGGTAGGTAGCTCATGGGACAGGCTAATAGAGCAGGGATGGTCTTGTTTTCTCAGTACCAAGCAACAGCACCAGATCCCTGGATGTCCTAGAAGCCAGATAGGTGGCTCTGAGGAAGGCCAAGCTCTGGTTTCCTCATCTGTAACATGGGAATCATGGTACCCTGTTTTTTTTCTGGGGATGGCATGATATAGGCATGATTACTGTTCAATACACTTGAGTAATTATATGGTCCTCTGTAGCAAGAGAGGATGGAAGAGCGAGATGGGCTACTCTGAGCTTTGAGCTGGGTATACATTCATGCAGGAGGAGCCCTGTTTGACCACTGGGACTGAGCCCTGAACAGTCAGAAGCAGTGACCATCTGTACAGTTCCTCCTGGAAGCCACATGACCTATGCAGGTAAACAGGGTGAAACGCTAGAATTATTTCAGAAGACTGAGTGGAGTCATATGCCCCTGGTATATTCTTTTCAATGGTCAGATTTTCTATATTAGACACAGTACAGAAGCTGCTTGCTTCTAAGAAGTCAGCCAAGTCGAGTAATTGTCCAGGCAGAATTGATGGGCAACTAACTCTGCTGCAGAACCCTAGAAGATTCCCTCCCTGCCATACTTGAATTGGTTTCGTTTTCTTTCCTTAATCGAGTTTGATCTTTCACAGATACACGGTTTTCTTATCCTGAAGTTCAAAGTTAAACCAGTCTCTGAGCTCGGGGTGCAGACCCGTGCCTGGTAAGAGAGACCCCAGTTGAGTGTTCATGAACAGAATGGAAGACACTCCCCGCACTCTGCAGGACACTGGACCCCCAAGACTGAGCCATTGGGGGTGCACTCCTGATCCTCAGCCCTGAGGACACCCCAGCTCCAGGGGAGTATGAATGAGCATTCTCTTTGTGGAGAGCAATCTGTCAGGATGAATCTAGAATCTTCAAATGATTCATTCCCTTTTTACTACAATCACTGTTTAATGTTAGAAAAGAAAACCATCAGTGATATTAAATAGAAGGAGGGAAAACCCTGTATGTACAAGTGTTTAATTTGAAACTAGCCTGAAGAGCATTAGGTAGATAATAATCATAATGTCCAATAACAGGGAGTGTTTAAATAATTTCAAGTATACCATGTTATAGGCTAGCGGGTAGTTATTAAATAGTCAAGATAAAGAGTTTCCAGTAACATGAAAAATCTTTAGGATATATTTTGACATGAAACAATAACAACACAGGATTTAAAACTTGTGCAGTAAGATCATAGATATAATTTTTTTCACATCCATTGGTGCTTTTAAGATTCTGAAATAGTTTCATCTGCATTACCTAATTTTGAGATTCATGGCAGCCCATAACAAAAATAGACTAGAGATGCAGAATCCCATTCTAAGACCAAGAAGACTGAGGTTCGCTAAGGTTTATGCATCTGATAAATAAAAATCTCAGTTGCACTGGAAATATGGTAACAAGCAAATGATTACCGAAGTGTTCTAAAATACACTGACATTTCTTTATGGTGGAAGTTAACTTGGGAACTTTGGGCTAGCAGGCTGTCCCTCCTCTCTCATTCTCTCTGCCTGCCAAGAGAGAGGAAGGCATGAGAGCTCCTGTAGATGGAATTAAAGCAATAATTCTCCAAGAGGCTCTGGGATGCTTTCATTCCTACTTAAACCCATAGCAAAGTTCCCAGCACTTTCACTCGGATACTGCTGCGGCCAGAAATGGGTTCTTGATATACTATGTGAAATATTCCTACTGAGGGATCCTCAGTGCTGATTCTCTTAGACTCTGGCTCTAGCAGTAGCAAAAGTAATCAGGAGCAGGTAAAGGACAGCTAAAAGGCAAGGTGGCATTTAACCCTTTGTACAACGACCCCTTCCCTCGATCACACACACACATCTGGTTCTCTCCTTGCTTAGCCAGCCCCTCAATCTCTCTGCTGGAGTTGCACATACTGCTCCCAGGGCTTAGCTCATATGTCCTGCTCTTTTACCAGCTCAGGCTTCCCCCGCACCCACGTGCACGTTCTCCACCCCCAAAGAGGTTCCTCCCTTCAAATTCAGCAAAAAAGGAAGCTTCGTTCATGGAAGAGGCAGCATTACCCTGCTCTGTGCTCCTCACCCGCTGCCATACCATCTCTTCCTGTTTGAAGCACACTGTACACTGTGTATATACTTCAGTCTTTCCCACAAGACTTACGGGATACTTGGGACCAGAGAACACACAATTTTACTGCTTCCTTACAAAGGCATCAAAGATACAGGCCTTTAAAAAAATTTATTAGTGAATCACCGTGAGGTGCAGTTACAAACGTATGCATTTTCGTGTTTGCATTTCAGTCATACAGTGATATAGGTCTTTTAAAAAGATATAGGTCTTGAGGCTGGAGCAATAGCACAGCAGGTAGGACGTTTGCCTTGCACTCTGCCAACCCAGGTTTGATTCCCAGCATCCCATATGGTCCCCTGAGCACCACCAGGGGTAATTCCTGAGTGCAGAGCCAGGAGTAACCCCTGTGCATCGCCGGAAAAGAATTTCCAAATGATAGGCTCATAACCGGATTCCCATCTATGTATGTGTTTATCCTCTGTTCCACTCATAATGCTCACTCAGACCTTCCAGAGCTGAATGAATGAGTGATCCAAGTATCCCCTGGGTATACCAGACACCTGTCCCCTCAAGTGAAAGACACAGGACAGTAGGACTCAAAGATGATATCTGTAACTGTCTTCCAGGATTCCAGGTCACTGTACAGTTGGTGGATGTGATAACCAGATGAAGAGTGGCAGATGGAAATAAGTAGCTCAACTCCAGCCAGTTCCCATGGACCTCCCAGTATGAGTTCCTGTCCTTGAGTACCATTGGATATTTTTATTTGCAGACTCTGCACCTCACTTCAGTAGAAATGGACTCAATGTCAACTTCTAGAGTCAATCTTCTTCTCACCTCATCACCTCAGTAGAAATGGACTCAATATCTACTCTGGGGTCTGCAGCTGTGCCCTGATAATCTATTTTCCCATGATTGCCACAACCAGATGAGACTTTCTAGATAACTGAAGCCACTGTTTAAGAGTGAGAACTTCGTTCTCATGTCTTGTTAGTTCTGGAATGGTCTTAGTAGAAAGCTTCAGGGTGACTTTTAACATGCCTCTAAAAGCCTCTAAACTGTGGCAAGGAAACAATATCTCATTAAAATTAACACTGTTTTGTTTTTCTTGTCCTCAGTTTTATTATCTATTTATGGTGAAAGATAATACTTTATTGCTTATAGATTTCCATTATGAATGCATGCATTTAAGGGGAAAGAGTCAATGTGAAGCAAAATGTTTTACAAAAATAATATACAAAGGCATCAAAGGCATCTTTTAAATCTCAATCTAAGAAAAGAGAAATGGATGCAAACTGGTAGTCCACGTATGGCAATAACCCAACAGCTGGGAAGTACAAATACTAGCTTTCTCTTCTGCAGGTGGAACAGAAGTCTGCCAGTGGTTTGCCAGAAATCACCTAGCCAGCTTCTGACTCAATTATTTCCCCTCCATGAGTAAATTTTCATATTTATTTTGTGACTATTACAGAAAATAATCAATCCAAGTTTTCTGTTGGCATAAAGGGCATGGAAGAAGGAATGGTGAAGGGGTTGTGTCCTGGAAGTCCCAGCAACAAATTGAAACCTATGTTCTGGTGGGGTCAAGCCAGGTGGCCGGCACCTCAGTGGGATCATTGGCTGCTCATTGACAGAGAAGATTTCAGGTTGCCACAGACCATTAGAGGCTGATAATGGGGAGGAACAGCCATAGGTCATAACACACAGCACCAATAAAAACCACAAAGATACACCTAAGAGAGGAAAATGAGTCTCTGTCTCCGTAAATAATCCATGGCTTGCAAACAAAAACATGCCAGAAAAACCAACTGCAAATGCACTCCTAGAAAAGGAGACCAGATGTCCCTGGAATCTTTTTAATTAAATTGTGAGTCAATTGCAAGCCAGAGGGTGGGGAGGGGGGTAAAGGGAGTGGAATTTTGCTTTCTAAGACTGCCAGATGCAAAGTCCAATTTCCAGGATAATATATCCAGGGTGGAGGAGGCTTCCCAATATTTAATTACATATTGCCTAGCAACTGAGGAGAAGAACAAGAATGAAGTGGGGGGACCTGGGGTGCTGCATTAAAGATGTTGATGCCCCAGGGTGTCACATCAATGCCAGGCTGTGGTCAGGAGCCTTACAAGGCAGTTCTAGGGGTGCACACCAGTCATCCTCATTCTGCTCTGCTTCCCTTGAGCCAAGCAACTCAACCACCTAGTAGAATTAGGACTCTTCTTGCTTTCATTTTTCACTGTGGAAGCATGTTTTGTTTTCTTTGTGTAGAAATTACTAGATTTTCCCCCATACATTCAATATAGAAATGCATACGGCATCAAGTAAAAAAATCACATAAAATAGAACCACTCTTGACATCTTAATGCACATATGCCCAGAATTTTTCAATTGTTTACCTTATCAATCTCTTTCAAAACCTAAGAAAATACTATGATAACATACTGCAATCTAGAACCACCATTGAGGACAACACAATGATCTCAGTTCTCCCCTCCAATATCAGTCTCACCCCACCCCCACCACACCCTATTCATTCTCACCCCTAATCGGCAATCCTTCCCTCCTCCCCAAAGGTAACCTGTCTCCTATTTCAAATACAAATTATTTGGGCAGAATGTGTTTTTAGTTCATATAGAATGAATTGTACACTGCATATTCTTACTTGCTTGAGATTTTTTTGAGATTTATGCAAGTAGTTCTCTGTGGCTATAATTTATTTTTATTTTATAGTACTCCAAGGTATGATTATATAATAAGTGGCTTATGCATTCCAATATTGTTAAATTTTTAGTTTGTCCCCAGTTTGGAGCTATTACAAATATAGATGTTGTAAGATTCCTTTTGGTATATACTCTTAGAGACGTTTCTCTTGGGTATATACATGGGAGTGAAACAGCCACTTTTCTCAATCATTTGTACCAACTTACACTCCCCAAATCAGCTTACAAAAGTTTCAAAATTCAGCTCTTTTAGTGTATTCATCATGTTTTTTCTTTATCTCCCCTCCCTCCTCTTCCTCCCTCTTCTTCCTCCTTCCCTCCCACCCTCTGTCCCTCCCTCTGTCCCTCCCTCTGTCCCTCCCTCTGCCCCTTCCTTCCTTCCTTCCTTCCTTCCTTCCTTCCTTCCTTCCTTCCTTCCTTCCTTCCTTCCTTCCTTCCTTCCTTCCTTCCTTCCTTCCTTCCTTCCTTCCTTCCTTTCTTCCTTCCTTTCTATAGCCTCACACATCTTCAGCCTCTCTGTAGCCTCCATTATCGTATGGATATACAACTGATCCCAAATCTGCAGATGTAAAACAGAGCCTGCAAATAAAGAAGAACAAGTAGTATGAGGAGTAGAATTCCTTATCCACATATTGTTTAAGGATCAACTGCCTTTATATGCTTTACTGAATTAATTTCTATAGTGGTGCTGATTGTTTCCAATGTTATATATGTGTACACATGTATATATGTATTTAAGTCTATTTTCACTTATGACTATTCCTCAGAATGAATTTCTAGGACTGAAATTTGGGGAGTCAATGAGTATATTTTAAATTTTCACAATTCAAGCTTCCTTGATTTTTGTTTAATTTCCTCCAACTTCATAATTCTTTAGCAGATTCTGAGATTTCTCTTTCTGTTTGCTTCCTTGAACACACTCAAATGATCAATGGTCCTACAAAATGTGGCCTCAAGATTGACTTTTGTACCTCCTAGGTCAATCCAAAGTGGATTAGATGAAGAAGTGGAGTCTTAAGATACCATAAAGTTGAAGATCACCATTTCAAAATCCTTCTAAGGCCTAAACAAGAGCCAGTCTCTGAAACAAGCTTCTTGAATTTGTCTGAAACCCTGAACAGGTTAGAGCAGGCACCATGGGCCCAAAAATATCATTTATCTGATTCCAGTGATTTCTGAATGTCTGGTCTTTTAGATATAATAGTCTTGTGAGAAGAAAAAAAATATTAACATGGTTATTTATTGAGACAGCGCTTGCCAACTACTATTCTATACATTGGTTATCCAGAGATAATTAACAACTGGGGATAGAGACTGAGGGAAACCACTCGGTTCTGGAGCTGTAACACATTAGGTGAGCACAGAGGAGGGAACAAATTTATCCAGATGGAAGAGAACAGGCTTACTAGAAAGTCTGTCCAGCTGCTGATTACCCAGTTTTAAGTGGAAATGAATACTGCCAACTACTTCCTTTCCTACTTAACTCCAGTACCATAGATCTAAATGTTGATGCTTTATGTGGGTGATCTCTTCCGATGTTAACAGTAACCTGATATATTCATTGCCTGGGGATGGAGCGCTAGCACAGCAGTAGGGCATTTGTCTTACATGAGGCTAACCTGGGTTCTATTCCTCCATCCCTCTCGGAGATGCCGGCAAGCTACTGAGAGTATCCTGCCCACAGGGCAGAGCCTGGCAAGCTACCCATGGAGTATTTGATATGCCAAAAACAGTAACAACAGGTCTCACATGGAGACATTACTAGTGCCCACTCAAGCAAATCGATGAGCAACGGGATGACAGTGATACAGTAATTCATTTCCCATCAATTCTAAAACAAAAAATTAAAGACTCAGAGAGGATAAAATTAACTTGCTAAATTTATCCAGCTAATCAAGGAGAAAAGGATGGGAAGCCATCTCTGTCCAACTCCAAAGAGCAGCTCCTGCTGCCATCTAAAAGTCAAGAAGAAGTCAACATCTACAAGTCAAGTTTTTGCTTTGAAGAACAAAGCAAAAACTCATTAGGAGGACTCAGAGCAGAGATACCTACTGGCATTGGGACACGAGAGAAAAGAATCTGTTCTCCACTAGAAGAGTTGCGATCCCATGGGGAGATGTCACTTAGAGTATGAATACAGGGGTGCTTTAGAGACCCCTGTCGAAGTCGGTTGCAGGCTTTGTGACAGCTCCCTGGGATTCCACTGTGAGGATACAAGCCTTGGTGCACTCACCTCTGTCCCCTCCCACTGAGGGAATTTTGTGAGGGCCATTGAGACTTGGCAGGCAAGAGAGTGCTAAGAGGGACATGAGTGCCCCAGCTGCTCTGCAGTCATCCTCTGGCAGTAGCACCAGTTCTGACACCCTCTGCTTGTAGGGAATGATGCCAGTGACTTCTCCCTGAGATGTCTTATATACATGGCAAAGGGCAGAGCTAAAACTTGAGCATACATCTCCTGTGAAAAGATTCTTATGCTCTAATTTATTGAAGCTGTTTGCTCTAAGCAATAGTTATGGGATTCTCTTTCCTCTCTGAGCTCTGAAAGTACTATTGCTAGCACTGCATGTATATATGGATTAAATTTCATTTATTCATTGTATGTATATACATGTGGAGAGTCAGGAAACAGTTCAGGCTCATGAGCCATATGGGCACCGTCACAAGAGCTCACCCCTGCCACTGCATTGTGAAAGCAGCCTTCGATGATTTGTAAATGAATGGGTGTATTATGTTCCAATAAAACTTGATTTTCTAAAACAAACAACATAGGTCATTGGATAGCACATGCAAAAACATGAAGTTGAACCCTCTGTCATACTCAATACAAAAATGTGTATTCAAACTGGGACAAAGACTTGCATGTAAGGACTGAAATTGAAATTTCTAGGACAAAAGCAAGCATAAATTTTTATGACCTAAAATTAGGCAATGTGTCTTAGATATGGCACCAATATGCAAGCAACAAGAGAACAAAATATATAAATTGAACTCTATCAAAATTAAGGCTTTTGTGCTGAAAGGACAATATCAAGAAAATGAAAAGACAATCGTGCGGTAGGAAAAATGTTTACAAGCCATATATCTGATAAGGGATTCATATCCAAATATACACATATTCTTCCCATAGAATAATAAAAGCACAAATATCTGAACTTTAAAAGAAGGACATTACTCCAAGAAAGATACAGGAATACCAAGAAACCCATGGGAAGATGGTCAAGAACATCTGTCATCAGGGAACACAAATCAAGACCCACAATGAGATACCACTTCACATCCTCCTGAATGACTTTCATGAAAAAGATGAAACTAAAAAGGATATGGAGCTATTGCAAGCCTCCTAATGTGCTGGTGGGAATGCCAAATGTCACAGCCCCACAATTCCTCACAAGGTTAAACATGGAGCCACCATAGGTCCCAATAATTCCACTTCTAGATATATATCCAAGAGAAATAAAAGTACATAGCTATGCAAAACGTAAGCAAAAATATTCAGACTAGCATTTTTCATAATAGCCAATAAGGCGAAACAACCCAAATGATTCATACATGAATAAATGAAATATATATCTATATAATGGAATATTTCTCAGCCAGAAAAAGAAACGAAGTCTAGATATCAGACATAAGGACATCTTGAAATCAATATGTTAACAATTAAACATACTATAAAGCAAATCGAATCAGAACCCCTATGACTGGTTGCAATATAGCTGCAAGTGACAGGTTCAAAGGGAAAAGGAGTGACTGCTAAGGGGTTTTCTGGACAATGCTCGTTTCTGAAACAGATCATGGTGATTATCCTAAAAGTCATTAAATCACATGGTGAATCGAGGGAGCCAGAGATACAGTACAGGGGTTCAGGTGCAAGGATTACATACATCTGACCAGAGTTTGATCCTCAACGTCTGAGTCCAGCCAGGGTTTATCCCTGAGCACAGAGCCAGGAGTAAGCCCCAAACACTGCAGGTTATGGCCCACTCCTACCCCAAGTAAAAAAGTTGGTAAATTATATAATGTAAATTATATCTCAACAAAACTGCTGTATCTAAGCAACAACAACAACAACAACAAAAACCAGGCTGCATTTGTCCCAAGAGCCATAGTTTTCCAGCCCCTTGTTTATAGGATTCTGGTTACCATGCTCATTGTAGCTGCTCTGATGGTGCATGCAGGCAAGTGGCAGAGGTGGGTATTCTGCACAGAGCTGTTTTTAACAGATACGTCATAAGAACCTAAAATAGGTGCTTTAGGGAAAAAAATGCATGAGATGGAGGAAGGACAAGGGCAAGCAGAGCCTGCAGGCCATGGTGAGGAATTCTGTTTTGTTTTGGTTTCTCTAAGTGCTTTATCAAAAGCTCCTCTAGCTGCTGTCTGGAAAATCAGCTGGAAACGGGCAAGAATGGAAACAGACCATTTTTTCTGTTTGGGGATGGACTGAGGGTGCTCTGGGGGTGGGGCAGAGCGCATGATGATGGAGGGGATCTGGTGGGCTCAGAGAAGGGAAAAATCAAGATGCCTCCCCAGTTTTTTACTCAGCTGACATAACAAATTGAAATTGTCTAAACAGATTTGTTGGGATGGGTTGGTGTAAGGGAGAATCCCAGGCCCATACCTCTTAGAAATTGGAAATCGGAGGCACCAATTTATCTATTCTCATATTTCTGAGACTAGTAGATCTGATGCTAGTAACTCTTAGACCGGCACTGATTCATCGTTATTGCCCTAACACCACTAACCTTGTTGGGTGCTGTAAGGGTTGGAGAAGATAACAACGGTCACATTCTTGGATCAGTACTTGGCACCTGTAAGTTCAACAGAACTGCAGGTAAAAGACGCTCTGGGAGACAAAGCCTTCCAAGAGGTCACCTCTAAGGGAAAACAGAGGTTAGAGTAGCAAAACCCTCTGCATACAAGCTGACCTGGATAGCCCAGGTCTGCTGGGATCTTGGCCTCAGCTATGTGGGGCCATGCTTCAGAGTGCATCCACGGAGTTAGTCACAGTCATGCTTCTTTCTAGTTGGCTGGCTTTGAGCAAGTCACCCAATAGCTCTGGTGTCTCTATCCCACCCCACCCCCCGCCCCTCACTGGAATATGAACATTCCTGTGACATTTTAAAGATTCTGTGGATCAATCCCCAGAAAGTCCTCAGCATAGGGTTCCTGTCAAAGTATGTGTCGCTCTGCTTTGGGATTCAGGGCTGAGGCTTGCTAATGGCAGTCAGCACAATGCTGTGACAATGACAGGGAGCTTCTCCTTGGGGAAGTTGCTGCTCCTGTCGAGGCTGGGTCTGCTCTTGTACGGCACGTGAGAATTCGTGGTCACAGGCAGCCAACAGCCAGCAGCGCCTCTTGCTCTTCCTTCTCTGGAAAACTTGAGCACCCACTGTTCCTTTTCATCTCCCTCTCCCACCTAGTGACGCTGGGGCTGTGGACCCAGGTTATATCCCCAGAGGGCTGTGTGCCCATGGCCCTGTCAAAAGGTTTGTGTGGGTCTGAGATACTCTCTGTGTGTGGGGAGTCTCAGTCACCTTAGCTGGCACAAGGAGGAGGGTGGGACTGCAAGTAGCCCCACCTCCGGCTAATTAAATACACTCTACTAAAAGAAGCTATTTTGGGCAACACTTGAAGAAATAACACTCACGGATGCTTATTGACTCTAGGCAGTCAGGAGATGGCCCAAGCTTATTCCATTCAGCCTCTCCCAGTGTCAACACCATCCTCCTTCCTTTTGGCTTAGAGTGACTTGATGTTTCCCACTTCCAGGCAACTGGGGAAGAAGGCCTCCATGGCCAGACAATGGTGGGGAAGAAGGGGCTAGAGGGGTACGTGCACTAGCCTGGTTGTCTGGGTGATGAGTGTGCCCCATCCCTCTATCCTAGGCCACAGCAGTGTCCCCAAGGGCAGCCTCTTCTGTGGGGCAGGAGTACGTAGGGGTGTCTGTGCTCTCAGCCCTGGAGGAGGACTCAACTTTGAATTCTAGGGAGTGGGGGAAGCTGGCCTGCAAAGAGGGAGGCTGATGCATTATGCATGGTTGGAGGTGATGGTAAACAGTCCCTGATGGCTCTGATGAGCTGCCAGACAGGCAGCAGGAAAAAGCTGGGTGCTGAGTCACTGCAAAGGGGGTGATTAGTCTGTCAGCTGTACCCACCTCTGGGTGGGGTGAGGTTTCAAGCTGAGTCACACTCTGCAGAAACAGAGAAGGGAGCTGGGCCCTCAGTGGGATCAGGAGGGGAGAATATGTTCCTAGTGAGTCATGCTGTTCTGGGGACCCTTCTCCTCTCCCACCTACAGGCTCAGCCCCTCCTGTCCTTGTCTGCAGCCCCCTGTGGGTGACTGGCCTGGGCCAGCTGATCTCACTCAGGGAAAGCACTGGGGCATTCTGCAGGGATAGGATGGAAATAATCTTTTGTTGCCTCTCAAATGCTTGACTTGCCTGTGATAAACCTCAAAGCCCAGCCTTAGAATCTTAGAGGTGGGTCTGAAGCCAGAAGTGGGACAGATTGACAGGAACATAGAGCCATGGAGACCAGAGACAGAGGGAAGCCAAGACCCTACCAAGAAACTGGAAACAATAGTCAGTGGGATGGGCAGGGAAGAACAGTGGAAGCACAGGTAAGGGAGCAAGGTGGATGGATGGGTGGGTTCAATTATTCATCCACTCACTCATCTACCAGTGCATAGTTATTGAGTTCTATCAATCAAACACAGGGAATTCAGAGATCAAGAAGACAGTCAAAACACCTTATCTCACGGAACATTGTAGTGGGAAATAGTAACATGTAAGCAAGTCACACACAAGTTTATTTCAGGAGGAGAACGATGTGATCAACTGCAGAGAAGATTTACTTAAGCTATACCATCTGGAAAGGCACCCCCGGGTGGGAGACACTTAGTGGAGCTGAGATTTGGATTTGGAGACCTGGGGCAGAGCACACAGAAGAAACCAATACAGAAATAGCGTAGTCAGAGGACCGGGGGGCTGGTGTGGCTGGAGAGAAGAGGGAGAGAAGAGTGGGAGGATGAGGAGGGAGATAGCAGCACCCATCATTTTGCAGGCATGGTGCAGAGACAGGATTTCCAGGGCTGTCAGCTGTACCCATGATTTTACAAAGAGTAAGACTTGTTAGTGAGGGTAGGTCCCAGAAATGCAGTGGGTGGATGTAGTTATCCAGAGCCTACAGGCTGGCCTCAAAGTTATTGGAACATCAAAATACTTAAAGGGGAATGTCTATGAAATGCCATGTATATTGGAGATACATGTTACATTATCCTTTTACTAATTAGAACATTTCTCATCACAGATGAGATCAATGGAACCCAGAGGGACACGTCCACATGGGAAGTGGCAGGATTCTGTCTCTGACCTGGACCCATGATCTCAACTACTTGTCACTGCAGGTCACATTGAAGATTCTGCATCTGGGTTTGTGCCTCTGACGGGTGATGACAAGGCTGGATTCTGGTCACACACCAAAGGACCTTCTGACTTTTGGGGGCTTGGGGTGGGGAACTCTTCCACTATGACCCTGGAAGGTGGTGGGGAGAAGTAGAAAAGTCAGAAGAACCTGGGATTGTTTCTGTGCCACCACAATGCTGGATAGTTTCTTTACTTCTCTGAGCCCTTGAATTCTGAGCTATAAAGTGGGTCTGATCTATAAATGTGAACTTCTATCTCACACAGATTTCTCTTACCAATGAAAAGGTGATGGCACAGGCAAAAGCATCAGGTGCTCCCAGTCCTCACCAAGAGCAGGAGTCAAGTCCAGGAACATAGACCCATTTGATACCCATTTGCCCCCTTCTGTTCCCATCAAAGGCTGGAAGAATCCTAATAGTCCACGACATCCCCTGAAAACAGATCCTGAGGGCCAACTTAGAGAGACTGATGTCTGGTTCTGACTCCCTCTCTATGGCCCTGGAAATTGGGAAGAAGGGCCACAAGAATTGATCGTGACTATGCCCTAACCAGGCATCTGGCTTCCCCGACTTGGCTTGCTTGATCTCTTTGGGGCAGGATCCTGTAGTCTTCATGGCCTGGACACCAGAACTTGGCTACAGGTCTTGGGTTGGCCCCATCCAATTCCAATGCCAATCACGTGGCACTACACAGGCCTTGCTCTGCCCCCAGCATTTGATTGATGGCAATATCTAAAATGTTTAAAGAAAAGACAGACTGTCGGGCCTTCCAGATCTGGCTGAGTCTTGCTTGCTCACATCCCACACCTTTGTATGAGCAGACCACAGCCGCAGGAGGTAAGGGATAACTCAGGTGAGGGTTCAGATAAGACACAGGACCCAGGTAAGTCTGAGCAGCAGATAGACAACAAATATGTTTTTGTATCGGATAGCACAGCAGGTAGGGTGTTTGCCGTGCACTTGGCCAACCTGGGTTTGATTCCTCCGTCCCTCTCGGACAGTTAGGAAAGCTACCAAGAATATCCCACCAGCACAGCAGAGCCTGGCAAACTACTCATGGCGTATTCGATATGCCAAAAACAGTAACAACAAGTCTCACAATGGAGACGTTACCGGTGCCCACTCAAACAGTGCTACAGTATCCCAAATGTGACTTAGGATATATTTATGCTAAAGATGAGCTATCAGAAATATCCACATAGCTGAGTGAGCTGTATTTTATTTACTAAGCCCAAAGCCCTTAGCCTTAACCCTCCTGCCCACTTTCTCCCCTGGGGACTGAACCTCATACAGGCCTGGTAGAGGAGATGAGAGACATTCTCCTCCACTCTGACCCCACATGCTAATGTGTTCTGGTACCCCAGGAACTCCTCCTTCTGATTTCTCATGCTGCCTCCCCATGGGGGCCCTGGACTCCTCATCACCTCCAGGCCTTCCTCCTACCACCTTGCCCTACACGGTTTGTTCCAATGCTCTGTTCCAGGTGATTGAAGTTCCTCCTGGTGGATGCAGACTGGCCACTGCATGCTCTTTGACTGATTCCCCCTGGGTCCCCAGGGAGCACACCTGTGACTGATCTTGTCTCTCTTTCCCTGTGCTTTTCCTGTTCTATTAAAAAGGACAGCCATCCAGTTTACCCTATGCCAAGCTCTGGAAACAGCTAATCTTTTTTTTGCTTTTGGGTCATACCTGGCGATACTCAGGGGTTATTCCTGGCTCTGCACTCAGGAATTACCCCTGGCAGTGCTCAGGGGACCACATGGGATGCTGGGAATTGAACCTGGTTGGGCCACGTGCAAGGCAAATGCCCTACCCGCTGTGCTATGGCTCCAGCCCCTGGAAACAGCTAATCTTGTGGAATTTTGTGTTTTTGTTTTGTCAGGGGCTGCTCCTGACAATATGTGACCAACAGGGCCAGTGGGTCAATGTGAGGGCCTGACTGCATTGCTGCTTGAGCTCTTGATACCAGGGCCACTCTAGCAGTGCTCAAGGCTACACCCAGCAGTGCTCAGGAGGCCAGGGATCGAACCTGGGTCTGGGTCATATAAGGCCATGCTGTCTCCCAGCCCACACTCCAAGACAGCAGGGATTATATATTCAAATCAGTGTCTGCTCTGCTCTCCACCACCAGGTCCGGCGTGATGCTTAGTAAATAGGTGTTGAATAAACAAACTAGAATAGAAAATAGAGGCTCTGAGATGACTGGAGAGTGTTCTGAATTTTATTATTACTATCATCATTAACTTCTGTTGCACAAAATAGAAATTCCCCCGATAAATAAGTAGGGTTTTCCAGAATGCTGTGGGCTGCCTTTGCAACCACCCCATGGTCCTCTCACAACAAGTAATTATATAACCATATATATAAACATACCCACAGTAGGTGGTTCTTTTTTAGTGGACTGCCATGAAAGAAATTATAGAAGAGAGAGAAAAGGAAAGCGAAGCAAGTTTTCAATGTGGCTGAGGCTGTGAGCCCTTTGGAGTAGCGTTCTCAGCTCTGAAGCAAGACGTTCAGTCTCCTCAACCACAATGTGTGTGCCTTTGGGGGCTAGTCTGGGTGAGCTGCTTCTTCCCCTAGAACCCCATCCTTATCCTGCCAGGCTCCACCTTCTCTCCCAGACCTATGTGCCCTGAAGATGCTACTGGCTGAGACTGAATGCAAATTCTGGGCTGCCAAAGCTACCTGTCCTGCAGGAAAACTAATAACTGAATGGATTTATATATTTTAAGAATAATCCCCCTGAAAGGGTCGAAGGCCCAAGATTGAGCATGTTAATCCCAGATTTTCTCATATCACTCCACAAAGAACTCTTCGATCCAGTAAAAATGAAATCCTTGGATGATTACAAAAAGGAAAAATATGCTTAAATCCAGCAAAAAATTTTTTCATGGTGAATTTTTTTTAAAGAAAAGAGATGAAGTTATATTGACAAAACCTATTTAAAACAGACTTAATATAACCTATTTAAAATAAAAACAAATAAATCATGGGTCTAAATGAATAGCAAGAACATTATGTGCAAAGGCTGTGAAGTCAAGAATTCCCTGGGCAACGGGCTGGTGGGGTTATCTTTATCTTCTGTCTTCTCACCTGTAAAATAGGACTACAGCTGTGATGGACCCTAATTCATAGGGTTAAGATGAGAGGAAGCAAGAAATATGATTCATTCTGCTCCTTGAGAAGGCAGGCACAGGGGAGAAATGGGTCTTTTTGTTCTCCACCAGAAAGGTCCTGGGGCCACTGCACTCTGGACAATGTCCTGTGGTTGCCTAAGACCAACTAGTCTCTTTGTATCTGACAGGATGTGATAGAAAACAAGACAGTGACAAGCCCTTTTAAACCTGCAAATGCTTCAAAAATAAACAAACACCAATACAAATGCTAGGACAGCAGTCATTTCTATTCTTGAGTTTCTTTTCTACTAACCGCTTAGCAGGGCCCAGCACATCTTTGCACAACTCACTCAGTTTAGCAACTTTGTCCCCATTTTACAGATGAAGAAAGTGATTCAATAAGATGCCAAGTTCTTATCTTTCAACGAGCAATGCTGTCTTTTTCTTGATGAAAAAGCATATTCTCTAAAACTATTTCATCCCCTCTAACTTTATTCACTAAGCAATTACTGATTTACTGATAAACACTATCGTATATAGGTGCCTTGGGGAGGGGTGTGTAAAGTATGCAGTCCCCATCAAAGCTCACAGTTCAGCTGCTACTGTACTTGGGATTTGAACCAGATATGCTCCTTGTGATTATTTGTATAGGCAAGAAGCAATACTGGGCCAGCTCCACAGCCAAACTGTGGTGTCCAAGGACCTTGTGATACTTGCAGATTGCTGCAGAATTGATTTTCTTTGCATCTAAGTTGAAACCGTGGCTTCCCTTGAAATGTTCCCATTATCAGATAATCTATGCATAGGGGTTGGGAAATGAGTTTCATGCCAATCCAGGTTATTTCTACTTTCCCCAGTCTGAGAGCAAAACAAAAGTTAAGGAATGTGTTTTGCCACAGCAAACACTAAATCATATCTCTGCATATGAAAAGATAAGTCATTGCTAGTGTTGCCAAGGTCACCTCTTGATTATTTTTATTGCTTTCCCTGCTTCTTGTACTATGCCTCTGCATAGTAAAGCAAACTTTGATGAGCGAACAAATAAATGAAGGATAAGACCACAAGAGGGTCCATTGGCTTAGGCTCCAAATAAAGACTTAGCTTCTGTCTCTGTCTGTTTACCACATAACTGATTTGTACCCAGGAAGAACCAGGAATCGGATTATGTAGTTGCTTCACTGCAAAGGGAGGATCAAGTCAGAGCAAATGGATCAGCAGCCTCATCAGGTATGGAAAGTCACACTTGCCTTTTCACAGAGCATCTGATCTGCACAGTCTCTTCTCTGGCTCTGTCTTCAGAACCATCACTCCCACACAGAGCGGCTCCAGATCTGTTCTAGTCCTATAATCTCTCTTCTCAGCTCCAGTGCACATGTCAACTTGCCTGCTGGTCAAATGAGCAGGAGTCACAATCCAGTGGGCCAGGATGAGGAATGCTGATCAAGTTGGCAAGTACTGTCGACCCCCTCCTAAGAAGAAGACTCTGGGACATAAGACTCCGGACAGCATTCTCTCCCTCGCCACCCCCACAGCCAACAAAGCTTTCTTTGTTCTCTGTATCAAATGGGCCATTATTTTGATCAAACAAAACGCAAAACCAAAGTAAAATTCACATATGTTTCAATTATCATATTCTATGTTCTTGGCACTGTCTTTGATTGCAATCACTGAATTTCATTTCATTTGCAGGTGAGAAAACAGAAACTCAGGTAAAGTCACTTGTGGTCAGTCGTACCTTTCGTAACTATAAGAGCTAGAATTCAGATCGGGCAGTCTGGCTCTAGCTCCCAGTGTGCATCCACAAGAACCTCCTTATCCCAGGTGAGCCAGTATTTTTCTGCTTTCTTCTGGGCACTAATTGCTAGGCACCACACCCTCCGGGTTTCCTAGTTTTCTGGCTAAAGATTCTGTGTGGCCAATGGGGAACTAAAAAGCTGGAATGGAGAAAAGCCTAGATTTTCTCCTTATCAGCCTCACACTACTGTGAGTTTAGTAGGATGAAGTTCTACAGTGATTCTCCAGAGATCTGACAACACCATTTCCCACTTTTGTCCCGCGGGCCTAGGGGTAGTTATGATTCCCCACTGTTGTTGCTAAAGGGTGCTCCACTGTAGGCGTTGCTTCTAGCACCTCTGATACACATCCAGCACCCTCCTCTTCCCTGCTAGAATCCTGGCTCAGATTCTAAACCTGAGTGTCATCAATAGCGCCACACCAATTACACCCCACTCCCTAATATAAAGAATTCCAACCTTGGAACATTTATAGTACCTGAGTCTTCCTTTCTATTCCTACTTCCTCTCTTAGACCACCATCACCTGCTTCCTGCCTGTCCAGCATCTTCAATGCCTGAAATCCATGTTTATGACTATCAGAGCCCTCTGCATATAGATTAGCTCCATGCTCCTACTTGTCTCTCCAAAACACTTTAGGGGCCAGAGCCATAATACAGGGACTAAAGGACTTGCCTTGTATGCAGCCAACCTGGGTTCAGTCCTCACTACCACATGGTCTCCTGACAATTTCTGGAGGCATCCTGCAGGTTCCCTGGCACTTTAAGGGTGAACTTGGTAATTCCCAGTACCACAGGCCCCAAGCAGCATTGCATCCTTGGGTCCTTGCACTGAACCACTGGTTTGGCTGACTAAACATCACCAAAAGGTGGAAGGGCCAGGTCTTCTGAGCATCACTTTAGAGACAACTCCCCCTCCCCCCCACACACAATTTTTTAAACCCTCAATCGTTCCTGAAAGTCCATAGTTAAAAACACATTCCTATACTTAGAGTAGGTCTTATTTATTTTTGTGTATTTCTTCAAGGACCTTGTCTATATTCAGCATATGCTGTGTTGAATGAAGAAAGTATTATTACCTGTGAAATTCCAAAGGGTGTATAGCACAAGAACACAGGGCAGTAGTGAAATCATCCTCAAATATTTTAGCATCTCAAGCATCATTGTAATTCCAGGGAGAGCAGCTTCAAAGCCTCATGCTGGCCCCATATATTTCACCCTTGCTCCTGACTTCCTTGTCTGCACAAACACAGTAGAGGTTCAGAGCTCTCTCCCTCCACATGGGAAAGGAGGAAGTGAAACATGAGCATAGTCCAAAATCTATGTCCAGCTCGTGTGTGTGTGTGTGTGTGTCTGTGTGTGTGTGTGTCTGTGTGTGTGTGTGGTAGGGGGGCCGGGGTGGGGGAACACTGTGGAGGGGCTTATCCAGCTACTCAGGACTTACGCCTGGCTCTGTGCTCAAGGATCACTCCTGGTAGAGCTCAGAGGACCAGATGCAGTACCCAGAATTTAACCCAGGTCAGCCATGTGTAAAGCAAGTGGCTTGCCCAAGATACTGTCTCTCAGGCTCTATATCCAGCTCTTATTCTCTGTTTCTACTTAAACAAATTACCATAATGCTAAAAGTCTATTTTCTTCTTAGTAAAATAGAGCTAACCATAGCACTGTATAGTATTTTCCTGGGAATTAGAAAAAAAAAACTTATAATGTATGAAGCATAGTACTAATAACAAAGTAAACCTCAAAAATGGGAGCCGGAATTATTGTTTGTCTGATAATACTACAAAATTTTTTATAAAACTTATTAGATGTCTATTATATAAGTTCTGCTTATCATTAGTGCCTATAAGTAAACCAGTTTATCTAAATCTCCCCAACTATTAAGATTTACTATCAGCCCAACTTTGCAGAAAAGGATGGTGACATGCAGAATCTTATATATCATGCTGTAGGTCATACATAAAGTAAGGTTAAAACTGGACAGACTTCTTATATAAAAATATACTATGTAAAATGTTTTGTGTATGATAATGTCCGATCAAACATCAAGTCATTTTTTGAGGCCACACTCCAATGCCCCTTCTTTCACAAACTATTCCATAAAAATTCTCTGAGTACGCCCCCCCCAAACTTTGCTCTGCAGTCTAGAATCTCCCTGATTAAAGATTTACTCAGGTTTACTGACTGCAGTTGTGAACTGCCCTTGGGGGATATATGTTTCTGGCTCAATATATGAGGACATGGCAGCTGTTATGGGCCTATGCACAATTTCAGCAGCCATCTTGGTACACTACATAAGACAGACTGGAAGGCAGTAACTGTGTGGTTGGATTGATCGGCCAGTCAGGATAAATTAGTTATGTTACGGTAACAAATAACCCTTAAAATCTCAGTAGCTTTCAAAAACAAAGATTTATTTCTCACTCACTTATTATAGTCTTTTCAATTGGAACTCAGATTCATGTCACCTTTACTTTTGGACTGTGACTAATGAAAGCTCTTGGCTCTGTTATTGACAATTTTATGGAAGGTAGATGACGGAAAGAGGGCAGAAGATACACCAGCCCTGAAGGCTCCACTTTGGAAGGGAAAATCATGCTCATCCACATTTTACTGGCCAAAACAAGACACATAGCCAATCCTGATATCAAGGACAGAAGTGCAACTTACTTTCCCGAAAAATTTTTATGATGGAGAAACATAAACCTATTTTATCAGAAAGTTTAGACAATGCATCTAAATACCAGTTCCATTTGGTAGGTAACTAATTGCCACTGAAAGCCTATGATAAGGCAAGAAGTATCTTGTATTTTTAATATGCAACACTTATTCAAATATAAACACAAACATATGAACATCCATGGTGCTGTATGCACTGTAGCAGCACTGTCCTCCCGTTGTTCATTGATTTGCTCAAGCGACACCAGTAATGTCTCCATTGTGAGACTTATTGTTACTGTTTTGGGCATATTGAATACATCACAGATAGCTTGTAAGGCTCTGGTGTGCGGGAGGGATACTCTCGGTAGCTTGCCAGGCTCTCCGAGAGGAGCAGAGGAATCAAACCCGGGTCAGCCCCATGCAAGGCAAATGCCCTACCCACTGTGCTATCGCTCCAGTCCATTGTGCTGTCTATTAGTGTTTAATTTTTATAGATGAAGAATCTAAGACCTCAAGAAGTTAAGGAAATTCAGTAAGATCATGCAAATAGTGGAGAGTTTTACAGATCGGAGTTTAACTTCAAAGCTTATTTCCTCCTAAATCACACCATTTTCCCTTTGAGACTTCTGATTAGAGAGCATGGCTTTTATTTTTCTACAAGAAGTGCAATAAATTCTTACTATTCGATGTGTGGCCCTGAGAGAGTGTGTTTAGCATCATCAACAAGACATGTGGTTCTCAGGCCTCCTGCTGGAGCTTCAGAATCTTCATTTTATTAAGACCCTGGGTAATTGCTTATGAGAAGCACAGATATGTACTCCAAAGAAAAGTGAAAATATTTTTTAGATTTTATTTAAGGCATCATGATTTACAATATCATTAAGGTAGGGTTTCCTGCAGATAATGTTGCAACACCATCCTCTCCACTGAAATGCTTGATTCCTTCCCTCACTGTCCCATTCACCGCCCCCCACACACACCCACCACCACCACCCATTTTGGATAGCTCAGTTTTTTTTTAATTTATTCTTTTATTGAATCACCATGTGGAAAGTTACAAAGCTTTCAGGTTTAAGTCTCAGTTATACAATGCTCGAACACCTATCCCTTCACCAGTGCACATATTCCACCACCAAGAATCACAGTATACCTCCCCCACTTCCCCCCACCTCCCAGCCCCCCACCCCGCATGTGTAACTGGTAAATTTCACTTTACTTTCACTTTACTTTGATTACATTCAGTATTTCAACAAAAAACTCGCTATTATTGATTTGGAGTTTCTCCCCCCCTACAGTCGACCTGCTGAAAAGAAAGCATTTGATAATTTGGTTTTCATTGCTGAGAATGAAGAGATATGAGGTCGAGAGACCACACTAGCAGCCGCACGGGTTTGGATTTCTGTATGTTAGTACTTTAGTAACTAAGTCCAGAGAAATATCTGGGATGGCTCAGTTTTTTAAGTGAGTTCTCAGATTCTATTACCTTTGGCAATTTTCTGGTTATTTACAGTGTTTCTTATATACCACATATCAGAGAAATCACTCTGTATCTGCCCCTCTCCTTCTAACTTAATTTGATAGTCATTAGTCTCATCCACAGAGCAGAAATTTATATAATTCTGTCTTTTCTTAAGGCCAAGCAGTATTTAGATGTGTGTATATGTACCATGGCTTCCCTATGTACTCTCCTATTCTTGGATACTCAGTTGTTTCCTGATTTGTTTGAGCTATTAACATAGGAGGACAATATGTACAGTTCTTAAGAAGCTAAA
The DNA here is from genome assembly GCF_027595985.1 of Sorex araneus. Taxonomy (NCBI): domain Eukaryota; kingdom Metazoa; phylum Chordata; class Mammalia; order Eulipotyphla; family Soricidae; genus Sorex; species Sorex araneus. The sequence goes on from NC_073304.1 coordinate 199,270,957, forward strand.
AATTGAGCTTCCTTATAACCTAGAAATCCCACTTCCTGGAATCTATCCCCAAGTTCCCAAAGACACTATATTGAAAAGACATTTGCACTCCTATGTTCATTGCAAAAATGATTTTTTTCCCTTTGTCTACTGGAGAGTAGGGAGTTGTCTGTAGTGCTGAAAGGTTTCTATTACCTTAGAAGCAGAAAATGGTATGAATGTGCTTTTCTGCGACCATCTAGAAGTTGGCATTTGTTAACAAATACGCACAAATCTCAAGGCCTAAACCTTCTAACACTCTCACCATTAACTCACTCATTAAGTCAGTCAGTAAACATTCCTTGCATGCTACTACATACCAGGTAAGGGGTGGTGCCCTTGAATTCCTTCCTTTCTAGTGAAGAGTCAGATATAAAAAGAGAAATTCATATATGATGAAATTATGGCTCACCCCAGGTATTAAGAGTGTGTTTTTAGACCTCAGAAGTCATTAAGAAGTAGCTCAGGGTGTTAGGGAAAGTTTCATGGAGGAGGAAGAGGGGGTATCAACATCGTGAAACGAATCTCACTATGTAGGGAATGCAGAGAAGCTGATAATATTCATGCAGTGACCAGTAAGCATCTCAGAGGCTGCTGAGGCAACAAAGAAATATTGGTATGGCTCTCGAGCCCACAGAATGGGAAAGAATAGTCCCCCAATACCTATATGATAAGAGATTAATATCCAGGATATAAAAGAATAAACAAACAGAAGCTTTCTCAAAAAAAGAAATACAAATGGCCAAAAGGCACATGAAAAAATGCTCTACATCACTAATCATCAGAGAGATACAAATCAAAACAACAATGAGACATCTCATTCCACAGAGACTAGCACACATGAAAAAGAACAAGAACAACCTGTGCTGGTGCAGATGTGGGGAGAAAGGGACACTCTTTCATTGTTGGTGGGAATGTTGACTATTCCAGCCTTTTTGGAAAACATTATGGGAATTCCTTCAAAAACTAGGAATTTAGTTTCCATATGACCCAGCAATATCACTTCTGGGAATATGTCCTGAGAGTGCAAAAAAGCACAGTAGAAATGACATCTGCACCTGTATATTCATTGCAGCACTGTTTACAATAGCCAGACTCTGGAAACAACCCAAGTGCCTGAGAACAGATGACTGGTTCAAGAAAATTTGATACATCTACACAATGGAAAACTATGCACTTGTTAGGAAAGATGAAGTCATGAAATTTGCTTATAAGTGAATGATCGTGGAGAGTATTATGCTAAGTGAAATGAATCAGAAAGAGAGGGATAGACATAGAATGACTGCACTCATTTGTGAAATATAAAATAACATAATAAGAGACTGACTCCCAAGGACAGTAGATACAAGGGCCAGGAATATTGCTCCATAGTTAGAAACCTGCCTCATGAGCTGAGGGAGAAGGTAGCTGGAAATAAATGATGGTTAGAGGGATCATTTGGGATGGGAGATGTGTGCTGAAAGTAGATGAAGGACCAAATGTGATAGCCTTTCAGTATCTGTATTGCAAACCATAAATGCCCAAAAGTAGAGAGAGAGAGAGAGAGAGAGAGAGAGTATGGGGGAAATTGTCTGCCTTAGAGGTAGGGGGAGGGTCAGAATGGGGGGGGGATACTGGGGACATTGGTGGTGGAAGATGTGCACTGGTGGAGGGATGGGTGTTTGGTCACTGTATCACTGAAACTCAAACATGAAAGCTGTGTAACTGTATCTCGTGGTGATTCAATAAAAATATATATTGGTATGACTTATTATGGAAAGAGCAGGAGTAAGGACCTCATTGTTCCCAGGTATAACTTCTGGAAGAGTGAAGTGTCAAAGCCTAGTGTGATGAGTATGAGGAGAGTGTGAAGAGATAGATGCTATTGGCAGTAAAACACTGAGCTAAAACTGGCTGTCACCCACTCAATCTCTTTAGACCACTTGTAGCATCATTTTCCATCCTTTTTCTCAGCTAGTCCAGGGTAGGGCAGGTACTATTTTCAGTGGGCTATATAAAAGAATCATTTTAGTGTTGAGTACTTTTATAATATCATTTCATTTTACACGGATCATTTTATCATGGGTTTAATGTGATGTTAATAGAGGAATATAGATATCTGAAACAGTTTATTTTAAAAGGGCATTGTTGGGGAGATCAGGGAAGGATAGAAGGAAAATGTAATTATGGAGCCTAATTTTAAAGAAGTAAAAGCTAGCTGTATAAATGAGAAGAAAGGGGAAAATGGTGGAATAGGGGAAGGCAGAGGCAGAAAAGTTACTGGACAATGAGAGCAGAGGCCCTGACTAGCCAGCATAGGGGGTGCAAGTTCTTAATGCTGGGAGTTGATGGCAAGAGAGATTGGTTTCTTTGGGTCTTCAGATTCCTTGATTCCCGCAGTTCAAGCCAGGAATCTGTTCCAGCTCCTAACCTTACTCCAACCTTCCCTGTATCCTAGTTTAGGTTCCAAGTCCTGCGACTCCAGGAGGCAAGGACATTAATTACTCTGCAAACCTCAAAAAGCCCAGAAAGGCACAAACCAGCATAGGAGTTCCTGAAATCTGATGCTGGCAGAGGGGCAGGCAGTGAAATGCCTCTGGAAGCACCAAGCACCAAGTCATCTGTCTTCAAGCCTCATAGTCACAATTCATGATATATGTAGATGACCCTGGATAAAAAAGGCAATTAAAGTGTAATTAACCTCTCTGAACCTCAGTCGTGAGTGCACATCAGATAGAGATTTGGAGATCATTAAACATGAGGCTGGTGAGAGGAGCAGGCTGCAGGAGGAGAGCAAGAAGCTCAAAAGCCATCAGCTATTATTGGGGATGGGGTAGACCCCATAAGGTAGCCACGGCATGGGGCTGGGCGGGGAGCCGAGGAACTCAGACTGATCTTCTTCCCTCTCCTCCATACAACTCCCCAGGCCTGGCACTAGGTCTATCTGCAGAAATGGCAAATCGACATTGCTGTGTATAAGTGCTATCTGTGAGGGGAGGGGACTGGGGGAGAGTCCCTCCTGACAGCTGCCTCTGAGGAGCCACTCAGTTTATTAAATCAGCAGGCTTCTCTCTCGTGGCGAGGGCACTGGAGAATGAAATGCCAAATGGCTCCGTTTCATAGAATCTGAAACTGATAAATTTTCAGAGCTGGAGGGTTCCTTCGAGAGCATCTTGATCAACCACTCTCATTTTTCAGGTGAGGAACCTGCAGCCTGGAGATAGGGGACAACTTCCCGAAAGTCACCGTCGTGACTTGCTGCTCCCAGCAGAGAGGCACCAAAGGATGGAAGGTGAATTCTCACCGTAATTGATCACTCCTGCACGTTGAGTGTCTTTTGTGTCAAATTTCTTTTTGATGAGGAGTACCTGCGATCTCAGAAGTGATTCACTGTGAAAGATAATTCTTGAAGACTTCTCATCATTACTAACACAGACTTGAATTACACTGCGTTTTATATGGGAACATGGATTTAATAACCTGCGACAAATAATTTTCCCAGTTAAAAACAAGTTCCTCTTCACACTCAGGAGGCAATCTCGCTTCTATCCAAGATAACACTAATGAGAGTTGCAATTCCTTACCTATATTTGCTTCTTCAATCAGATATACACAGATGCACCTGCCCCCTAAAAGCTCCGGCAGCCGCCAACTTTCAGAATCAAATGAGAAGTGCAGGTACACAGGTTCAGTGATGGCAAATTCTAGTCTCAACGGATTGGGGATGGGCCGGTCCTTCTCATCCCCCATCCCCATGGGACCCTGGAGGTCATGTGCACAAACTGCCCCCAGCTGCTACATAAGCTCCTTAATGGCCGTGATCCAGAGACACAGGAAAGAATCTCCAAACTGAGCAACTTGCTGCAGAGAGTTCTCCAGACCTTAATTATCTAAAAATTTGGAATTCTAGGAGCATGTGGCCACTCTTGCAACCACACGACACCTTATGCTATTCATAACAAGCAATACAAAAGAGAGTATCGGGGGCTGGAGAGATAGCACAGCGGGTAGAGCGTTTGCCTTGCACGTGGCCTACCCAGGTTCAAATCCCAGCATCCCATATGGTCCCCTGAGCACGGCCAGGGGTAATTCCTGAGTGCAGAGCCAGGAGTAACCCCTGTGCATCGCCAGGTGTGACCCAAAAAGCAAAAAAAAAAAAAGAGAGTATCGGGGAGACTGTCTGCCCTAGAGACAGGGGGAGGGGCAGGATGGGCCGATACTGGGGACCTTGATGGTGGAAGATGTGCACTGGTGGAGGGTTGTGTGATCAATCATTGTATGACTGAAACTCAAACAGGAAAGCTTTGTAACTGTATATCACGGTGATTAAATAATAATACAATAATAATAAAAATAACATTTTGCATTTAAAAATAAGTAATGTGGAGTTCATGCCTAATTCAATCACCTTAATCAATGGCTGACTAAATATCAGTACTCCTACATTAAAAAAATAAAGATATACATAGGTGTCTTTAAAATCTTCATTAGCAGGGCTGGAGTGATAGCACCTTGCATGTGGCCAATCCCTGGAGCCCCATAAAGTCCCCTGAGTCTGCAGAAGTGATTCCTAAGTGCAGAGACAGGAATTTGTCCTGAGCACTGCCATGTGTGGTCCAAAATCAAAAATATAAAAATAAGTAAAATATTTATTAGCTCTTTGTGAAGCTGGACCCCTTGGAACAGGTAATTAGTCCTTTCTAGCACAGATGTGAAAGCCAAGCAGAGGAGAGAATACTCTAGCCAGACAATCTCTGAGTTTATGAACAGTTCATGAACAGTAGGTACTCAACACTATAGTACGCACCAGGGAGGTGAAGGTTAGGGTCACCCCCTCACCAGATCTGGCAGGCATAGTGCCAAATAAAAGAAGGGAGACAGAAAAGGAACACATCCTTTTCTGACATAAGTGTAATTTTTCTAACATTTACCTAGAGCTAGACTAAGCCCAGTTGAGACCTCATCCCATGACCCAGACCCAGACGGAGCTCCAGTTTCCCATTCTAAATGCACACTGTCAATCACAGAGCACAATGCAAGCGAAAACTTAAATGCTTTGAAATGGAAGTTCAGTGTCACAATCACACTAGTTACACTTCATGAGCTCCACAGCCACCTGAGGCGATGGCTACCATATTGGATGGTGCCAGTTTAGAACACTTCCATCACTGAAGAATGTGCTTTCAGACAGTGCTGGTCTAATTTTGCTAGTTCTCGCCTCTCCAGGGAGAGGTCACTCTTTCTAAGAGGTGTGAGAAAGTGAGCAAAAAGGCATTTGATTTGGACTTCTTTTGGGACAGGACAGGCAAGGGCAGATGTCTTTTTGTTGAACCTACGGTTTGCTGAATTTGCATTTCTGGCTTTGGGCTTTAAGACTTCATTTATATGTCATTTGCTAAGAAGAACCTATGCCCATTCAGGGGAGAGATGAGGTAGCTCACTGGCTTTTCTGATTCCTTCAGGATCCTTCTTATTCAAAAGCAGGGGTCATACTATGTGGGGATGAAGAGAGGGAATGGTACCCAAGATGCCCCCAAGTGCTTCTAAGCATTCCCCAGGGCATGCATAGAGGAAAAGGGCTGTCAGCTCTGCTCATCCTCCAAGTCTAACTATGAACTCACTTGGGAGAAACGGAGGACTGGCTAGACAAAGGGTGTCTGGCCCTTCCATTTCTTTTTTGATTGGATTCACTAAGGTATAATTAACATATGTATAACATTGTGTAAACTTAAGGAATACAATATTGCAAAATGACTTAGTATATAATTATAGCATGATTTATTGTGTAATATATATAAATATTTATATATAAAATATATTTTATGTGATTTAAATATATTTACAATGACATATAATCCATTTAAATACAATATTAATAAAGTTAATATCTTTATTTATTTTAGGGAAATGGTGAGAAGAATAAAAATTTAAATCCTGAGCAACTTTCAATCATATCATATACAGACTTTTTTACATTGTTGCTTGTGCTCGTGTGCCATGTCCAAAACATTAATGCCAATAACACTCAAAATTTTATGTTTTTAGGCTTTGTATTCATTTCAAATGAATTTTGGTGGGGGAGCGTAGTGGTGTGAAATTTTAAGGTTCAATTTCATTCATTTAACATGTGAATATCCAGCTTTCACAGCATCCTTTATTGAAGGGACTCTGTCTTTTCCCCATTGGGACTATGTTAAGCTAAAAAGCTTTGATACACACGAAAGGAAATGACGCACAAGAAAGAATCGACCGCCTTCAGAATGGGAGAAAATACCTGTGAATATTGTTTCTGGTAAAGAGTTAGTATCCAAACATATAAGAAATTCATGTATCTCAGCAGCTGACTAGCATGCAACTCAGTAGCAGAAACTCAAAACAATTCAATAAAAAGTGGTTCTTGAGTATCTATCTTTCCAAAGAAACATACATGTGTCCCACAGGACTTGAAAAGGTGCACACTGTCACTAATCATCAGGGAAAGACCATTCAAAACACAGCTCTTCACTGGCAGGGCTGGAAGCTTCTTGGATCTAACCATCTTGGTAAGAAGCTTCTGGCCCTGGCCAGTCTGTGTACACAGGGAACTGCCATCTTTCACGAAGCCCAGGCTGTGATGACCATGGCCAACGACAGGGCGTTGAGGACTGAGCTGCCCCTACCATAGGTGAGGGTGTCCATGTCATTTCCAGAGAGGAGAGAAGTAGCTGAAACTGATCTTAGTGGCACATCAGTCTTGGAATCAAACATCCAAGCAGGTGTCCATCCTGCCTGTTGAGCTGAAAGAAGTGCTGGGAGATGGGCAGGGCTTGGATTTCTGGGGTGCATGTGGTTTATTTAGAGACCCATCATAGACACAGGATTGACTGTGATATTTTCAACTTTGCTCCTTCCATTCCAATTTGAATACCTTTCACTTCTTTTTATCAGCCCCCCCCACACACACACCTTTTTGTTTAATCTGGCTAGGACCTCCAATATGAAGTTGAAATGAAGTGATGAGAGAAGGAATCTTCCTGACGTTAGAGGAAAAGCTTCTAATCTTTCCATCTTTCCCCTACCATCAAGTGTACCTTTAGCTAAAACTTGTCATCTATGATCTTTATCATGTTGTGCAACTTTCCTTATGCACCCATTTTTCAGTGTTCTTATCAAAAAAGAACTTTGAATTTCATTGAGTTCTTTTTCTTCATCTGTGTAATAACACAGTTTTTATCTTTCATTCTATTAGTGTGGTATATCACACTTATTGACTAGCACATATGGAACCATCCTTGCATTTCAGAGATGAGTCCTCCTTAATCATGATGCAGCATATATATGTTTGCTAATGCTTTGTTGAGAATTTTCACTTCTATATTTATCTGGATGACAGAGAGTCTCTTGCCCTCACGTCTGGCTGTCTTCCCCGGAGCCCCTCAGAGGGGATAGGCTCCAGTTTGCCTCCCCGCCCTGAGGAGAACTCCCGGTGGCCAAAGAAGACCACCAGGACCTAGTCATAGCCATGCTCTAGGCCCCTCTCCACACGTTCAACAAGCCTCACGCATGAAGGTACCGGCAGAGGAACCCAGGTGTGTGTAATCCCATCAACAGCCAACATCCAGAGACTTAAAAGCAAGCTCCCAGAAGCGTTATCTTGTAATCTACTTCTCCCTCTGGGAGAAACTAGCAAGCTACTGAGATTTTCCTGCCCACATGGGACAGCCTGCAAGCTTCCCATGGTGTATCCATATGCCAAAGCCAAGCTGGATCTCATTCCCCTGACCCTGAAAGAGCCTCCAGTGCGGCATCGTTGGGAAGGCCAAGAAGAGAGAGGCTTCTAAAATCTCAGGGATAGGACGAATGTAGAGGTTACTGAGACCTCTCGAGCAACTCGATGATCAAAGGGATTTCGTGATCGTGATTCGTGATATTTATCTGGATATTGGCCTGCAGTTTTGTTTTTTTGTGTGTGTGTAGAGTCCTTATCTGGCCTTAGTATCAACACAATGCTTGGTTTGTAAAATGAGTTTGCAAGTTTTCTCCAACCTCTCCGTTTTTTGGTTTGTTTTTGGCAAACTAAAAGATGTACATAAGTACATCTGCAGTGCTCTAAGGTCACTCCAGGTGGTACTGGGATGGAACCAGGGCCAGGTGTGAGCAAGGCAAACACTTTAACTCCACCCATCTCCTCTCTTTTTAAAATAAGCTTTGGGAATAATTTGTGTTTTTTTTCAGAATTTTATTTTATTAAAGCACCATGAGGGACCTGTGGTATTGGAGATAAGTTATAGTTAATTCTTCATAAGTTGCTTGGTGTAATTCACCAGGAAAACCAGACTGTCTTGGAAGTTTTTGTTGGGATATCTTTGATTTTAACAGGCCAGCCAGATGCAGAGGCAGGCTTAAGCAACCAACACTGAAAGCATTTTATTTTATCTTTAAAATTTATTTATTTTGATCTTTAGGGGTCACTCCTGGTGATGCTCAGGGGTTATTCCTGACTTTGCACTCAGGAATTATTCCTGGCGGTGCTCAGGAGGACATATGGGATGCTAGGGATCAAAGCTGGGTTGATCACGTGCAAGGCAAATGCCCTTCCTGCTAGACTATGGCTCCGGCCCCACTAAAAACATTTAATTAAATTAATTTATTTTTGCATTTTGCATATATAAATAAATATATATGCCTCTCGGAGAGCCCGGCAAACTACCCAGAATATCCTGCCCGCACAGCAGAACCTGGTAAGCTCCCTGTGGCATGTTCGATATGCCAAATACAGTCACAATAACAGTCTCATTCTCCTGACCCTGAAAAGAGCTTCCAATTGTTGGGAAAGGTGAGTAAGGAGAGGCTGCTAAAATCTCAGGGCTGGGGCCGAGGCGATAGCACATCGGATAGGGCGTTTGCCTTGCACGCGGCCGACTCGGGTTCGATCCTCGGCATCCCATATGGTGCCCCAAGCACCGCCAGGAGTAATTCCTGAGTGCAAAGCCAGGAGTAACCCCTGAGCATCGCTGGGTGTGACCCAAAAAGCAAAACAAACAAACAAACAAACAAAAAAAAAACCTAAAATCTCAGGGCTAGGATGAATGGAGACGTTACCGGTGCCCACTTGAGTAAATCAATGAACAACGGGATGACAGTGATACAGTGAAAACACCATCAATTCCAAAGTTATTCAGAGTTGGGTTTTTGACATACAATGCTCCGTCACAACCCCGACCACCAGTGTCAACTTCCCTCCACAAGTGTTCCCAGATTCCCTCTCCTATCCCCCAACCCCAACCTGCTTTCTTGACAAGCATCTTTTAAATGTGGTTATTAAGGTTTGGGTCTCATAATTTCAGTGTTACTACCGCTGTTGTTTGGATATTTAGCTCTTTCATTCCTCAACTTCACCAAGTACCAAGTCTCCTTGACCCCTAACTCTATTGATTTTCATCTATCTCCTCTCCCCTTCCCCTTCACTCTATTTCTTTCTTCTCCCCATAGTTTGGGGCAAAGGGTGATCTGTGCCTTCACCCTGCTTAAACCATTGCATTTCCTCATTCAGTTGCTTTTACATTTTTTGATAGAATTTACCAGATAAATCATTAGGTCTTTGGCTTTTCTTTATTGACAGGGTTCTTGATTACTGATTCAATCTCCTTTCTTGCTCTTAGTCTGTTCAGATTAAAGATTTCTTCATGATTCTACCTTGTATGGGATTTTATCATTTCTTTTAGATTATTCCATTTGCAGTCACAGTCATTCATGTTATTTACTTACAATGCCTTGTAATTTGTGATCTTAGTTCTCATGCCTATTTCTCCATTTCTAATTATATGTATTTGATCTTTTCCTTTTTTCTTAGGCACCCCAGCTATAGTCTTGTAAATTTTGTTATATTTCAAAACCAGTTCTTGGTTTCATTGATCTTTTATTTTTTCTCTTATCTGTTTAATTTATTTATGCACTGATATTTTTATTCTAGTTCTAAAGCTAAGTTGTCTGAGATTTTTTTATTCCTTAATTATATGTTCATCACTATAAACTTTGTGTTGCCATTGTTATTTAACATATTTTTTATTTGACTTAGGGGTATATTGTTTAATTATCAAATTTGTGAATTTTCTGGTTTTCTTCCCATCATTGATTTCTCATTTCTTACCATTGTGTGTGGCTGGTACAGATATATGGTATGATTTCAATCCCATTAAATTTTCTAAGACTTATTTAATGAGTTAATATCAGATCTGTCCTATAAGATGTTATGTGTGCATATGAGTATAATCTGAATCTGTTGCTATTGTGTAGAATGTTCTGTACATGCCAACTAGAATAATTTGATCTATAGCGTAGGCTCAAATTTCCCTTGTTGATATTCTGTTTATATTGTTTTTCCATTTTATCTAAATAAACGTTTTGTTTTTATTATAGAAGACACAGAAATATCCATTGTTGAAGACCTCTGTTATTGTACTGCTTTTTGGGTTTTTTGGGTTTTTTTTTTTTTGCTTTTTGGGTAATACCCAGTGATGCACAGGGGTTACTCCTGGCTCTGCACTCAAGAATTACCCCTGGTGGTGCTCAGGGGACCATATGGGATGCTGGGAATTGAACCCAGTTCGGCCATGTGCAAGGCAAACACCATACCTGCTGTGCTATTGCTCCAGCCCACCCTGCACTGCTATTTTTGTCTCCTTTCAGATGGTTTAGTATTTGCTTAATATATTGATGAACTCTGATAAAGGTCAGAGTATGTAGGTTAATTAGAAAATATGAGAGCAAGAAAGGAAACTAATAAAACTAATGATGCTGATGGCTAACTCTAAGAAAGTAGAGATAAATAGAGATAAATTTGACAGAGAAATTAGAATAATAATTTGGGGCCACACAATTCAGTGCTCAGGACTTCTGGCTCTGGGTCAAGGATCACTCCTGGGGGGAACCATATGGGATGCCAGGGATTGAACTCTGGTGGGCCACGTGCAAGCAACTGCCCTATCAACTGTACTATCTCTCAGATTCTCAGAACAGTTATCTTAAAAAAATATCTTAACTACATGAAAATTCAGTTAGACTACTAAGTGAAGTTATTAAATGCTTAAATAAAATGAGAAGTTCAACAAAGAAATGTAAATCATCCAAGTAACAAACACAAATACTTTTCCAGGACAACACAGTGACTGAACTAACTGAATAATTTAACAGAGAACTTCAATAGTCAATCACATCAAGCATAGGAAATATTTAATGAACTAGAAGGCAAGCTGTTTGAAATCAGTCAAACGAACAATAAGAGAAAAGAATGATAAAGAGCAACAAAGTCTCAAGACTTACAGGATACCATTAAGAAAAATAATCTACACATATTATTGTTGGAGTTTCAATTTAAAAAGGAAAAAGAGGGCAGAAACCTTATTTTAGTAAATAGTGGTTGAGGACTCCCCAAACCTTGGGTGACATTTAGATATCCAAATTTATATATTAAGGGAGTTCAGAGCATTGCCTCCAAATTTCAACCTGAAATTGTTGTCTCAAAAATTAATCATAGGACCAGAGTGGTAGTGCAGCTGGCTGTGCACTTACCTTGTACAGGGTCATCCTGGGTTCAATTTCTGGAACCACATAAGGTTCCCTGAGCCCCACCATGAATGATCCCAGAGCACAGAGCCAGGAGTAAACCTGGAGTACTTCTTGGAGTGGTCCAAAAACAAGCAAATGAAAAATATCATAATTAAATTGCCTAAAATCAAAGCTAAGGAGATTACTCTAAAAGCAGAAAGAGAAAAAGACACTTAAGTTCAAGGTAACACCCAGAAAACTATCCATGTATTTCTCCACAGAAACTTTGCAGACCAGGAAAGGGTTTTACCATAAAAGCTCCAAGTTTGCTGTTGCTGTTGTTGTTTTTAATGTGTCAACCAAGAAAATGTCACCTAGCAATGTTCATAAATGAAAGAGATAAGTGCCTTTTTTCCAAAGGGCAAGATAGTTCGCCATCTCTAGTCTCGCCTAAAATGAAATACTAGAGTTCTTAAACTGAAATAATACTAAATAGTAACATAGAAACACATGGAAATATGCAACACACTAGTAAAAGTAAGTATATAAGTCTGTAACCAAGTTTATTATATTATCACTGTCACTGTCACCGTCATCCCGTTGCTCATTGATTTGCTTGAGCAGGCACCAGTAGCATCTCCATTGTTTTGGGAGTCAACACGCTTACTTACTGTTTTTGACATATCGAATATGCCACGGGTAGCTTGCCAGGGCTGGAGCGCAATAGTGCAATGGGTAGGGCATTCACCTTACATATGGCTGACCCGGGCTCGATTCCTCCGCCCCTCTTGGAGAGCCCGGCAAGCTACCAAGAGTATCTCGTCCGCACATATTATACTATAATACTAGAATTTAGTGGTGTATTAACTTATTAACACTCAAGTAAAGTTTAAAGGACAAAAGCACTAAAGGTGACTATAACTGGAGGCTTGGGGATCTTGAAGGCAGGAAGCCCTGCGTTCTAGCTCCAGCACCCCTCTACATGGCAAGAGCAACCCTGGTGCCACCTGTGTTTGGGATCCCTGGCACCTTAACAGAATTGTGGAATATCTGCTTCTCCAAAACTGAGTTCGAGCATGACAGCTGACTGTGCAGTCATCACAACCAAGGGCACTACCCCAACAAGTACTGTGTGTGCCGTGTGCCAAACTAGACTATGCACCACAAGCCAAGTGTGCAAACACCACAACCCGGTATTCGAGCACCCCAGTGAGGTCTTCATGACTTGTCCACTGGTCATTGATGCACAACAACAACATTAACTCAGGAGGGAAGCAGAGAAGAAAGAACAGTAAAAATAAAGTAGATTTGTAAAACCATAATTATGATGCACTGCTAATGGATACATAAAACAAAAAGAGGTAAGTTGTGACATCAAAACATGAAATATTAAGGGCTAGATGAGCTTGTATGCATAGACAAGTGTTTTATTATCACAGCATAAGCTATTGTATTTATACAATATTTCACATAAGACTCATGGTAACTACAAATAAAACCAACTATTTATACACCAGAGATAGAAAGAGGAATCAAAGCATGCCACTAAGGAAACTCATCAATTTACAAAGACACTGAAAGGAGGAAAAAAGGAATAGGCAACTATAAAATGTTCAAAACAACCATTTCAAATATAGCATTAATAAGCTCTTATCTTTCAATAATTTATTTGAATTTAAATGAACAGAATTCTCTCCAGTCAAAAGGCATAAAATGACTGAATTAATGAAACAAGACCCTCAGTATATCTAGAGAGATAGCACAGTAGATAAGAACAGAGACTGACCCCAGCATCTCATATGGCTCATGTCTGCCAGGAGTGGTCCCTGGACACGGAGACAGAAGTAAACCTTGAGCATCACTCAAAAACCAAAACCAAAAATAAGACCCCTAAAACCCAATTAGATGCTACCTAAAGAGCTTTGCTTCAGCTGTAAGGATACACATAGACTTGAAGTGAAGAAATGGAAAAATGATATTCTATGGAAATAGAAACCAAAAGGGCACTGAGATAACTTTAGTTACATCAGACAAAATTGACTTTAAGTCAAAACCCATACCAAGAGACAAAGGTTATTATATAATGATGACATGGAAAATTAATCAAGATAATATAATAGTTTTATACATATATCTAAATATATATAATATATGCACTCAACACTACATGCACTCAACCTAAATATATTAAGAAAGTGCTTTCATTTCTCTAAGACATTCTGTATATTGCCCTGATCAGCCCATCAGAGATGAACTTCGATGACATGGTCTTGGCTGCTCATAGAAAGTATTTTACTAAATTGCATTTGACATGAGGTCACTGGGCCGACCAAAGAAAAAAATATATACATAATGAAGCTCTTTGGAATATTCTGAAGAGGAGCTATGGGGACAGTACACCATAACCTTTCCCTTTTATGAAGATCAGTGGGGAAAATTTCTTTCAAATTTCAGATCCAGGAAAACTCCAACTTCTCTTGACCATGGATTTATCTCATAATTTGCTGAGGCCTCCAATTTATCAGATTGCATTTCCCTATCTTGTTTTGACTGTAATAAAGCTGAGAACCGCCGCTCTCCTTCAGCAAGTTGGTAAGGGCCTATGAAGTGCAGAAGCTAACCTCAGCCTTGGCTTAGTGGGCTTATATTGTCTTATTTATTTCAGGGCTCTATGACAACGGAACTAAACAGTTCAAGGAGGAGGGAAAAGAAGGAGGCTTGTAGTACACACACCCCCCAGTGATCAAATCACAACTTCTTTCTTAAGCATTTCTCTACCCCCACATCCTGCCCTGGAACTACTCAGGTGGTGTTTCTATTTTTCTGCCCTTATTTTTCTTTCGCTTTGGCATCTTTAGAAACCATTTTTCCTTCTTACATTGCACACAATTTTGTAATCTGCTTGGAAACAAGTCTCTTTTAATGAGCCATGCAGTTTCATGAATATTTGCCAAGAATAGCTATTAATTGTCCATTAGGCGCCCGAAATTGTTTTAGGTGTGGGGACTACAATAGTGAATAAACTAGACAAGCTTCTTGTAACTGTGTTTACATTGCACAGAGTGTTTGGGAAACAGAAATGAACAAGGAAATAAATAAAAATACCACCTCACAAAAGTGACAAGTTTTGTAAAGGAAATAAAACAGGTAATTTTTACCAAAGGACCTGGGAAGGAAAAACATATCTGGAAGAATAAGAGGCCAATCAAGGAAATGATATCTGACTGATATCCAAATGCAGAAAAGAAACAAGAAGATGGGGGTGTACTCTAATCAGGACAACCAGCACGTACATAGGTCCTGGGGCAGCAAAGAGCAGTGCTGGGAGAATGTTGTGGTTAGGTGGCAGTTTCCTAATGAACCTCCCAGTTCTTTCCCCTATTATCTCTCTTCTCGTCGCCATTACTCTTTACCCCATCAGTCCAAGAGACCCACCACTTTGTGTCCATCCTTCTTCTAGTCCTGTTCAATAACCCACAACAAATTGCACATGTTCATTATGAGTGCTCCCTTCACTGCTCTAGGATAACTGAGGAGTCCTTGGGGAGGGCTAGGATGACACCATCTCTTTGGCACTGCCCTGGCACAGCACAGAGAGTTTTCTCCAGAGAAGCCTTTGCCGAGCTGACAATGCAGGCGAGGCTCACACGCAATGTCTTCAGGCACTGGTCTGAGAAACACGCTTCCTATTTGCAGAGACACCAGCTGTGCTTGGACTCTGCTTGTGACCTGAATAGACTGGCAGCCGAGGAGAGCCAGCCGCCCCAGCGAGCACTCCCAGGCTCTGTTTGGGAGGAGGGAGCTGCCTGTCGCCTTCCCCCTTCCGGTGAAGAGCCCCTTCAGGGGAAGGAATGACTCTTAAGGCGGTATTGGATTTCCCTGCAAGATTTATGACCCAATTTAAAGTTATGGGGCCTTTATTAATTATAATAAACACCAATTTCATTACACTTCAACTTCCAAAGAAATTACATCCTATGGAAGGGAAATAAAATGTTAGTTTTGTGCTAATGCCAGGCGCACATTAACTGGCTGGGTGCTGTGCTCTTCTTGGCTGCTCAGCCAGAGCAGACGAAGGGATATTTTGCAAGGAAGAGCCTCGGGAGCTGTTTCCAGAAGTTAAATCCATTTGGTCCCCAACAATGGGAATGAGCTGTGCTGAGTGAGCTGCGCTGAGTGCCTTGCAGGAACACTTCCCTCTGAGGAGCCATTTGAGGTCCCTACATCATTGTTCCAAACTCGTTTCTGTCTGACTTGCTGTGTGATCCTAAACAGATCACTGGTCCTCTCTGAGCCTCACTCTCATTTTATAAACAGAGACTTGACCTAGGTTCAGCAAGGCAAAAATAGGCTTCATCCCTGGTGCAGATTCTACTGCCCAGAAAGAGGCCGCCTACAAGGCTATTTTGAGGAAGATTCTGAAGATTCATCTAGGATTGCTGGGAAAAAAACGTTACAATCAATTGACATACAAACCAGAAGGGGAGCTGGAGACAGACTGGTAGGGACTCACTATCCCATGAATGATTTGATTATCTTAAAGAACCGTCCTGGGTTACCTGGGCTTAATTTAAGGCTGCGAGGCCAATGAGCAACAAATCAAAGACAAAACTCCCAGAATCCTGGATTGTGAATTCAAAATCCCTATCTAAATTATAAATGGAATGGACCCCGCCTCGCGGCTATAAAGGATTCAATAAAGACGGTTAGGACATGAACTTTGTAGTGGAAAAACCCAGCCAAGAGTTCTGCCCCCCTGACCTATTTCTATCCTTCCCTGGACTTGCACATCACACCAGACTAAAGGGGCCTCTCCATTTACTGGGAGTTTTGAAGAGTTTTTTTTCCAAAATCTCACCTGGGTGGACTGGGGTATCTGAGCGTTTTCAACCACAGGGCCCCTGGGCTAAGCCATTGGCTCTACAGATTCCCAAAGGAGAATTTTGTTTTCAAAGCTGCTTGGCTTTATGTCTTATTGTTATGGACTTTCTAAGTCTGTGCTACTTTTGTTTCTGCTGGGGAATGGAAAATATTTTGACACTTTTGGGATGATGGGGTTTGATGAACCCCCCGAGGGGGTGGAGAAGAGAACTCAGCAACTTTGCACAATTGCTTCCTGCCAGATGTGAAATTAAGCTTCTGTGTACAGACCCAGAGCACATTTGGATAATGGGCGGGAAAGCCTACTGAGGCTCTTGGGAGGGGTGTGAGGAAAGGAGAAGGACAGAGGACTTACAGAGAAGCCATGTGCACACTTGTGTGTATGTGTGTGTGCATTCTTGCTCAGACTCGAGCCTAAACCCAAACTTCAGTGGCCCTGAGAAAGTGATTAAGTCCTTTAATTTGATTCCCCAACTGTAAATCAACTTCATAGTAGTGGGAAAGTTATCCCTATTTTTTTTTTTTGCAATGAGTGAGTGGGGTGTGCAGGGGATCACACCCAGGGCCTCACTTGGGGTGAAGCACATATTACACGGATGTGAGTGGAGGAGAGACTTGCTGTGCACAGGATAGCAAATGGATAAGGCGTTGGCCCTTGCTGGAGCTTCTTCTCCGTGGGAGTCTCCAAGGGGGCAAGGCTGGACTCTCTGCCCCCACCTCCTTCTTGTCCAGACTGTTGGCATTAATGACACAGTCTGAGATCCTGAAACGTATGGTGCTCTCCGATGCCACCTTCCACTGCCTATGCGAACTCTGATCCATATTAGGAAAGATCAAGCTTTGTTGTTGGAACTGGTTCCTTTAGACAAACTTTGAACTTACTTTGATCCACACATCAAAGCCCTCACTTCCCCCCATCGTAGTAAATGATGGGGACAGGGGTGGGGGGGTGGGGGGGTGGGGAAGGTCTGAACATTTTGCTCCATGGCCCATGCTTAGCCATAGGCTGGCCGGCGGGGAGTCCTGAATCACTGTGAGTTGCTGGTGTGCCCATTTAAAGCACAGACACCCTTCATGATAAGTGCTTCTCTTTAGATATGATGGCCGCCAGCCTGCCTGTCTGTTAAAGAGCTGCCTAGTTTACTTGGCACCAACAAGCAAATTGATTTTAAAAAGCCCTCATAACTCAAGCATGGTTGATACCTGGATACCTTCCCGGGCTGAGTTGTTCCTGGCAGGAAATCTTCTGATTATCTTCCACCACACTGAGACCCTGTGTCTTTTCCATAACGTCCCGAAATATAGAGTTTCTCTGAAGATTATGCCATAAGAGGCAGAACATGAACTCAAGTTCCTATAAAGCCTGAATTCAACTTCTTTTTATTTTTCTTTGATAAGTTGCAGCATATCAGCCTTTCCTTCGTTAAAAATCAGATTATTGGGGCTACAGAGATAGTACAGAGAATAAGGTGTTTGTCTTGCACATAGCTGACCTGGGTTCAATTCCAGCACCCCACAGGATGCCCCCCAGCCCACCAGCAGTGAACCCTGAACACAGAGCCAGGAATAAGCCCTGAACACCATTGCGTGTGGCACAAAAGCCAAAAAAATCAATAATTTATTACTTTTATTAAACTTCAGACAAGTTGGTTATAATAGTGTTTACGCTTATAATATTTATGTCCAAAGTTACTGCATCCCACCACCACCACCAAAGTACCTGTGACCCTCCACGACTATTTTCATGTCACCTCTGGTCCAATCTTATTGAACAGTGACAAACCTTGGATTTACAAAAGTTGCTAAGAGTGCGTGAGGAAGAGTGAAGGAACACATGAACGCAATTTCTACTCCTCTTCTGCCTTGGTCCACCACCAGGCAGCAAAGTGGCTTAACTTCCCTGCCTTTCAGTTTCTTCATCTACAAAATGGGGACCATAGAAACTGCCCTGGCAGAGTGCTCAGGAGGATGAAATAACAGGAAATGCAAAGCACTTGGCATCTAGATAGGAGGTTCTCAGGAAGGAACAGTGCTTTTCAAAAGCACAAGTGTTAGTCTACTTAGGTGGTTATCCAGTCCACCTCTCCTTGCCTCCAGGCAAAGATACTATTTCATCCCACCGTCTTTTTCTGCCTGAGGGCTGAGAGAGGGTAGAGGAGGGGGAGGGAGAGGTAGGGGACACAGTGAACAGGAGTTTTCCTTAGCAGATCTTCAAGCCAAGACTTGGTGGGAAACACTCCTTCCTCAGGAGAGCATCTTGCAAGACCGTGCAGAAATGGAGGTCACTTCCCTAACATTGCTTCCTCTTCCCATTTCTGCTTTATTTTTCCACCTGTTCAAACCCCTCCCTCAGATGTGTTGGGGGGGGGCGAAATCTGGCCTCCCCACCAGCCCAAGTCAGTCCTGATTTTGCATAGGCAGAGAGTCCCCAAAGATTCAGGAGCAGCCGGAGGGTGAATATTTACTGTCACTCCTCAGCTGTGCAGTGGACAGGAAAGGCTGACAAAGGACACAGAGGAGGATGGGCGGGGTCTGTGCCCTGCGCCTTCCAGGACTGGACTCGGGACTCAGAGCTACTAGCCTGGCTCCCATTTGGAACTCTCTGCGGCTTTGTGCATTCTGACTCCACTTCTGGCTTTGCAAGCGTCCCCACCTCTGAAAGACAGAAACTTGGACCCTGGGCTTTGCACCAGTCTGAATCTTAGGACAAATGAGCACCATTTGTAGTATGGGAAATCACTTACCTCACAGATCTACATTCGCAAGGTGCTTGGGTCCCAGGCCACTTTAGCCTCAGCAGAGCAGACAAGGATTAATTATATTGATGCCTGTCCACCCATTACTTCTCGTTCTCTTCTTCGTTGCCTTGATTTCTTTCCTTCTCTGTCCATCTCCTCTCTAAGCACGAGGGTTAAGAGGATCTAACTGGTGGGGGGCATTTTGACACTGGTGAAGAGATTGGTGTTGAATTACTCTAGGCCTAAAACTCAGCTGTCACTAACAATCACTGTCACTGTCACTGTCATCCCATTGCTCATCAATTTGTTCGAGCGGGCACCAGTAACGTCTCTCATTGAGAGACTTATTGTTACTGTTTTTGGCATATCCAATATGCCACGGGTAGCTTGCCAGGCTCTGCAGTGCGGGCGTGATACTCTCGGTAGCTTGCCGGGCTCTCCGAGAGGGGTGGAGGAATCGACTAAAAATCATGGCTCTTTAATTAAATTTTTAATTTTTTTGTTTTGTTTTGTTTTGTTTTCTTTTCTTTTTGGGTCACACCCAGCGATGCTCAGGGGTTACTCCTGGCTTTGCACTCAGGAATTACTCCTGGCAGTACTTGGGGGACCATATGGGATGCTGGGGATCGAACCCGGGTCGGCCGCGTGCAAGGCAAATGCCCTACCCCCTGTGCTATTGCTCCGGTCCCTCTTTAATTAAATTTTTAAAAAATGGATTATAATGAATACCTTGTGCCTGGAACTCCCTGGGTTGATCCTGGTCCCCATCTATTTACTCCGTTCTCTGTCCTGCAAAAGCCCAGAGCAAAAGGTGCCATCTTGTTTTAACTGAGATCGAATCAGAGGACATTCCCACCAACAATGAACAAGAATTTCTATTCCAACACATTGCTGCCAACACAGATTGTTTTCAGTCTTTTTGATAGATGCCTTCACACTGGTGTGAAATGATATCTAATTGTCATTTTGATTTGCACTTCCCTGACAACAAGGGAAAACAGACACTTTTTTATATGCCTACTTGATGTCAGTATGGCCTTTTCAGGGAAGAGTTTGTTCCTTTCCTCTTCCCCTTTTGTGACTGGGTTATTGGATATTTTTTTGGTTGAGCTTTGCGAGTGCTTTCTAGAACTTAGATATTAGTTCTCTGTCTAATGAATGCAAATATTTTCTACCTTTCAATAGGTTATCTTTTTTATTTTAGACCAGACTTTTTTGGCCATACAAAATCTTATTAATTTGATATAGTTCTTTTTGTTTATTTTTTTGGGGGGCGGTTTTGCCAGTGGAGTCAAATTATTAAAGATAGAGACCAGATCCTTGAAAATTCTGCCTACAGTTTCCTCAATGTAGTTTATGGACTTTTGTCTAATCTTGAGTTTTGTTATCTACTTTGAATTACTTTGAATAAATTTTGTTTCCTTTTTTGGGAGGAGAGCATATGCCTCTCCAGTTTCGCCAACACCATTTGTTGAATAAACTTGCCTGGTCCCATTTCATACACCCAGCTCCCTTGTCATAGATTAATTGTTAGTAAATCTGAGAATATATCTCTGGGCTCTTAATTCTATTCCATTGGCCTGAGAACCTATCTCTAATCCAGTGCCACACAGTTTGATTACTATTTGTTTATAGTATGATTTTAAGTCAGGGAATGCAATACTGCTCCATTTTTCCTTTTCTCAATTTTTTTCTATTTGTGGAGTTTTGTAAATTCCTACAAATTTTACAAGAGTTTGTTCTAAGTTCTTAAAAAATGTCATTGGAATTTTGAGGGGGATTGCACTAAATCTGTATAATGCTTTTGATAGGATGGTCATTTTTACAGTGTTAATTCATTCAATGTTGTATGGTTAAAACTCTATGGAAAACAGCATGGTATTTATCAAAATATTTAAAAAATTAAGAGCTTACACATAACCTCATGGTCCCACGTTTTTGTATCTACTCCCAAGACATAAAAACATTACTTTAGGGGCTGGAGTGATAGAACAGCGGGTAGGGCGTTTGCCTTGCACGCGGCCGACCCGGGTTCGATTCCCAGCATCCCATATGGTCCCCTGAGCACTGCCAGGAGTAATTCCTGACTGCATGAACCAGGAATAACCCCTGTGCATTGCCAGGTGTGACCCAAAAAGCAAAAAAAAAAAAAAAACCCAAAAAACAAAACATTACTTTAAATATATATATGCACACCTACAATCATAGTGATGCTAAGTGCAATCGCTAGGATGCAGAAATGACCCAAATCTCTCTAATAATGGAATACTATGCACCTATAACAAAGGATAAAACCTGTGTGTTGCAACTTAGATGGAACTGAAGGGTATCACATTAAAACAAAGTCAGGAGAGAGACAAATACCAGATCATCTCATTTGCCTGTAGTAAACAGAGAAAAAACAAGGGAATTGACAGTATCAAATGATACTGTCATCATGTGAAAAGGGGAAGGGAGGAGGGCCTTAGATGACAACATTCAGATTTTCAGTGAGGAGGTGTGGTAGGAGAAAGAGACTAGAAGGGACAAAAGAACAGTCATGGAACATCTGGGGCACTCGACATGGTGAAGTGACTTTGTACATCAAAACCAAAAATACACCAGTGTAACTGTGTTACTAATATCTAATAATAAATTAATAAGTCTCTTCTTGTTGAAGGGGGAACTGAAAAAGTCTCTGCCTGGTGAGAGTCAGAGACCACAAAATAACAGCTCTTCTATTAGAATGGCCTGGAATCTTGGGGTGGGTAGATGGGGCCTTGGGTTTCTGAAGCTTTACTAAAAGCTTGTCCAGGTGATGCTGATGCAGAGTCAATGATACACTTTCTTAAAGGGACATTTCCACTCGCGGGCTATCTGGGAGGCAGGAATGCTCACAGAAAGATAACAAGGAGGCCTTTGGAAAAGAAACATAAGCTGCTACCCCAAGCATTGTCAAGATCTCACAGACACACACACACAGACATAGACACACACACACACACACACAAACACACACACCATTTCCTCTTTCACCTTCATTGACATTCTTCGCAGCATCTATCAAATGTCCTTTCCTTGCTCCAGAAAAATAAGATGGTTGTGCCCAGTGGGCTCCCTCCTCCCTTCCCATTTCACATTAAACTCGGTACTGTGGCATCTGACCCCACCACATATTCCACGACTCAAGGTCAAAGTTCCTCTTTGAATCATCTTTGTGCCACCATTACACAGCGTGCCATCTGCTCCGGGATGGTTTTAACAAATGACTTCGAATTGAATAAAATGCATCTATCCAGCTCTGTCTAATTGGTTCATTTTGACTTTTGCTAGCAATAAATTTGAAGCCACTCATAGCACATAAAAGTCATGGCTTTAAAGTTCTGCAAAGTGTGTATTTGCATTAAATGCACACATGTGTGTTTCAGGGTGCTGAATTTCAAAATATTTCAAGTTTGTCTCAGTGGAAAGTATACACTTCTTCCAACAATAATTTGTTTTGATGCAAACACATCTAAAATTCTAGTTTCAGAGCTGTTGTCTTCTAGCTGAGGAGCTGGGTTGAGGGGTCCAACTGGGCTATATCCCATGGGAGTCGGGGGTGGGGGATGGGTGTTAAACAGTGACTGGACTCCAAGCATAAATGTATAGTTGAGAGAGGGGCTACTTGAAGCAAAGAGTCTATTGGGTCATAGAGCTCCACAGTAATTCTGAAAACTGGAGCTGGAGAGATAACACAGCAGGCAAGGGTCTTGTCTTGCATACCCAGGTCCTATCCCTGGTACCCTGTATGGTAACCCGAGCATCACCAGGAGGGACACCAGAGCAGAGACAGAAGTATGCACTCAGCATGCAAGGTGTGCACCACCACCCCCAAATAAAACCTCAACAGCTATAAAAAATGTCCTTGAAACAGATCTGAGGTTGAGAATGGGCATTTGGAAATGGATTTGCACATGGAGCCCGAGGTAGAAACTGAGAATGTACATAAGTATAGGTTATGGGGATAGTTCTGGTAAAGGACTACTTATTCTCTGGCAGAGCAAGCAGTAATGGCAAAGTGTTTTTGGTTAACAAGATGGTAATGCTTTTCCCCTGCAACAATACAGACATTGGCAGGTAAAAAATTCAAGATAATGTGATATTTAATTCAGTTTTTTTCCCAGGTGATGTTTCCTGCTCACAAAACTACAAAAAGCAAACATGGGTTGGTGTATGCCATTCACCCGGATTCCCCTAATATTAACAACCTACAAGACCTCCCCCATCTCTCTCTCTCACACACACACACACATAAGATAAGCAAAACCAAGAAACACACATCCATTAAAATACTACTGCCTAAATCATATGATTTGAACCCTATCACATTTCCCACTAATGCCCTCTCTCTGCTTCAGAATCCAATCCAACATCACATTTTGTCTCTAATCACCATTTTTCTCCAATTTAGGGAACAACTCCCCCTTTCTTCATTCTTGTCCATGCTTTTGACCACTTTGAAGGATGTGATTGGTTCTTCCTTTGTAGATTCCTTCTCAATCCTGCTCCTGTTTGAAACTGAAAATGCATCATTGGTGATTGTCTTACATGGTATACAAGAATTCTGGCTTCCATTTTTACAGCCACCTCAGACTTTGACTCGACTTATCTCTTTCCCCCAATGGCTTTTGTCTGTTTTCCAATTTCATATTTATTCCCTAACTGTAAGCCTTCTCCTGCTTGAAGAAATAACCAAAAGCAAGTCAAAGCTCTAAAGAAATTCCCCAAAGATGCAGAAAAGTTTTCAGCAGAGGCATCACCCTTGAAGTACTTAACCTCTCAGCATCCTTCTTGCTTAGCCACATAATGGGGTGAAACCAGTACCGACTGTCAGCCCGTGGTAGAAGTAATGAAGCTGAAACCAGGGGTGAATTCCCAGAGCAAGCTTCAGGAAGATATTAGCTCCATGTGGGTGTGACTAAACACAGTTTGTGGCCAGGGTCTGCTGTGGACAAAACAGGCGACACTACATCAGAACAATGCACAAGTGTAAGAGCACCCAGGAAGGAGTCAGAAACTCATGGGACAAGGTGGGGATATGTATGTGCATTACCTCTGGTGTCCACACAGCTCCAAATTAGATTCATAATGGATAATCTCACTTGAAACTTGTATTCAAAAATCAGTGCTATTATGTCCTATAATTTGTGCCTCATAACCAGTTGTCTTTATTGTATTATATACATACAATAAAGTTGCTTCTTCCTCCTTCCCAGTACCTCATTCACACAACCATGCAGGTTAAGAGCCTCAATATTGTTTAGGCACTAACCCAGAGAGAGACTGTTGGAGTCACACAGTACACAACCTGTACGATCATACAAGGCAATCATTGGAAGAGACTGAGTAAAAGGTGCAATATTTGATGGTGGGGAGGTGGCATTCTCCTTTAAACTTCTGAAACCTAATGTTTTCCCTGCTCGAATGCGCATGGGAATGTCCTTCTCTTTTCCATTGAAAAAAATTGTTTGAGGAACCTCAGTCTATTACAGACACTAGCAAGGTTATATCTTCCCTGTTCCTCATGCTCACCACTGATTAATGAGAACTCCTATAAGTTCTGTAAGGGTGGGAGGGGCAGGAAGCCATTGTTCACCTCTCAAACAAACTGGGGGCGGGGCAGCCAGCAGTACACTCATTCCCCGGATGAGTCTCCTGGGACTGGCCTGCAAGGGGATAAATGGCTTTGCCTTCTTGCTGTGAATTATTCCATGCAGTGCCTCCCCACCATCACAGATCAGCTAAGTATAATAACACATGCCTCGCAAAACACGCCATCCAACACTGAGTGCCAGTAAATGCCCATTGGAATAAATGCCCTACCCTATGGTGTATTATTTGCTATGATGGGTAGGGAATAAAAATCTAAATACTAACTATTCTTTTGAATCACAAGTTAAAAAAAAAACTCAGGTTATTCATCAGCCTACTGAGAAGTACCAAACCTCAGAATAATAATGCTTGGTCTATATTCAGACAATTTTCTTACCAAGGTATAACAAAGATTCATGGATAGTTTTAGGCATACCAGATGAGGAACAAGGCAATACATTGGAGGAGGTAGAGGGTATCTAGGGAAGAGAACCAGCAGATGCTTTACCCTTGAACTGTCTTGGGGGCTGAGCTGTGAACCACAGAAAGGAGCCCAGAAATTCCCATCTTGATTCTGCTCACCAGGCTGGCAAAAAGACGCAGTGGTGATACAATGCAAGCTGGTGAAAAGAGGAGAAAGATTTCCAGACTAAGGTGCCTCTTGTCAGCATTTGGTTCCAACAAACCCAGAAAGAACCCAGAAAGAGGGCCAAGTCCTCCCTTTTGCTCCTTTGACCTGTTCCCTCTCTTTTTCTAAGCTCTCTTTCCCTCTCCCTCTCTCTCCCCCCTCTCCCCCAGTGTGCATTTCTTCACTAGTGTATATTTCCCATCAATGTCCCCAATTTCCTTTTTACCTCCTTCCACCCCAACTCTCTCTCTCTCTCTCTCTCTCTCTCTCTCTCTCTTTCCTTCTCTCCCTCTCCCCCTCCTTCCCTCCCTCTTTTCCTCAAAGAGCACTGGTTTTGTACTTCAATATCTTCCCCTTGGGGAAAGTGTTCCTTTTTCTACCCCTGATTTCTTCTGGCTCATTCACTCCTCTACCTAGCTTCCCTCCTAACTCCCTCAGCATGCAGCTGGGGTTGCAACAACAGGGGAAGCTACAGAAGACTCTAGAAGAGGAACATTCCCTTCTGCACTCTCATCACCATGGATGTGTACCTTGACTTCAACTGTTCCTCTAGAAGACAGTAGGCAGAGATGGAGTATATTACTTCCATGGGAAGTGAGCCTTCCCATGGCTCCTCCCCAAAGTCTATGGGTCAGAACATGGGTGAGGTGAATTCTGCTAAGTGAGCGCTCACTGATCCTATTTCTTTGCTTCTCCCCCCTTCTTTGATTCTGTAGCACCCAGCGAGCACCTGCAATCAAGGTTACCTTTGGGAGATAAAAGCGATATACCTCCTGCAAACGCTCACTTTCGCTGGGAAGACAGGTTTGAAAACAAAGTTAGAAAATTATGGGATTAAACTCTATGAAATGAATGTTCCAAAGATTATTTCCCAGGGTTCCCTTTAAGTCCCATAATTTTAGTGGCAGAGAATCGTGGTGGTGTTGTAAATACTATGATATTGGTAAGAGGGGGGTAGTCAGATGCGCCTGTCTCTGGGGTTTTGCAAACTTGTCTTGGTGGCTGTGTTTAATCTGCATTTCCCATCAAACCACAGTCCTGCATTTCCTATCCAATCATAGTCCCGCATTCCCTATCCAATCATTTCCAGCCCTGCATTTCCTGTCTAATCAGCAGTCCTACATTTCTGTCCAACCGGCAGTGCTGCATGTCCAATAGGCAGTGCTGTGCTGTCTCCTGGCCGTGGCAGGTTTCATCCATCTAATGGCAGTAGGGATCATGACCACAGTCTCACTCTGGTGACCAGCAAAGTAGATTTGCTCACGAGGCAACTGTTTCCATTCCTTTTTTGAGGGTCTTTTAATACCGATGAAACTAGAAGCATTAAATCTACATTTCCTAGGTACTGATACGCTAGGTTATCTGACTTATCTTGGCTCTCTTGACCAGATGTGCTTGTAAAAGACTTAGGGTGGAACTTGGCTTCTCGAGGGAGAGATGGGGCGGAGCTGGGGAGACACAGGAAAGATCTATTGCAGCAGGAAGTCTGATTCTGAGCCCTGGGGTCCCTGTTGAGAACTTACCCTATTTCTCCACTGCTACCAATTATTTTGTGAGCCACCTAAGTCCTCGTAATAAATTCCCTTTCCTTCATCTTCCCAGAGTTGTTTCAATTGACTGCAGCTAAACCTTAGCCAACTCAGCACCTGAAAGGAAAATAAATCCAACATAATAGCCTGGAGTCCGGTTTACACTAAAGTAAACCAGAATGCACCCTGAAATGTGCATCTGTCCACTGAGTGGATGCCAGAGAGAATTGACTTTGAAGGTATCTCTTTCAAGTAGATATCAAAATTACAAAAGAGGTATGTCCAATTCAGCCATGCCGGGGACAAGGATAATCCATGTGCAAACACAGGTGTGGTGCCACCTGTTGAGCCAGGACAGGTGCCAGAACAATCCATCTTCAGTCTGAAAGCAACCGTGATTCCAGCAATCAATTCACAACAATCACCACCTAGCCTTTCCATCCATGGGTCCTAACGGAGTGTCCCTAAACACCGGCCAGAATTTACTAGGAACCCATGTTTGGAAGGAAATTAAGCAAGACCCCATTTATTCAAGAAACAGCAGATGGAGAAATCAGCCAGAACTCTTAATATTCTGCCATTTCCTCCAAATTCCTTCATTTCCAGGAGAATTTAATATTACATGACTGAAGAAATAAATATCCCAGCTAGCATCTGGCCATACTGCCCCCAACCTCCTCCTGGATATGGATGTGTTACCCTATATCCAGCGGGCGACCCTGATTTGCACTAGTCCCCTGGTCCCAGAATTCTTTCTATTTCAAAGATAATAAATATGAACAAAGAAAATTATATCCTCGCCAGAGCAGCATCCATTCCACTGGCCCATTTCCCGAGACCTTTGACTTTGCAAGAATATTTCAGTTTCCACCTTTCTCCTTGGTGCCATAAACACTGCAGCAGCAATTTATTCCTTTCCAGCAGCCATAAAAATTATCCCCCTTATTTCTCAAAATCATGGCAAATTAGCACCTTTGACCATCTCTTTCTCAAGCTCTGTCTTTCTCTCTCATGGTTGCAGACACATGAACAATTTATGATGGTCCGTGGAGGGTTCTCCTTTCTTGCATGCTGATAGAAAATTCCAACCAGCAATCTCCATACTAATCTCACTCTCTGCGTAGCAGAAATAAATCTAAAGCAGCAGTTTTCCAAAATGGGTGTTGGAACTCACTAGGTCCATGAAATGCTATTAGGTGCCCCACAAAGAAAGTATTTTGTTGTCTAATAGATTTGGGAAGCACTACATGCTTTAGATTTCAGAATGTATCTTTGCATCTTAAAGAATCTGATTGATTCCGTTGGACAGGGAAAAAAAAGGATTCAAATTTTGAATCTGGTTAGTCCAGAATGTCCCAGTTTAAACAAGAAAGAATTTTCTATTTCCTTCCCAGAGTTCTGTGGGTACCTCCAGTTTGGGTAGATGATAACATTTGGGAACAGGAAAGCTGAATTATTCAAACCAGAGGTTTGGGCATGAGCTGAGATTACAGTTTCCAAAACACTAGCTAGTGGGTGAGACTCAGAGGAGGGGGCTCAATGCTGAGCTTGCTCAGGCGAGGAGCTTGAGCTGGCAAGTCTTGCTCACAGCTGGCCCTGAGGGCAATGGAGGGACTGTCTCAGCTGGAGGGCTGCAGTAACTACAGCCCCCTTGAGGAGGAAAGCCCTGAGCCCAGATACTTACTGGTGCTTTCCGGTCATCAGAGATTCAGAATCATGGGCTGCGCTCAGACTTTGGGCCTCACATCGGATGCCCAAGTTATGTGGAGTCACAGTAAGATCTGAGAAGCAGGGCCAGAGAGAAAGTCTACAGTGGGTAGGGCATTTGCTTTCCACACAGTCGACTCAGTTTCTATTCTTGGCATCCCACGTAGTTCCCCAAGTCCCACCGGGAGTGATTCCTGAGTGCAGAGACAGGAGTAACTCCTGATCATCACCAGGTGTGGCCCTGGTATTTTTAAAAAAATTAATAAAATAAAATCTGAGAAGCACTGGGAGTGAGCTCTCCATTCTACCTGCACTTCGGAATCTTCTGGGAGCTTGAAAACAGAGCTATCTGGTCTCCATCCCCAGAGATGCCAAATGGACTGTTTTGAGGCAGAGCTGCTTCCTAAACTCCTCAGCACACAGGGTTGGGAACCACTAATCTACCCCAGAGGGGTGCTGTGGGTAATAAGTGTTAGTTTAGGGGGCTCTGGAGACACAAGTTTATCTGGTTCTCCACCCTTCCACTCTCTCTGCGACTCAGGCATTTCAGACCAGGGGCATGAAGAGTTGGAACCACCTGAGGGACACACCACAGCCTACAGGGAGGTCTCAGCATTGATGCCATCCCAAGCAAAGGCCTCCCGACTCTTCAGGGCTCCGTTGCTATGGTGATCTCTTCCCAAAGCAACTCAGGAGCTGTGCCATTGTGTCTTCTTTGGTCTCAGCTCTGTCAGAACAATATCCTGGCAAGTCAGGATGTGAGAGAAGCACAAAGCTTGTAGCTGCTGGTCCAAGTCATTTTGAAATCTTCTGCTGGGTCGAGAAACTGGGGTTGGACCGAGAATCACAGAAAAATGAATGACCACCCACTGTACACAGGATTCAAGCACCAAACAGGTCAAAACTGGTTCCTGTGGGGATGAAAACAGTTACCTGGATGAAGTAGTTCCACATCCCAGGGGATTTGCTGGAGCTCTCTTATTGAAGAGATTTCTCCCCCAACTGGGAGGTAATGATAAACATTTCTCTTTTTAAGTAACCAAGAATCCTGGCAGGTAAATGTTTTCCTACTAAGTAGCTTCTTAATTATTAAGTTAAAAATGGGTTTTTAGCTACTAGAGCTGGGACCAAACTCCCACAGAGCAGATTCTAAAGGTCCTGGTCTTCCTTCCTAAATGATGAGGGACCTCCCAGACACTCAGCAGATACTAGGATGGGTCCTGGCTCAGAAGACCCGGGGTAGACTTGACTGATTTCACTTCACACTGGAAATTCTGGCATTGGAAAATTTAAAATTTTCTCCGAAATTTTAAAATATTCTCACTTATCAAAGGCTCGAACTGCCCACCAGCCCTGGCGATGGTCTCCCGCGCCCTCTGCATGAGCAACATCCTGCTTCAGCCTCGCACGCTGGCAGAGATAAGGAGTGCTCAGTGCATGAACTCCAGCAGGGGCTGGTAGAAGACAGATAACATGTAAAGGCAGGACGCTGGATAGAATGAAGTGCTCATGTAGGATTCAAACTTGCAGAGGGAGGAATCAGCCCACCCTCAATATCTGCAATGATAGAGCCAGCAGGTAGGGCAGTTGCCTGGCATGCAGGCAACCTGGGTTCAATCTCTGGAACCGCATATGGTCCCCTGAGCCCCACCAGAAGTGATACCTGAGTGCAGTCGGGAGTGAGCCCTGAGCCCTGATGGGTGTGGCCCAAACTAATACGCTCTCTCTTCGCCCCACTCGTCAATCTGCAATCAATCAATGGCAAAGAGAACTAAGGTGATGTTACCGTTGTGTGCTGATGCCGGTCCTCACGCTGCTGGACTAAAAAGCCAGTCTACCAGGAGAGGGAGACCCAGAAGGGATTTTAAGGTGTCAAACTGACCTTCAAGAAAGCTGACACTTAGCTGACTCCACCTTGACAGGTTCCCCCGGGATGTCTCTGAGCCAGGAGCCCTGGGGTCTCTTGAAGTGTAAGCCCAGGGAAGTCAAAGCCTCCCCCAAATAAACGCCACACCCTGCCCCTTGAACATTCTGGCTGATCTTGGAAAGGGCTTGGCATTCTGAGCCTGCACTGTTCTGAAGAGGTATCTCCTAATTCTCTCGTGAGACTGAATCTCTCAGCCCGTCTCCTATGGACAGCAGGGATGCAGGAGTCTCCGAGACCCTCTCTGTGTCTCAAGATCTCTGTGTCACTTAGATGAGAACAGATCTGCCTTCACTCTGTGATCCTGGCATCCAAACAAAGTTATAAGCAGGGAGACAGCTGGGGGCAGAGAGGTTATTTGGCATGTAATAGACGGCACTGGACAGACTGTCTCTGGCCAGTCCTACATTTCAAATCACACAGTTTCTGGACCATGCCTATGCTGGAGGTGCTACTGACTTGATCACCTGAGGTTCCAAGAATTGAACCAGGGCTGCAGTTGAGGCAGCTGCATACAAGGCAAGTGTCTTCCCTCCTGTACTATCTCCCAGGCCCTGGTGGTTGTGTTTGACTGAGGAATGAGGCAGAACTAGAAGTTGCAACCAGGCAGAGTTAGAGAAAGTAGGGCCTGCAGCCGCCTTATGTAGCAATTGCCCTTAGGGGTTCCCTGACTGTCATCTGATCATCTCTGCCTGCCTTTCAATGGGCTCAGTCATGGTGTGTTGCTTCCCACTGAGACTGTCACACATTCTGGGCTCCCCCCGAATGAGCGCACACACCAGGCTCACTCGACTCCCAGACTCCAGCAGTCGGCTTGCTTGTCTGCACTATTTCCTTCTCTCCTGCTGCCTCCCCAGAGTGCAGATGTTCAAGCAAATGTGGGGATCTGTCTCTTCCATCAACCCTCTGTATACGCTGAGTCACCAGACCACTTCATGAAGCTCATGAGTCACTACAATGTTTTCCAAGTATGCCTTAAAGATTAAGCATTTAAGTCCGCATGGACATTTAATTGTGGACCCTTGCT
This sequence comes from Sorex araneus, assembly GCF_027595985.1. Classification (NCBI taxonomy): domain Eukaryota; kingdom Metazoa; phylum Chordata; class Mammalia; order Eulipotyphla; family Soricidae; genus Sorex; species Sorex araneus. The sequence continues at coordinate 199,302,527 of NC_073304.1, forward strand.
TAATCCCATCCTTCTTATGCTGCCCATTCTCACCAGCATTTATTGACCATCAGCCAGGCACTCCGGAGTCAAAGGCAATCTTTTGCAAATATGCAAATGATGCCTCTCTGTTTCATGCAAGGTGCTATGTTAGACAGTATTTATATGCATCTGTCCTGTCCCTCATATTAAACTTTGTTTCTTTGCAGTGCTTTATGTCGGTACTTGCTGAAACTGAATTCTCATGGGCAATGCCAAGTGGTCTCCATTACTCTGTCTGCTTCACAGAGAAGCCCTGTGTGCAGAGCTGCTTTCTTGTCTCCTCCGTCCTGCCACCTCCTCTGGGAAAGTCTACCCATCTCAGTGCCACTGACTCCAAGGCCACATTGTCCTATCCCATCCCCTGACTGAAGCTGGCTCAACCACACTCTTCTTCTTGGGTATCTGTGATTCAGACTCAAAAATTTCCAGTAACTGTGAAATTTGTATTGATACAGACAAGGGGCCCTGGGAATCAAACTGTAAGTATCTATTTTCTGCCAAGAACAAAGAGAAGCAGAGAGACAGAGAGATACGAATTAAGAAAAATACATAGATAAAATCAGAGCGGGGGAGAGATGGTATAAGAGGAGAGAAGAAAGAAGGAAGAGATGGAGGATGTTGAACTCACTCCATCAATAGTAATTTTCAGTACCTGACCGAGGCCCTGTGAAATGAATCAACACAGTTTGCAACAACTTCCAGTTGCGTGATATTGGTTTAACTGAGTTCCACTGCTAATGACCAAGTATAAGATGCATTTGGGGTCCTTTGTACTGATTGGACAACTGAGTCCCAAAGAGTCTCACTGTCCTTAGCAAATAACTGTAACTGAGAATTGAGACCAGGCCTTTGTATCCATACCCTTTTCTATATTGGAACCCAAACCCAGAGTTAAAAGCCCTGTAGGCTCTCAGCAAATGTCTTTTTGTTTTCCAGACTGTGACATTCCCTAGTGAGTGTCTTGGTCCTTCTAATCCTATCCCTGCTCCTCCTTCCCACTGCTTGCTGGCAGGTCTCTGGCTGCTCCTTGAGTCGTTCTTCTTGCCGTGGGTTTGAGCTGCTGGAAAGAACACACTACCCACTGCTGCAAGGGAGGTCGGGCCACCACGTTGACAGAGCCTCGGGGATGGTTTGTCTCCTGGACAGTCTCTCATGCTGTCCTCCTTACATAATTGGATAATTGGGACGGGCTGCAACAGGCGATGTCTCCCCACACTTGGGGAAACATTAATCAAGACAATAGCAGTGGTGCTGGCGCTCCTAGCCATTTATTACAATTTCTGTAACAAGAGGAGCTGGGGGTTTGCAAGGCAGCTTACTCTCCCAGCGTTTCTAACAAATATCCCAGAACAGCAGGCCAGTAAGGACCAGGTGAGGCCATGCTCTGTTCCAAATAACATATACTTAAAAAAAAATAAATAATAAAAGAAGCAATTTGAAGCCTTTCAGCTTCCCAGGGTGAGTTGGCAGGCATTCATCTCATCTCACGGATGCCTTCGGGTGAAGGTGTTTTAATAAGAGACGAAGTTGGAGAGGAGAGAGCAGGAGCCACCCAAGGCAGAGGCAGGGAGGAGGCAGATCCTGGGGTGCGGAGCGCCTGGCCTGCGGGAGAAACGTGGGTGCACGAGTGTGGGAGGAGATGTTTTGCTTCTGCTCAGACACACACGCTGTGCAACTGGACACCCTCAGCGAGGGTCCATTAAGACAATAGCGAGGAGAAAGATTTAATTCTGTTTCCCTTCTCCATTTGCGCACTGCTAATCAGAATCTGACCTGGTTGGGGAGGCTGCATTTCTGGAAATTATGACACCACTTGAGAACCTCTACCTTAATCAGGCCTTGAACCAGAAGAGGCACTGCAGATGCCTAGGTGCCCACAGACGGTCTTCACCAGGCAGTGCAGGTGTCTCTGATCCACTGCAATGGCAGGACAATGCAGAAGCTCTAGAGCTGGGTGCTCGGGCTGGCAGCCTGCTTTCTCCACCTGCACACGTCTGTGCGGAAGCTGTTCCCAGACTCTGTGCCTCTGTTCCCCCCCTGCTAGATAAGCAGACTCAACCACCTAAGAATGACTCTGAGTGTTGCCCGAGTTAATGCTTTAGAAAGGACTGAAGCCAATCTGGGAACAGAGGAGGGGCCACCAGTCAATGCTGCTGTTGTTACTCTGATGACTTTGAAGCTTCCAGAGCAATTTCAAGCCCAGGATGCAGAAAGGGAATAAGGTAGCAACCCCTCTCTGCCTGTGATCATCCATGCCCTACACCAGAATTCCTTAATTGTGGGGAAGGGCGGGGGGGGCAGTATTTCAATGGGCCACAGGCGAAAACTGTATCAATAAAGACCATAGTATGAGGCTATGGGGCCAACTAGTAGGACAGGAGAGAAGAGGGTCACAGGAGGGGATCAAAGTTGGAAGGGGACCATGTCAGAAAAAGGTTGAGGAACACTATTCAAGCCAGTCATTTGTTCAACAGCAGTCCAAGGTCCAGAGACTGTCCACAGGTTGGTTAAGAAGCTGAGAACTGATGCTCCGAGGGTCTTGCAAAGATTGGAGAGTCCCACACTTATTTGATCTACCACTCCTTCCTTAAAAAAAAATCCCGGGGGCTAGAGTGATAGCACATCAGGTAAGCAGGTAGGGCATTTGCCTTGCACATAGCCGATCCATGTTCATTTTCCAGCATTCCATATGGTCCCTCTGGGCACCACCAGGAGTAATTACTGAGTGCAAAGCCAGGAATAACCCCTGTGCATCTCTGGATGTGACCCAAAAAGCAAAAAAAAAAAAAAAAAAAAAAAAAAAAACCCAAACCTCAATACCCCTCCTCTTCCCCAAAATAGACTTTCTTTAAGTGAATAACAGAAAGCAGGGCCCCAACTGTACCCAAGACTAGTAATGCCACCATCCACTTTTTGGGCATTTTTGGGGGGGCAACACTGATATAGATGCTTAAAACTAACAAGGGATGCTCCGCATAGGCGTGCACAGTGCAGGGAACTGACGGGACCAGTGTGATGACCTGCCAGGCTGAGAGACACTGAACAGTCAGCCAAAGTGACAGTGCTCAGGAGCGGCCCCACCAGCGTGTGGACTCAAACCTGCTGGATGCCACTATATCTATCACAGGATGGCCTCTGCTCTCAAGAGCACCCCCCCCTCTCTCTGCATCTCTTCCATCAAAGCGATGCCAACATCTCAGCCTCAAGCTGGCCCCTCTTCCTCGCAGACCCTCACTTCTTCCCTTCAGAAGAGGGGGCCACTATTTCCAATGGCCAATTTTGCTCCCCAGACTGTAAACTCCTTGAGGGCAGGACACAGATCATCTGTTTTGCACATCAGGGCCTGTGGAACATAGCAACAGGTGCCAGAGCAGATAAGATCTGTCCCTGCATAGCAGATAAGACCTGTCCTTGCATAGTGACCTAGTAGGGAGTGTCTGGGTGCATTTTACAGGCACCAGGTATCTGGCCTTGAGTCTCACCCAACTGCCCCCCCCCTTGCCCCAAGAACTGTCACCTAACTGCAGCATCTAGGCTTAAATGGGATTGGGCCAGGGCAAAGCAGGGTTGGAAAGGTGATAGGGCAGTAAAGCTAAACGTTATGTGTTGGACCATCCTCTTAAGCCGAGACCCTCTATAAAATATGTGTATATTTGGCAATAAAATGAGTGGCCATCAGCTGTCTTTCGGAGTGGTTTCTCCACACAGCCATCATCCTTCACCCGGTGTCTGCCTGGACCCGATGCACAATATGTCTGGGTATGATGGGGAAAAATATTCCCCAACAAGGGCCTGTCTAATAGCTAGCACACATCATGGTGTGCGGCCAGCACAAATGAGCACTGCTAAAGCATCAAGGTATGGCAGAGGTAATCGCAGGGAAGGGGAGTTATCCAGGCTTCCTTGGTGCTCTAGGGGGAGCAGGGATTTTACATCAGGCCGTGCTCCAACAGAGATGGTGGAGAAAGCCCAGGCCAGTCCATCTTGATTCCCAGGCCAGTCCAACCACAGTAGGATCACGAAGACTCTGCCACTTTCAAACCCTGCCTACGTGCCTGTGAGAAGGCTGCTTTCTTGTGATACTGAGTTTTCATGCTGGAAACAATAAAAAAGGATCCCTGTGAGGAAGAGTGAAGCAAGGAAGGTAAAGGTGCTTTGTTTTACTTAACCACACAAAGAAAAAAAGTTTGGATGAGGACCCTCTGTCAACCAATAAGCTAAGAAAGTGGCTGCCTGCGAGAAACACTAGCAGCACCCCCTCAAGGGAACTGAAGCAGGAAGCATAATGCAAGTTCGAGCTCAAGGCAGACTCCCTTGAGTTCAACTTCAGGGGAAGACCGTCTAAGTCCTTGGGAACCTGGGCCCTCCTGCTGACATCTGTTGGCCAGCCCTCCATGGATGGCCCTGCCTGTTTACAGAGGGAGCTAGGAAATGTGGCCTTCGTGTATGCATGCCCAGTGAATACCTAGGAGAGAGTTAAACAGATATGGTGAGGCGCAGCCCTTTATACAGATATAGGCCTTTGTACACTCTCCGCTTGCCTTTGGCACAAGCCATGAGATCCTTCCTAAACCAGGGCTTCATGTATTCTCAGGCTAGCCAACATGTCTATTTGTCAAAGGAATACTGTGTCATGCCCATCATTTCCGATACTGGAAACTGTGGAACACTGTATTCCAGTAAAACTCAATAGTGGATTTCATTTGCTAAATGCTCGAATACATCTTTCTCTACTGAAATCAGGGTCAGAGATCCAGAGTGCCATCTAAGACCCCTTTGCCCTGACAGAATCCCTCCCCAGAGGTCCTGGGAAAGCAGTGTGGAAACCTCTGACTTCAGGCAATTACCAGAAGTCCCAGTGACCATAAGCCACTTTATAAATTACGTTGTAATTACACTACTTTCGGGGAGATGAACCAAATCAAAAGCCCCCCTCATAGCCAGTTACTACCAATTCTCAGAGATTTCTAAAGTTCTTTATCTGAATTTGTGGGGAGCCAAGATGATGGCCCCTGCAGGGATATGAAAGGCTGGAATAGTATAAAATACGCAAAAAGCTTAGCTTCATATTCAACACAGAGTAAGTTTTCCATAAATGTTCTGTTATTTTCTCAAAATGTTATTACATTTTCTCAAAATGTAACAACATAATGTTAACATATTTTTAAAACCAAATTGGCTTAATGCTGCAATTATCATGGCTAGATCATGGCAAGCCCATTTAGTGACTAATAAAATGTGATTTAGGGGCTGGAACAATAGTAAAGCCGGTAGGGCATTTGCCTCGCATGCAGCCAGCCAATGTGGGTTCAATCCCCAGTACTCCATATAGTTCCCTGAGCTTTGCCAGAGGTGATTCCTGAATGTAGAGCCAGGAGTAAGCACTGAACACTGCCAGGTGTAACCCCACACCCAAATAAAACGTTATTTAGTTTTAATTCCTCACCAAGAGACTTTTGTTTACTCTTCCTGCTTCTTATGTTTCTTAGGGCATCAAAAGAGGGAAGGCCTGAGGCCGGAGTGATAGTACAGCTGGTATGGTGTTTGCCTTACACACAGCTGAGCTGGGTTTGATCCCAAGTATCCCATATGGTCCCCAAGCACCACCAGGAGTAACTCCTGAGTGCAGAACCAGGAGTAGCCCCTGAACATTGCTGGGTCTGACCCAAAAAGCCAAAAGAAAAAAGAAAAACCCAAAAGAGGAAGACCTCCCCCTTGCTAGGTGGATTCTTTTGATATATTTATTTTTGTTGGCAAGACCTGGCAGTGCTCAGGGCTTACTCCTGTCTCTGTATTCAAGGGCCATTCCTGGTGGTGATCCGGGGACCAAATGGAGTGATGGGGATCAAATCCAGGTTGGCCATGTGCACGACAGGGGGCTTGTCCACTGTACTATCGCTTCAGTCCCTTGAATCTTTTTCTATGATAAAGCAAATTCTAAGGAATTCTTACCACTTACCCAATCCACGAAATTCTAACTCATCTGGCATCTAATTCTATCTTCAAATGTGACACCTCATGTCTGTTCTTAACTATTAGAGTCCCAAATACGCTGCGCAGAGATACTGCTTCAGATTTATCATTTAAAAGTACATTTATATTCCCCATCCTTAATTTATTTTTGTTGTCAAAAACAATGTAAATTACATGATGAAATGTTAGGCATACAGCAGATTCTCCCCAGATGATAACTTTCATTGTTGTCAACGGCACATTTCACATTTGGAGGATACCTCCAATATGCCACTCCAGGCTAGGTCTTTAATACAAATGATGTCATTTAAATTTTCTCAGAATCCTGTGAGATAGGCACCAGTAGCTTTCTAACAGTCTAGTTAAAAAATAAGAAAACCATCCTAAAGGCAGTACAGTGGGTAAGGCACCTGACTTGCCTGTAACTCGTCAACCCCCTATCTGGTTTCCCAAGCCCCTTCAGGAGTGAGCCCCAAGAACGACTGGGTGTAGCCCCCAAACAAACAAATAAACAAAAAATAATAAAACCAAAGTTCAGAGGTGGGGGTAAGTTCCCCATGAATCGGAGACTGTGAGTCAAATCTTGCTTACTAACACTCTCTGCTAGGGAAAGCAGAACTGCAGGACGTGTGGATGAAGGAATAAGAAAGAGGATAAGAGACAGTGCCCACAGAGCTAGCCACACTCATGGGGAGGCAAAGCAGGTAGCTCAAGGGCGCAGGACAATCTGGAAAGACACCTATGACTTCTTCCTATGGGCCAGAGAGGCAAGTGATCTATTTGGTGGCTTCTCTTGGTCTCCTGCTAAAAGTTTAACCAACAGGAGATGGTTAACTCCCTCATCTTTCTCTGCCATGTTACCCAGCCTCACTGAGGTGGCTAAAGGTTCTGTGGGACTCATCCAGGTAGACCTGGATCCAAGATGTTTATGGTTCCCTTCCAGATCAGAAGCAACAGACACCCAGCCAAAGCCACGCTCTTGGCCCCAGGAAAGACTCAGTATCTGAAAATCAAGAAAGAGAAATGATGCCCTGGACCTTAAGGCTACAAGATGAGCTTACTCCACTGCAGACATCAGAACAGTGTATCGAAATCAAATGACATTCATGAGGAGCCATTGAGGGTCATCAGATACACCAGAGAACTGCAATGACTTGCCCAGGGTGCTACAAACAGGGAGGAGTCAGCTCATTAAACCAGGCAGGTCTGGGTCCCCAACACTTGCACTATTAGCTGACATTAAGGTACCTTGAACAGTTATGATTTTGAGTCACTACCTCCCCTCACCTCCCTGTACTTCTGGAAGCCTTGGCAGTCACATACACACCCCAAAGCAGCCAAACAATTGAAAAGCTACTTCAGCCTTACTGTCCTGATAAAAATACCCAATGCCCTGGACACATGACCTCTTAGCACCTGAACTGCAAACCATAATGCACGAAAGGTAATGGAGAGAGAGAGAGAGAGAGAGAGAGAGAGAGAAAGGAAGAAGGAAAGTGCCTACCATAGAAGGAAGCTGGTGTGTGTGTAGGGGGGGAGGAGGGTTCTGGGGGATGGTGGTAGAGAAACAGGGGACATTGGTGGTGGGAAATGTATACTAGTAGAGGGATTGGTGCTGGATCATTGTATGACTGAAACCCAATTATGAACAGCTTTGCAATTGTCTATCTCATGGATATTCAATTAAAAAATTAAAAAAGAGTTTGGAGTTCATGCTTAATTCAATCAGCTTAATTAATGGCTGAATAAGCAGCAGTACTCCTATATTAATAAATATTTTCATTAAAAATATTTAAATAAACAAAGAATATTTTGAGTCTGCTGGGGGAGTGTGGTTTTTGGTGCTGCCTGGATCATGGCCATGAACAGATGAATGCTTACAAGTATCTTTTATGATTAGTCACAGGAATACATGCAGGCACATGTGGTCCTTTTTCTCTGTCCTAGAGAAAGACACTTTTCAGGGCATGTTCCATCCTGGATAGAATTCATCCAATGATCTGCTTAAGCTAGCTTTCGTCACCCCAAGAACTTGTAACCAAAGACACTTGACCTCAGGCGGGCAGTTTCTATGTGGACAGAACTCTGCCCTCAACTCCATCTGCCAGATATCAAGGGACATTGGCCATGAAACTATGTTGATTTCCTTGAAGTATCAGAAGAATCTGTCCAATGTTGCACAGGAAATGGTTCGTGTAAATGTCTGGGAACAATACAGAGAGTGAGGCCCAACAAGGGTATCAGTGGAGATCATGACTGTGAAGAGATGGACACTGACAGGAGTTCCCTGCTTTAGGAAAACCCATCAGAGGTAGGAGATAAAGGAGAAAACAGGGGGAGAATTTGCCTTGTATGAACTAGGCCTTCTGTTCTATACCTCACAGAATGGACTCCAAACACAGTTGAGTGTATCCTTAGTGGTCCTTGAGCATTCATGGGAGTGGTATCATGGAATGACCACTTAGTGGCCCCTGGATGCCCTGAATGTGGTGGAGTGAAGTCTGTAACCTAGAGGAAATCCCATCACTCCCCTTCTAGGTTAGTCTCTCTGATCTCAGATGCAAGAATGGGCCCCCTTCCTCTGCTCTGTCTCTGACCCCTCTGCCATATTTCAGAGCACTGGACTCCTTTAGTTATTGTCCTGGGGCATTCCCCTCTTCAGGGTCTCTCTTTAATCTGTTTCTAGCATCGTGCTCAAATTCATTCATCCACCTTCAAGGTGACGTCCATGCATTTTCCCTGCCTCTATCCACTTAACTCTTCCTATAGTTCTCTGACCAGCACCTTGGCATTAGCTCCCCACTCAGTTCTGAACTCTCCTGATGAGGGCTTCCCACTTGCTCCTCTGCCAAAGGGCTTTTTCCAAAGGTGGCTGTGGTCACAGGAAGAAATCACACTCTTAAACGTATACACACCTAATGAGCAACCAGCTAAATACTTAAAACAACTCCTAACAGACTTTAAGGGGGACATAACTACCACCACAATAGTAGTTGGAAACTTCAACACTGCCTTATCATCTCTGGATAGATCAACAAGAACAAAACTCAGCAAGGAAACAATGGCTCTGAAGGAAGAAATGAAGGAGAGAGGGCTAATAGACCTATACAGGGCTTTACTCCCCCCCAAGAAAGAATACACATTCTTTTCCAGTGCACACGGAACATTCTCCAAAATAGACCACGTGCTGGGTCACAAAACATACCTCAATAGAATTGGGAAGATAGAAATTTTATCAACTATTTTTTCAGACCACAATGTGCTGAAGATAGAAGTTAATCACACAGAGACGCGGAGCACCAAATCGAACACCTGGAAATTAAACAACTCATTGTTGAACAATGAGTGGGTCAGGAAGGAAATCAAGGAAGAAATCAAAAGATACCTCGAAACAAATAAGAATGAACACACAAGCTACCAGAACCTATGGGACAGCTGTGTCAAGGGGAAATTTTATAGCTCTGCAAGCATTCCTCAGGAAGGAAGAAAGGGCCTACATAGATAGCTTGACTTCACAGCTCAAGATCTTAGAAAAGGGCCAGCAAAAGGAACCTAAACCAGACCAAAGGAAAGAAAGAAAGGTGGCTGAGGTCAACATCAGCACCGACTCTACCTTCTTACAGTAATTACAACCCAAATCTGGGAAATTGATTCTTTTTCTGGAAAACCGCTCCTTTCTGCCTTTGTTCCCAAGCCAGTTTCCAAGGCCCATCACATCAATCTGAGTTCTTTCAATATCTTGGAAACACCCACCTCTTTTGCCCTCTTCCAATTACCAATAAAGTCCCAGCCACCCCTGGAGGCAGGAGTGGATGAAGGAGTCTCCACCTACTATTGGAGAGTTCCTATAAATACTCCCAGATCTCAGTGTCTCATCTCCCCTTTTCTACTTCTATAAGACAAACTCATGCAATTTGCTGTTACGTGGTTGGATCTGGAGAGTATCAGGAGTAAAATTAGCCAGGAGAGGGACAGACACAGAATGATCTTTCTTATATGTGGGGTACTAAGAAATTTTATAAGGGAACAACAAAAGCAATAGAAACAAAGAGCAGAACTGTTCTTCAGTAGGAAGTTTGTCACTGGAATGGGGATGGAGAGGGAATAAGACAGGAAAAAGGAACACTAGGCTAATGGTGGAGGGGGAGTGTCCTCTCTAGAGGTGGGGAGGGAGGGAAACCCGGGATATTGGTAGAAGGAAGTAGACACTGGTAAAGGGTGTGGTGTTGGAATACTGTGTGCCTTAAACTTAATAATGAATAACTCTGTCACTGTAAATCATCACGACAAAATATTTTTAATTAAAAAAGGGGTATTGCTAAAGCCTTCATAATTAACCCCTTATCCTCCCACATTGTCACAATTACATAATGCTTTTTGAATGCAGTTAACATTATTTAGCAATTTCTATCCGGTAAAGGGGAAGCATCACTATCATTATCATTATCACCCCGTTGCTCATCGATTTGCTCGAGCAGGAGCAGTAACGTTTCCATTATGAGACTTGTTACTGTTTTTAGCATATCGAATATGCCAGGGGTAGCTTGCCAGGCTCTGCAGTGAGGAGTGAGATACTCTCGATAGCTTGCTGGGCTCTCTGAGAGGGGCGGAGGAATCGAACCTGGGTGGGCCACATGCAAGGCAAACGCCCTACCCGCTGTACTATCGCTCCAGCGCCAAGGGGAAGCATGGTAAGTCAAAACTAACTCTCTCTCTCTCTCTCTCTCTCTCTCTCTCTCTCTCTCTCTCTCCCCTCGTCTCTGTTTCTGTCTCTCTCTCACATGTACACACACACAACTGAGCTGTCTTCATTCATTCCCAAACCCTCATCCCAGTTTTAATTTACTCTCTGCATGCTTTTCCACATATTCCCATGACTGTGACTTTGTTGATGTTCGTTCCTTCCCTGGAGTTCCCTTCTCCTTGACTCTCCCTGCTCAATCCCAGTCTATTCTTTGTGATTTTTCCCCAATCATTCTTCCCCACACATCTTGGGGGGAGGTGAGGTACAGCACCCCACCAGTAATATTGTAATATTATTCTAATATTTTATTACTACTACAATTACTAATTGTAATAATAATGTAATATTTTCCTTCTCTTAGTCTTAAATGGTGATTTCTCACTTTGATTAAAAAAATTTAAGATATCATATAAATAATTCATTTGCCCAATTAGGCTGCAAAACTATTAAGGTTTGAGACTTTAATTATCTTTTGAGGTGGAGAGGGGGGCCGTACATCTATCCTGGGCCTTGCTCAGACAAAGCATACTCTCCAGCTCTTTGAGCCATCTCCCAGCCATGTTTCAGTTATCCTTGCATGTCCAACAACTAGATAAATGTTTCTCAATTTGTGCTAAGTCTGCATCTACCTATAAAAAGTATGTGCATCTGTTAGAACCTATTTTTTTGTACTAAAGAATAATTCCTTAGCTAAAAAAATTTTTTTAAGATCTCCCATAGATTCTTTTAATCTTCAGGTTCATTTTAACTTGTGTATGGCTTATCAACTATCAGCCTGGAGGAACAGTTTGAACTGGGACACATCAAATCAACAAATAAAAATAAAGTGGAACTGTTAGAAACCACTGCCAATTAATGATTTCCTAGAAAGGAGAGGAGACTCTATCTTCCCCGAATATGGTAGTTGTTGAGAAAATAGGATGCTATATTCAGAAATGGAATTAAGCCATAGCATTAGTTTTTCAAAACCTGCATTAGAATTAAGAACTTGATCCAGGGCTGGAGAGATAGCACCGCGGGTAGGGCGTTTGCCTTGCATGTGGCCTACCGGGATTCGATTTCCAGCATCCCATATGATCCCCTGAGCACTGCCAGGGGTAATTCCTGAGTGCAGAGCCAGGAGTGACCCCTGTGCATCGCCGGGTGTGACCCAAAAAGCAAAAAAAAAAAAAAAAAAAAAAAGAACTTGATCCAGAGAGACTGGCATAATGGACAAACACTTAGGAAGATGCTATTCCACACATTGGTCACTCTGGAGGGATTGAGGCTGCTCAGAGTTCCTGCAGGGTCATGGGACATGAGCTGGGTATCAGCCTGGCTGCCAGGCAGGGCCATCCCGGGGATCTGATGAACAGCCTGTCCTTGCTATCGTCTGGTGCTTGTGGTGGGGTGGTGCCCGTGATCACTGTCAGCTCTAAAAGAATTCCTCAGTGTGCTAGGCAGGGACAGGCAGTGTAGGATCATGGGTACTGTGAGTTTAGGAGGTGGAAGAAGAAAGAGCAGCAGGAAACTCCTGACCTCCATTCGAGATCCTGGGTTTCTTGCAGAGATGCTAACAAGGTACAGATGCAGATCCAGCTGGACTTAGAGGTCAGAATGGTCTATGACTTTTCCAGGATCAGTTCTTGCTTGCAGATGATGAGCAAATTGAGATGCAAAAGGGCAGCTGCCCCCAAAGCCTGCCGCAGGTGCTCCAGGGCTTGGGGGACGGGGCAGTGTCCTTACAAAGGGCATAGGGGCTGCTGCAAACACGTGCCCCAGGATCCCCACACTATGTGCAATATCCACCTTCTAGTTCTCTCTCACACAGCATGGGGTCCCCATGGGATCTCAATCATCGGCTTAGTATTAGCTCACATGTCCCCTCTCTAGCAATCAAGAGGACCACATCCCTAAATCCCAGAGTTTATCAGGCGATTCAGTAAACTTTGATAGCAGGACCTGACCAAACATCAGTCTCATCTCAGCCAATGTTACCTATGCACTTTTGGGGGGTGACAGATACTCAGGGGCACTCCCAGTTATACTCACCTAACCAGGTCTCAGCAGTTCAATGGCTGGCCTGATGGTGAAATGCTGTTCAGGCCCTTCAAATGTTGGGGTCCACCAGGATCATCCTGGTGATCCTTGGGGGTCACTAGTGCTTTGATCTGCAGAGTTCAGAGGGTTGAACTGGGATTCTGCATAGACAAAGCTTGCACCCTTGACTCCTATGCTCTCTCCTCACCCAATATGTGTCCCTTTATTTACTTGGTCATGTCCTATGTGCTCTGTGCCACTAAACCAAAGACTTCCTGCAAAGAGTAGGAAAACAGAGTAATTGAGGGCATGAATTCGAAGAACGCGGGGTTTGAGCTCAGACTCTTCTACCTATTAGCTGTGTAACTTGGGCCAAGTTTCTTCTCTGAACCTCTTCGGTAGGATGACAGTACCAGTATCTACCTTGATAGATGGATGTAAGGATGATATAAAAATGAAAGCAGAGGTCCTGGCCTAATACCTTGTACTTAATGAATGGCAAAATGGTATCAATGGGAGAACAGTAACAAGACAAGGGCATCATTGCTATTCATAGTAGTTTTGGTAATAGTAATTCATAGACTTAACACTGTAGGGAGGGGTGAGACAATGTATAAGAAATGCCAGATAAGTGGAAAAGTCAATAGGGTTGTGGGGCAAAATAGAACCGATGGAGTAGGAAGTAGACAGGATTTGTGGAGGGACCTAGGGAGAGAGAGAGGGTAAGATTGGGAAGGGATGTGGGGGAGGGGTGCGTGTGAAGAATTCCACACAGAGGAATGGTCTGGCTCATTTCGGGGAGATGCTGCGGTATTTAAGGAGGGTAGATGATAGATTTGCTTTTAATTATCTTAAAGACCCTTGTGCAAAAATGGGCTTTGGAGTTTGGATGGGGAATTATTGCCACTGCGTGATCAGATCTGATGGCCGGGCATATATCTCTGACAAAATGGGGATTCTGCAAGATAAATGGCTCAAGACAAGCTAATTACAGGGAACTTTCATGGGAGAGAGAGAGAGAGAGATTTGCACATTCTCGAACGGGCTCCACCTCTGTCTTGCTCCAATCAGCCCCTCTCTGCCAACAGAGCTGGGCATCATCCCCACCAAAGCTGAAAACACAATTGGAATTAGGCCTCAGGCATTGTCCAGAGCTGCTGATGGGCTGGGGATCATTGAGGGCCACAAACCCAAGCTATTCCAGGGTCACACAGTTCTATGTTCCTGACTCAAGGCTGAGGAGGGGCAGACTCTCATTCTCTCAGCAAACTTTTTCTGAGAGCAAAGGCTCTCACCTCACTGGAGGGGAAGCTGAGGCCTGGACGTGCAGGAATAGATGCCATAGAGCAAGATGTGAAGGAATCTGCTTACTTCTAGACCTCCCTGACCGAGAACTGTTTTGAATCTTTGCTCCATGGCTTGCTCCTGGTAGGTCTTGGGCCATGCCACTAAACCCACTGAATCTTGGTTTTCCTCTTTGTAAACTGGGGTTTGTTCCCTCCCTCCCTTTCTCTTCCTTATCACCCTGCTTGCCCAAGACTCTCCTGCATTCCAGGAAATCCCTCATTCACTAGCAACCCCCCCTCCACTCTCTTTGTTCAGTGAACCATGTCCCAGACTGTCTGAAATACTGGAGATAACAATCACAAAGGGAAGATAGACATAGAAACATGCATTCTTCACACATGTCATTTACAATAAAGTAGTAGCTATTCTACAACAGAAAACTATCAGACACTACACTACAAAGATCACACAGATATTTCTCATTTTTTCCTTACCAACGCTGCAAAATAGCTATAAGGATACATACAACCCCAGCCCCAGTGTTCAGAGGCGGGAACTGACAGTTGACTCTTTTCATCAGCTTTTCTAAAAGTGCCTTGAGAGTGAGAGGGAAAATCAAGGTCTTAATCTTAAGGTATGTAATATGTGTATAACCAGACTCATGCACTCCTTCCTCGAGAATGACCAGTATAGGACTGGGACAGACTGAGGCCACAAGAAAACTCTTTCTTACCCAGGATGCTGGTAGCACCTACGAAGGTGAACTGTGATTCTCTACTCCCAGCTAGCTGAGGATCATGGTCCTTACCTCTGGGCCATACTGCGGATGCAGTGGAGGTGACCCCCTTGGGCCCATCCCCTCCCATGCCAAGCACCTAATCCTTTTTCATGGCTCTTCTACCATGCCGGGAACATTGGGAGGAGAGGTCTGGACTATCGTACAAGGGTCCCAGTACCAGGAGCACAGAGGGGGAGTTCATGCAGGATGCCTGGGGTATGGGAGCTCTTTGGCTTGGAGGACCACCAACAACCAGCTAAAGCTGGAAAGTGGGTGAGGCCCAAGTGCTGGCCAGAGCTCGGTGCCAGGAGAGGAAATGGAACTCATTTCTCTGAGACCTGCAGGCCCCCTGTAGATGACAAGCTGATGAATGAGGGCCGTGCCTGAGAAATATTTCCAGTTTCCAAGGCTGCTCGGCCCATCCATCTACCCAACCACATTTGTATGGAATTTATGGGCTCATATAGTTGGAAGGAACTGTATTCATCACCCAGTCCCAGGGCCTCCTTTTAGATGGAGGAAGTCGAGGGCCAACTCGGAGACGATCAGTGACTTCTCAAGCTCGTATCAGAGCCCCAAGGGGAGCCTGATGGTTAGCTCCAGAGGCACACATGTGCCCAGAAGTGCTCTTTCCCATGGCCTAGCCCCAGACTCCTCATGGGAGAAAGGAATCCTCTTTTTCACGTGCCTTCTGCAAGGAGGAGGCACAGAGCCAGGGCTGCACAGAGCCTATTGGTCAAACAGAGAGAAACATGTTCTTGCGGCCACCCACATGTCCCAGGTAGGCAGGTGGCAGAAGGAAGGTGAGAAGGAGGATGGGTTGGGGTGGGGGCAAGAAAGATGGGGTGAGGGACAGAAGTGAGGCTGCCAATGAAGTGTCTGCTCCGGCTTGAGTGGCAGCCTCCTGCACCTCCCCTCCTCCCCCTGCACCAATAGGGTGAGTCCAGCAATCACAGGCCAAGAGAGCTGGACTTAGATCCCAGCCCTACTCCCACTTGTGTTCCAGCAGGGCTGGGTCTGCACCCCTTCTCCTCCCCACTGTCCCCTTGACCTCTGTTCCTTCTTAGAATGCCTGAGTTATAGGTTTGTGGGGGCTGAGGGAAGAGCATGGTTATAACATGCTCATCCCAGGGTCTGCCTGCCCTAGAAAGCCCCAGACTCATGTATGTTGTCACCATAGGTGGAGGGAAACTTTGTCCCACCCCCATGCCCCCACTTCTGGACTGCTTTGTAAGAACAGAAGGCGGTGGCTCTCAGCACCCTCAGCCAGCAGCCACACCTGAGCTCCGGTGCTCATAAAAGGGCTGGCTGATGCAGGAGCCCGTGACTGCTTCCCATTAGTACAGGAAAGCATCTGGAACGTGGCACTTAGAGTCCTCCTGGTGTAGCAGGAATACTGACGCGATCTCGGCAGCGCAGAGCAGATAAATGAGAGGGCGGGGGAAAGGCAGACACGCTACAGAATTCATCATGCACCGCCTTTAATTGGGAGCCTTTTCCCAGCACTTAAAGACCAATCTCCACTTGCCCCAAAGTCTGCTTCTCTGCGGGGGTCTAGGAGAATGCTACTGTCTCCCCACGAACCCCCTTGCTTGGACAGCGTACTGCTGGCAGGAATATTAAAGCTACCCCTTGTCTGAGGCCAGTGAGCACCTTGTCATTCTACATTCTCCTCTACTGGAGCTCCGGGGCAGAGAGGAAAGGAAGGGCCTGGCTGTGACATCCATCAGACACCTGCCCCAAGAGTCACTCCTCATCCAGTGTCCCCTGACCTCGGACACAACATAAGAGTCAGAGATGCCTCCAGTCCATCACCCGAGCCTCCGATATTCCTGTTTTCAGCACCCTGATGAACAGAAAAACTTGAATCCAGGGTGCCCCAGGCTGGCTCTGTCTCTGCTGTGTCTCCAGTCAATCCCCTGCTGAAGAGCTGAAGCCTCAGACCTTCCCAGAAGCCGGCAGAGCTGCAGAGGAAAGGGTCTGGAGGACTCAGAAGCAGAGTCCAGCACAGCTGCGTGGGCCTCACCTGGCTCCATCTAATGCCCAGTATCCCTTCTGGACAGGGAGGGGAGATAAGCAATAGTCCTCTGGGAGGCACTTCCCTTCCTCTCCTCCAGAGTGGGTTTTGTGACTGAAATCTCCAGGCTTTCTTAGGGTTGGGATTGGCTACCTCACCTCCCAGTACCTCCAGAAGCCCTAGCAGTCATGTTCACACCCTAAAGAAGCCACCACCCAGGTTTCTTTTGTTAAAAAAAAAAAAAGCTACTCCAGCTGTGCCTTCCTTTCTTCTCTAGAGTCACTTCCCTTCCTCTCCTCCAGGAGGAAGTACAGATGGAAACATAATTTGTCTCTTTTTTGCTGTAGAGAACAAAGGATAAGCCAAGAAACTTTCATCCCAGAGTTGCAGGACAGGAATCAGGAGCCCAGTGCTGGCCACTGTAGTCCTCTTCTGCCCAGAACTGGTTCAACCCAACCCCAGTCTCCACAGTCATCTCTCCTCGGGGTGTGGGGGGTTGGCTCTCAGAACCCACACTGCATGCCCTGGGGTTGACATTGTTTCACCTCAGTGGCCAGCCCTGTTTTGTGTCCATGACTTGGGTTTCAAGGTCCAGGGAATAGCCTCAATGCTCACGTCCTTCTGGGCTGGGGCTCTGGCTGGACCTTTGCCCAACCTGGAACCCAGGCTACTGACAATTCTCTCCCTCTCTCTCTCTCTCTCTCTCTCTCTCTCTCTCTCTCTCTCTCTCTCTCTCTCTCACTTTCCTATATCTCCCCCCCCAAGGTCCTTGGAACTCTGTGAGTTCTGAAATTCTGAAACCCATCTGGCTTTCAGAATACTGCTATTCCCCTTTGTCTCTATTTGGAAGATCTTAACATTTCTCAAATGTTTGTGTGACCCCAATGAGGAGACTTCTGAGATGAAAAGAGGCTCTAACACTAATATTTCTATGGATGATGTGTAGGTCTTGTTGTGTGGCTTGGGGACCATACTCTAAGTCAGGGACTCCTTAGCTTGTTTAGAGGATTGAGTTACTGAAATTTTTTTGTCCTCTTCTGCAGAAACAAAAATTTTGCAATCTAATTTTTAGCTTTTAATTTAATTTCATTTATTCATTTTCATTTAATTTCATTTATTCAAGTCTCACAATGGAGACGTTACTGGTGCCCGCTCGAGCAAATCAATGAACAACGGGATGACAGGGCCACAGGGCTATTTATTTTGAATCCTTATATGGGGTTACATAAGGAATGTGGGGATTGCAAAACTTCTTAAAAGTTTGCTCATAATTTCTTTGTGAGTTTTGATGAGAAAATTTTTAGTTTGTGTATTTTATCTACCTGCGGTTATATTAAAATTTTCCTGGGCAAGAGGGAAAAAAACAGGAAAAGAGCCTTGAGATCCCCTGAACTAATTTGATGGAGAATAAGGTACTCAACCCAGAAGCCCCCTCTCCTCATTACTTACACACTCCACCACATGCTCTGTGGACACTAGGTCATTTGGTCTTCAGGCAGACACCAGTGGGTGTTTCACAGTTGCATCTTGAGCCAATTCACAGTTGGGCAAATCGAGGCTCAGAGAGGTGATGTCACTACCCAATCTCCCTGTGCCTGGTGGGCATCAGTGAACCATCCAGAAAACTGTCCTTCTGCCCTGCCCATCCCACCTCAAAGATGGCCACATCCTTCTCCTTTCAAGAAGGGAGAACCCGTTTACTCCCTGTTCCAGCTTTGTAATTGGCACAGTCTTGGCATCGCAGCTCTAGTCTTGGCTCTGATCCTTCAAAGTCAAGGAACAATGTGACAATGTCAGGTGTAAGCCACACACAGTGACAGTGATACCACCGACATGCAGACAGAGTCAAACACAATCAGACACCTAAACAGCCATGCTTTATAGCATCTGCCTGCTCACTCAGTTAATTGTGCACTTATTTGCCATCCACCAGTAACTGGCAGCAAGCAGTAGGACACACTAACTGACTAAGAAAAAATAAATGGGAGAAGCAAGACATACGGGAAGGCATTTCCTGCTTTAACCCCATTTGATTGTGGCGTTTAAGCTTGTTCCATTTGTAGTTTTGTATTGGACTCTGTGTTTTTGGAGCCAGGACCCCTGGGCTGGTTCTGGGGAAACCTGGACTGTTTCAGAGACACCAGCCCCTGCCTCCCTTCAGCTCTCTGCTGCTGCTGCTGAAACCCAACATAGTAGAGGGGTCCACACCCCACTGCCTACCAGCAATAGAGGTTTAACAGGAGTTTCTCACAGAGAGATAGGGCACCCCAAGGAGCTGAACAAAACAGAAGGGGGCGGAGAGTGAATGCTGATGTGCATCCCTGCTTCAATTATTCCCAGGATGGAGGTGCTAGGGTGAGCTGGCTTCTCCCCAGCTGCTTCTCCCCTACAAATCCCAGGGGGTGACCACCAACCCCATCCAGTCTGCGTGCCATGCTGGTGACCACCTGCCACCAGATAACCGGACCAGGACTCTGAGTCTCACCAAGAGAAAAATGCTAGGTGGCTTTTCCTCTCTTGGAATTCTTGGACCATGGGTTCTGGACAGGAGCCTGCAGGGGTTTTCATGGGTTGAAGTTAGTAGCGAGCTTGTGGGATCTCAGAGTAAGGACCGAGACAGTTGGGATTTTCAGAGAGGTCAGGGGATGTTCAGGAGAGAGATGAGACTGAAAAGGACAAGCAGAATCTAAGATCCCACCACTTGTCCTGAGCCTGGCCCCAGCCAGTTTCTGCGAGATTTGGCAGCACTCAGGAATTTGCTCTTGGATTCCTGTAAGCCTTCTCTTCTCCGACATGTGTTAGTGATGTCACCAGGGAACCCAAGCAAAGAAGTACTGCTTCTTTGTACTCACACTGAACGAACGGGCTTCTGCTATTTCCAACATTTTGTGTGCTTACAGAGGTGTGGGGTTTGAGTAGAGGCCATGATACCCCCTCCCATCCTACCACCCGAGGTCTAGGGGATGCATGTCTTAGTTGCGTGAGATGCTGAATAGAGAATTCTGAAGCCAACTGAGCCAGGATTTCAAAAGAAAGAGCTTCCCATACATGCTAGGGTAGTACAAGAATTTCTAGGAAGCTCCAAGTAGGTAATAGATCTTTGTTATTCATGGTTGTAGGAGCCCAAGGAAACAAACACAAAAGGAAGCCCAGCCACCCACTGTCAGTGCTTACTCAGGCCTGCCTGC
Organism: Sorex araneus; assembly: GCF_027595985.1. Lineage (NCBI taxonomy): Eukaryota > Metazoa > Chordata > Mammalia > Eulipotyphla > Soricidae > Sorex > Sorex araneus. Next base: position 199,322,554 of record NC_073304.1, read on the forward strand.
GCCTCTGTTCCTTGCAATAGCAAACAGCGCCTCAAAGGAGGATGCACAAGAATCAGGCTTGGGGTCCTGGACCCTCACCGGCTGCTCAGTGCCAGGTCCTCCCTCTCTCCCCCAGACCCCCACGCTGGATTCTCAGGAGCCTCTGTGACAGCAGGACTCTTCTCCTCCCTTCCCTCCTTAGCTCCCTTAGTTCAGGGCTGGCCTCAACTGTGCTCCCAGCCACTCCTCTCCAAGCTGTTTACAATTCTTTATACATTTGCCCATTGCTCACCCCCAAGTTCCCAGCCTCCTACTTGACTCTCTCTCCCACTGTGATCCTCTCCGGGCGCCTGCTGAGCCAGGGCTCATTTACATTTCACTCACCAACCTCATTGCGTTAATTTTCTAGAGTTAATTCAATGTTCACCAAGTAGCCCTGGATTCCATTTGCATTCATCACATTCCAGGGCTCAGAAGGGGTGCAGAACACTGGCTTCCCTGCAGAGATTCCCCATTTAGGCAAAGGCCAGCAACTCCTTCCAGGGCACCCGGGGCCAACGGAGACTCCTTCTGCAGGGCCAGGCTCCGTAGACAACTCTGGCAGCCACCTGGGGGTCAATCCTACCTGGGGAGGGCACGAAGTACCTTATGCCCGGTCAGCTGTGCCCAGAGAGAAAGAACCTGCATCCACCTTTCTGACTTCGTAATAATTCACCGTGCAACCAACTCTAAGTCTGCTGCCTACTGCTCAAAGTATTTCCCTCACCTTTGCCTAAAATAGCTAAAGCTTCAGGGGGTCCTGTTTAGTGCCTGTATTATTACAGGGACTAAAACCAAGAAAAATAAAAAAAAAAACTTCACAAAATCTCAATGAACAGAGGTTTTGTTGCTGGTGAAAATAGCCACAGAGAGGTCTGAGGTCGAAAGGAACTTTGGGCAGGATGGATAACACCATGGCAGCAAGAACCTGGCCATAAAATCCTGTCCCATGGGTGCTACCTGTGAAAGCATTTTGGTTGGGTGCCTTCTTCAATGCTTCAGGTTAATTTACGACATTTCGAAATCGAGAAAGCATAAGGGAGGGCCGTGATTCCCGTAAGCAATGATGGTTTCACGAGTGTCAGTAATACTTTCTTCCATCCCCAGAATCAGGCAGATCTGGATCATGTCCAAGTTGGCTGTGTTTGTCATACCTCCTGACTGATTAGGAAGGAAAATTTTTGGCTTCCTTTTGTGTTTGTTTCCTTGGGCTCCCAGAATCATGAATAATAAGGATATACTACCAACCTGGAACTTTCTAGAAATCCTTATACTTCCCTAACATGTATAGGAAGCTCTTTCTTTTGAAATCCTGGCTCAGTTGGCTTCATAATTTGCTATCCAGCATCTCACGTGGCAAAGACATGAAGTCCCTGGACCTCAGGGTGGTACGATGGGGTGAGGGGTACCAAAGCTTCCATTCATACCCCACACCTCTGTGAGAATGCCAAATGTTCAGTGTGTGTGCACAGTAGCAACGTTTCCCCTGTGGCCCCAGAGCACTTGGTCCAAGAAGCACTGTAAGTATCTCACTACTTACCCTTTCCCATGCCTGGGTCCTGGATGGCTTTTGCTGCATCCCTTCCTGTGTGTGTCAGTGTTTGGGGGTGGCTTCCTCTCTAGTGTTTTTCAACTATCTCCCTCTAGCCTGATGCAGGGGAGAGGCAGCCCAGTGCAAAGGAAGCAGACTAATTCCTTCTCTGCAAACAGGCAAGTTCTGCTAAGCTGATACCCACTTTGCTAGGTCTTGTTCTGCACGCTGTCAGCTGGGAGGGTCCTCAGACTCCTGCAAGCCACCGGCAGCCTAAAGGTGCTGTCTGAGAAAAGAAGCCTTTTGATGAATGGTTCTTCATTAACCAGGAGGGAGCTGGGAAAGAGTCTCCTTTCCAGGGAGGGCTGTGAAGCGGCTGCTCAGAATTGCACGGGGCCACGACTGTCCATCTGGGCTCTGCAGGCCTGGGTGGAGGCGATGCTGGTGCGGATTCCAGGAGAGCCCTTAAGAAGGCTCTTTATTAAGGTCTCAGAACCGATTAGACACGAGTCATGCAGGTCTGTCTGACTCAATTTGTATTTTCTCTACTTCCAAAAAGGAGCTGAGCAGGCAGGCTGCTGTCCCTAGGAACCAGCAGGGTTGATGCTGAGGCCACCTTTCCACAGTGATCCAGGACAAGCTCCCCCCTTTCCTCCATCCCTGCTGGGTCCCACCCGGGAACTCAGAGCTTTGCCATCCATGAAGGCAGCCACCAGTCACATATGGTTCGTAAACATTGGGAAGTTGGTGAGTCTGAAGTACAAAATATCTACTAGACTTTGAAGGAAGGAAAAAAAAAAACCAAAAAAGTAAAACAACTCATTTATATTTCCATACTGATCCCATGTTGAAATAACACATGTGGGAATGTGCTGGATATACATGAGCAAATAAAACAGAGAATGGACATTGCACATGTTAGGTTTTGCTTTATGTTTGGTCTTTGGGCCACACCCAGCTGTGCCCAGGGCTTACTCCTGGCTCTGTACACAAGAAGCACTCCTGGTAAGGCTCAGAACCCATCATAAGGGGTGAGGGGGACCAAATCTGGGTTGACAGCATACAAGGCACATGCTTTAACTGTTCTACTATCATCTCTCCACTCCCATGGCTTGGCTTTTTGAAGTGGACAACAGAACAGATCAAGATTCATTTGTGGCTGGTGGCTTATATCTGCGGAACAACATGATTCTAGGGACATTTGAGACTGGATAGAGGTTCAGTGTGAATAAGAGAGAAGGGAGAACTAACTTAGAGTCTCTATGTCCCCTTTGGAATCTCCTCAAGGGCTCCTTAACACCCTTTGCCCAGCTTAGCCCAGCTGCCAAAGCTCTGTATCCCTACAGGGCCCTTGACCTTGAGTGGCCCTTGTTCCCTGCCCCCCACCTGCACCCGTAGTTCTCCCCTCCCTCTGCCTTGCTCCTCTCCAGCCCAGTCTCTCCCCTGAAAAGCATAGGCAGTGATGTTCCTCTGCAGTTCTCCCTCAGACCCACCTGGAGAGTCGTCCCCTCAAAGGTTCAGCCCAGATTTGCCCAGAGCACAGTCACCGCCTGCTCCAGGAGTAGCCCCACCACCCTCTGGTTGGCTTCCTGTTTCCACCTAAGCTCTTGTTTCTAACCCGTGTCAATTGTACACTGGCTTCTTATCCCCTCCTGGCGGGGAATCTCCTGCCCCAGCTTTTTTTTTTTTTTCCTACCTCAATGCCCGGCACCACGACCTAGGAAAGGCTTCCTTGAGGAACACAAAACAAGCGCCACCCTAAGTTCAATGGAAATCACCTCCTCTTGCATCCCAACTGGGATCCCCTCTCCTGGGAGGTGGGACAAAACCAACAGGGCAGGAGAATAGCAATGAGAGCCAAGCACGCTGGAGTGTCCAGGGGTTCCTATGGGAAACAGAGGGTTGAAAGGAGGAGGGGAGCTGAGGTCCCACCCGGGAACTCAGAGCTTTGCCATCCATGAAGGCAGCCACCAGTCACATATGGTTCGTAAGCATTGGGAAGTTGGTGAGTCTGAACTGAGATGGCCAGTCCAGTGACCTTCTATACCCCTTGTGGCCTTTGAGATGGTACCAGAGGGAAAAGGACACAGAGCATCCTCACAAAGTCCCTGGGATGCTGGTGAGTGACCGTAGACGGGTCTTCAGGCTGCAGGAGACCTCCCTACATACCCCCCTGGCATCACCCCCAGTCTGCTCGGGCAGCCAGAGGAGAGGAGCCAGCTGCTCCTCGGGCAGCTCAGCTATGTGTTTGTTTTCATCAGCAGAAAGCACTCGATTCTCTCGGATCAATGGCTACTTCGCTGTAGCTGGTATTCTGCACACACACTCCGAGCTTCTGCCCTCTGCAGACACGCTGAACAAGACTAGTTCCTATTCCCCAGATCAGCCCTGTCCCAGGGGGGAGGTGATGGCGGCCGGGGGAGCTGGACTGCCCGAAAGCTCACTGGCTGCTCTGTGGTTCTGACCCCGGGGCATGGCTCAGGAAACAAGAATCATTGCTCCAGCCTAACTCACTCCTGGGGGCCAGTTCCTCTGAGGCTACAGCCGCCTCCTCCCTCCCTGCTCACCCAGAATAACCCCCGCCTTCTCTCTGCTGTCCTAACTCAGCCGTGCCTTTCCTCTTAACTTCACCAACATGCACACACGTTCCTGCATGGAGCAGGCATCTTACTGCAGCCAGACACAGAACAGTGGAGAAGACAAAGTCTCTGGCCAGAAGTGATCTGTGGTCCAGTGGAAAGGCTACCAGATCACACATTGTGCATGTGTGTGTGATGGGGGCGGGGGTGGGGGGCAGTTCAAACCCAGTAGGATGGAGGCCGTGCTGGGGGTCGGTGCCCAGGGAATGGGTCTGCCAACAGAGAACGACTTAGCCTATCTCACAGGGCACAGGGAGACTTATAGGGGAGAAAATGCCCAGGCTGCTGCCAATTCTCTGTTGCCAATTGAGTCTGTAAGTCTCATAGAGTCCACAGAGGCTCTGAGTAGAAGCTATTATTCTATTTTTTTTAAAGCAAAAACATTAGAAGTCATTGCTTCCTATTCTCTTTCTACTGGAATCTCTCTCTCTCTCCCCTTTCTCCCTCCCTTCCTCCCTCCCTTCCTCCCTCCCTTTCTCCCTCTCTCCCTCCCCCCTACCATACACACACATGCACACACACATTCAATAATTTCTGTCTCCTTGCTATTCTTCAAGAATATTCCTTTCACATCTCACTGACCTTCTGTCCCCACCCCACAGTGCTAGAAGGGTTCCAGCAGGTACCAATCCCCCTTGATAATGGATTCCTGTTGCCTCAGGTAGGAGCCCCCTTAAGTCCACTCTCCAAGGGATTCTGCAAGGGTCTTTGGCTCCTTTGAGCCCCATCTACAAAGCTCAAGCTCCAGCCCTACAGGCTTGCTTTTCCCTCCTGCATCCTCATGATCCATGACACTCCAGACCCCACACTCCTTTCCGTATGCTTCTCTCCTTCCTTTTGTCTCTACTCCCACACTCCTACTCATCCTTTAACACCCATGCAATCATCACCTCATCAGCAGGCAACCTTCAGCAGCAGGCAGGTGTGCTATGGAAGAATAGTCTTTTCTAGCCTCTTTATTCTGTTCAGGGGGGTCTGATAACTAGCTGGGTTTTCCCTGATCTCTAGACTTGCAAGGGCAAGAGTGGTGAGGTATGACTCATCTGCCATCCCCATCATGTGATGAAGGGTCAGAAACAACATCACTAAGGAAAGGTATTATGCATTAATAACATACACCACTGGGAACAGTAATGAATAATCGTAATCGTGAATTCAAATTCCAACAGCCAGCACCATGATGCCATTCCAGCCTACTCCTGAGCAAGGCTTGTGCTAAGCTCTCCAGAGCAAGTGCTCCCCTAATCTGCCAGCACCCCAGGGAATATGACTCCACCTGGCAGAGGGGGAAGCTGGGGTACAGAGACACTCTGGACTTCATCAGAGGCAGATACAGGGTTCATACCCTCATCTGCCTCACACCCCTCCCAACACCCAGTCTATGTTCTTAAACATGGTGCCATCCTGAGACCAGGAAAAGAATGACAGTAACCCAAAACATGGCCCTGAGCACCCACTTCCCCGAACACTTTGGGACTTTTAAATATTACATCATTCATCCAGTCTCCGGGCAGGTGGCCCCACAATGAGACCAGCCCTGTCAGTCACAGGCGGTCTGGTCCTGAGCATGCCACACCTGTCTGAACCTCAGGATTCTTATCTGTGAAATGGGACAAGGCTTGTCCTCTGACCCAAAACATATGTGTGGGGCTCAGACAGGACAGGGATGGCGTGAGCATGTAGAAACCTGAGGTGATCCATAGCCAAACATGTACTGCACAAAGACCTGATGTCAGAGTCCACTTACCCTGTACTGTAACAACCCCGGACACTGAACAAGCCCTCCCTCTCTGTGTGCAGTGGCCAAGGTGTGTTTGTGGAGGAGAGACCCCTGAGTGGAAGGATGGGCCGTGGGGACAGGGACCCAGGGAGGGGTGATGCCCCCTCTCTGAATAGGGTGGAGAAAGAAGCACATCCAAGTTGAGCAGGAATGCCCACCCCTTAGCACCTACCCCAGGGGATGCTGGAAAATACAGGTGAGCTCTGGGACAGGGTTGCGTTCCTTGGGGGGGTGGTGAGGGTGATTCACCAAATCCAATGGCAAGTGGACATTAGGACCCTGAAGCTCAGCAAAGGGGCTTTGAGAACCTGGTCTTAGATGTCAAGTAGTCTAGAACCCTGGGTCAGATCAGGACACACGGGGCAGTCTAAGGAGCCCTTCTCAGAGTGGTCAGGTGGCTGGGGAAGCCCCGCAGGGACCCAGGCAGAGAGGGGTAGAGCTGAAGCCTGGAAGAGTTTCCTGGGAACAGCCCACTCTTCCCCCCTCCCCCTCCCCCTCCCACTCCCCAACTGCTACAACAGCCTCAAGGGGCAGGGAGTGAGAAGCATGCTGGGAGGCGGATGGGGGAGACAGCTTCAAGGTTAGGGGCATGAACTCAAATTCCGTCCCTGGCACTTTAAGACCCTCTGAGCACAGCTGGCATGGCTCCCATGCCCCACCTACCCCCAGCTCCAGTAGGCCTAAATAGCATCCAATTGTTGGGTCTGAACATTGAATGGCTGAGTAGCACCACTGAGAAGTATGGTCCATAGGCCCTCTGAGTACCTCTTGGGGGGCACCTAGGTGTTAATGAATTAAATTGAATTTGTTAAGTGAAATGAAGGAGATGAAGGAGATAGAGGCAACCTCTCCCTCTGAGCCTTCATTTTCCTCTGTGGTACAGTGGGGCGAGACTGGCCATTAGTCACGGCTATGGCGAGCACGACCACACAGGGAGTCACCTTAGCAGGTGCTTAGGTAGCACTGCTACCTAAGGGGATTATCCCCAACACCCCGTCAGCCAGCCTCTCTCGAGTGGAGAGAATTAGAGCTCTCCCGTCTGGCTCTCGTCTGCCTCTGCAGCCCTGGGAGGAGGGATCCTTGACCCGTGTCCCCAGGGGCCCCTCACGCCCACCCAGCTACTACTGCTGGGGTCTCCCCACCTCCACATGCAAAGGCCTCTTCGAACCCGCTCACGTTTGCTTTATGGTTCTGTTTGCATCAGAATGCAACCCAGGCATTACAGAGAACTGGGAGTATATTGAAAAGGGAATGGAAGAAATAAATCTCCTGTGATCATATATCCAAAGACAGGCTGGCACTTCCCAAACCTCGGGGGACGTGCTGGTGAAAGCCCACGTGCCTTTCTCTCCCTGCCTGAGCATTTGTCACATTAGTGAGGTCATCTTCGGCCTGCATGGCTGGTTCTTGCTGTTTCTACTTCTGCTTGCGAAACCTCAGGGCTGGAGGCAACAGTGGTTGCAGGGCTTAGGAAGACACACTCCCACCCTCCCCTCTTCCCTCCCCAAATGAAGCTCACTGCTCACTTTGTTTCCAGATGTCCCTAGTCTTCAGCAAAGGTTCTTTAATAAAACCAGGCTTTAAGATTTGTCCCCTTAGTGCAGACTGTTGGAAGTAGCCTTTGGGGAGCCGAGTAGATGCTGGGGAACCAACCGGTCCCTTTCTGGGCTCCCTCAATCACCAGCAATTTGAGGGTGTCAGACATCAGGACAAACGTTTCCTAGGGAACTGGGGTGCAGGCTTGAGACACTCCAAATCATTAGAGCATCTTTCGTGTTTCTTTTTTTGTTTTCTGGCCTCCTTTGACTAATTCCCCGGGGCAGACGGGTTTCCTCTACCCAGACTTTAAATAGTTGCCCGGGACTTCCTGGCTGGATCCTAAAAATACTTTCCTTCTTCTGCCACCACCCAGGTGTGGGAGTTTGGAAGGGAGCCCTAAAATGGGAGAGAATGGGCCTTCCCCAGTGCCTTCTTTCTTTAGCAGAGACTGAAGGGGAGGAAGAGGGAAAATGGCATGCCAGCGCCCTGAGGCCTGGCTGGGAAGGACAAGGGACACTGTCTCTGGCTTCTCCCATGGGGCCTGGCCCCTTGCTCAGCTTCCGGCTCACGCCACCCTCCCCAGTCTCTCCAGAGACCCTCCCAACGCTCCATCAGCTGTTTCCAACATTGGGTGGGGGGAGGGGAGAGCCAGAAGTCATCCACTTTGCTGTTGGGAGCCCTGAACCCCGTCCAGCTCCTAAGAGCTCCCCACATGTGGGGGGAGGGTGGGAGTCACACCCAGCAGTGCTCAGGTCTTACTCCTGGTTCAACACTTAGGGATCAATCCTGGTTGGGCTTGGAGTACCCTAGGAGGTGCCAGGGATTGAAGCTGTGTCCACTGCACGCAAGGCAGGTGCCCTATCTGCTCTACTATCTCTCCGGCCCCAGATCCCCACTTCCGAGGCAGAAAAGAGCTCCTCTTTCTCCTTCCCTCTGCCCCCCTGACATTCAGAGACCTTTCCCAGCCTGAATACCCCGTCAAACTCCCTGTCTCATCTTGGAGTATCCTCAGGACCTCCCCAGGAGGCACCTCCTTTGCTGGCCAATGGAAGGTTAAGAGATGTGGACCCCAGAGCATGCAGGAAGCCAAGGGGAGAAACAGGGATCTGAGCCCAGACCTGTGTTGGCTGAACGTGCCTGGACCATCATGGTGGCAGGAGCAGCTCCCTAAAAACTTGCCCGCAGCACCCCTACATCTGACCCATTGAGCATCCCTGGTCTCCAAGCAGGTCCAGGTGTCAGGGCAGGGAGGGGACCCATGTAAAGGCATAAAGGCACAGCTTGGCTCACGTACAGATGGGGCACCAGTGAAGATGCACTCTGTCGGGCACCCTCTGAAACATCTGCCACCTGGACACACACGACCCCTGCCAGCATGGTACCAGTCACTGTGGGTACAGTACGAACAACAGACAGCACCCTCCTCTTCTTTCAATGTGTGACAAACAGCACATTGAGTACAATGGAGCACCGTGGTGAGCGCAGCCTAGGGCTCACCAGCTCCTGCCTTTGCACACTTAGAGGCTGGAGGGAGCAGAGATCATGGCAAAACTCACAGTGGGAGGAGCCTGAAGGTCATCGATCAGAACCCCACTGGGGGGCTTGTGAAGGTGTCAGGAAACCTGGTGTCTGACCTGACATGGAAACAAGGAAGGGGTGTAAGGAGCAGGGCAGGGCAGAGGCAAAGGCCCAGGGGCCCTCTTCCTGGAGAAGCAGAAGAAAAGCCAGTGCAGCCCATGTCTAGGAGAGTGGGGAGTGTGCCTGAGGTCAAGAAAGAAGGAGACAAATGTTGGCAGCGCCTTGACACACGTGGAGGCACATGAATCTCACCCAAAGTGCAACTGAGAGTCTCTGCAGTGCTCAGCCGAGGACAGGTAATGGCACGGCGCTGTGTGGGGAACGGAGAGTGGGCAGAGGGAGTGGATGGAGGCAGGGGGCATTTTTGGTTTTGGCTTTTTGGGTCACACGGCAATGCATAGGGGTTACTCCTGGCTCATGCACTAAGGAATTAACTCCTGGCGGTGCTCAGGGGACCATATGGGATGCTGGGAATCGAACCCGGGTCAGCCACATGCAAGGCAAATGCCCTACCCACTGTGTTTTTTTACTCCAGCCCCACAGGGGGCTTTTACCAGCAGGGATCCAGGTGAAGCACACAGGGCTGAGCAGAAGGGGGGGGGCACAGACAGTGCCCACAGGAGTTCTGCTCCTTTCACCAGACTCCCTTGGAAGAAAAGCACTGGCCAGGGCCAGTACAGGGCGTGTTGGCTCTGGGCTAGAGAGTGTGCCTTGCCTTTAGTCCAGTACCTGCCACTACAAAAATAATAAAAAATAAAATAATCAAAGCCAGGGCTCTGCGCACTGGCCTCCCCAAAGCAAGCTGTGTGGACAAACCAGGGATGTGGTGCCAAGGGCCCAGGCATTGCTGGGATTTGCCCTCACGTACCACCATGGCGGTAAAGGGAAACCACTCTCCCACAGTGGCACTATGGGGCACAGGAAACCGGATCCAAGAGAACGGAGGTTGGAGACGCCTGCTCTCAAGCCTGGAACTGCAGACACAGTTGTGTTGGAAGCGGAAGACTTGGGTGGACTCAGGGGTCTCGGGATCAACCTCCTTTCCGCCGTGGGCAAAGAAACAGAAGCCCAGCAGCCATTCTGAGAAACGCCACCCACCCAGAGGTGCTGTTCGTGCCCATGCTGGCCCAGAGGAGAGAGAACAAGTTGAAGGAGTGAAAAGCAGATGGAGGGCGTGTCAGAGGGGAGCAGGCTGGGGGGCTAACAGCAGAAGAGAAACGTTGGGGGGGTCGAGGGGGAGGTGACAGCCCGGGCTGGGGTTCTTCCAAGGTGGAAGGGAGCAGCTATGCTCCTGCAAGCTCCTCTCGGAGCCCGAGAAGGGCTGTTTCACTCTGTCCCTACCAGACTCCCACCCCACACCCCAAGAAGGGAATGTGTCTGGGCATATGAGAGGACACAAAATTCCTAATGGGCCCTGCTAGGGAATGCTAGGAACAAGTAAAGGAAGTGCTCTGTATGTGGACTGGGCAGCAGGAGAGAAGCTGAAGAAGGCGGGGGAAAGACCATGGCCAACCAGAGTCCAAGATGGATGGGAGGTCCATCGTGGGGGACAGGAGGAACGCAGGGAAGGCACTCACGGCGATGGCAGCCTGAGCCAAGGGGGGCGTGAGCAGAGCAGGGAGAACCGGGGGGTCAGAGGCTAGAGGAAGCAGAGTTCTGGGGAGGGAGGGGAAAACTGAAGGGGCTGGGACCACCATCATCGGGGGAACCTGGAGCAGCAGTACATTTGATTGATCGTGAGGGCAGGGAATATCAGGACCTCTGGCACCTTCCCAGGGTCCCGCCTTCCCTTCTTGGATGTATCAACCATGTCTCGGATGAGGAAAATGAGCTGCCAGGAAGAAGCACAGGCTCCAGCTCCAGGTCACACAGCTGTGGGCAGAGGAGGCAGGGCAGGGACCCTGGCTTGGCTGCCTCCTCCCCCGGGTGGGGACCTGCTCCGAGCAGCTAGCTGGAGTATACGTCAGAGGCAGGCGTTGCTCAGGGATCTCAAGCCACAGATGAGTGAGTGACGGCCATCTCTCAGTCACGGTCGCTATGGAAACAAGAGGCAGAGATGCACTGGGGCTCCGGGGTCAGGGGTCAAGGTTCTTTTTTTATCCCCACCTCCCTCTTTTGCCAGCGGAAGATGCAGTGGTTTGCTAAGATGCAATTCAAGCTAAACAACTTGGGTGCTGGGACCGCTCTTCGCTTTCTCAGCAGAGTGGCAGATGTCAGCTGCCACCCCACTTCTAGAGACGCCCCTTTCTCCCCCTGGTACAGGACTGACGTCAGAGCAGCTGACATGGGAGGGTCTCGCTCTCGCTGAGTCTGCCTCCCCCACCCAAGTCATGATCAAATACCCCTGCCCCAGAAGCACTTCCTTTTCCCAGAGTCTCAGGATGTGGGCAAGGAAGGAGAAGTCAATGTGATAGAAATATAATTGTGAGGACTAATTATTATGGCAGTATCTGTTGTATTAATGTTCTACTAATGTGAATGCAAGGCATAGTGCTTCTTTTTTTTTCTTTTCTTTTTTTTTCTTTTTTTTTTTTCTTTTTGGGTCACACCTGGTGATGCACAGGAGTCACTCCTGGCTCTGCGCTCAGGAATTACCCCTGGCGGTGCTCAGGGGACCATATGGGATGCTGGGAATCAAACCTGGGTCGGCGTATGCAAGGCAAACGCCCTACCCACTGTGCTATCGCTCCAGCCCTGGCATAGTGCTTCTTATTGGGTGTAAGTTCCAATCTCTTTTTCTTCTTCAAACTAGCTTTCATTCCATTCTCACACTGCAGGGAGGTGCCAGAAAGTTCCGTGTGCAGGAAAAGAGGGACTCAGAAAGGGGCATGTGGCAAGAAAAGGACAGAGGAAGACCCCAGGACAACTCTTCTCAACTGCAGAGCTCACTACCTTACTAGCCACGGGGCTCAGTAAAGTGAAAGGAAGCAGTCCAAGGGGCTTGTTTCTACCCAGGCCACATTGGGGGCTGCGCTTCAAGCAAGAGGCCTGAGTGGAAGAGCACCCACAAGTAGAGACAGCCCTTCCACACTGGAAAATCTCTCTGAATGTAGCACTGAGGCTTAGGATATTCAATATTCCTGTCCCCCTTGGCCACAAACTCGTTCATCCAAGGCAGAGCAGCCCGTGCTGCTGTGGGGAGGAGATCGGCCACCTCCCTGTGAGCTGGCTGGGGCCCAGGCCCTCTGCTCCCCAGGGCCCTCTGCTCCTTCCTGCTTCTCTCCTGCAGCTAACATCCGGGCTCACTAACGGAACAAGATCCCCAGGCTCTGTAGAGGGAGCCTGGCCCCTGGCCAAGCAGATGCCCACTGTTGGAAGTGTGAAGGGATGTGGGTGATGCTGCATGAGATGGGGCCTCCTGTGAGTGATAGGAGGAAGAGACCCAGAGGTGGCAGCACGATGGAGGGGTTCCCTATTGCCCTTTATGCCCCTGAACCTCCACTTTCCCATCTGAGAAAGGGGCATCCTGAGGCTGCACAGAACCAATGGGAGCACAGAATATGTAACAGTATATTCACAACGCCAAGGCCACTATTCCCAGGGAGATCTCAAGGTGGTAGATTTGCTGGCATGGCAGCAAGTGAGGGGTTTCTATGACTCTAGGGACCCCTCCGCCACCCTGAAGTCTATGTGTTTGGGTACAAGATGAGGGAAGTAACAGGAGAGAAGAAACGCATGAGCGAGAGGTGAACATGGATAACAGGCAGCGAATTTGCTAAGCACAGGTGCTCCAGACGAGTGGGTGGGAAAGGAACCCTGCAGGGTGTTTTGAAAGTAAGGTGCTAAGCACCGTGTGAATCCTCCATGCCATGGTAAGCAACAGGTGGCCATGTGACAGGGGACATCCCAATGGCCTTGGCCAACCCTGGGAAGCCCCTGCAGGGCTTCCTAGAATTCAACATCTGTCCCCTGAGCTGACTCAGCTTCCTGGGAAGAGCAAGACTTCTGCCTTCCAGCAAGCAACCTGCCCACAGAGCCAGCGTCAAGGTGTGCAGGGCATAGCACAGGGGGACATGGGGGCAGAGGTGAGGGGGCATGAGTGGTGGGGTTCATGCCACACTGGCTGAACTGCTGGTCTGAGGCAAAATCAAAGCATAGAGACGCATCTTCTGACATTGGCAGGGAAATCCCACTCATTGTGCTCACAGGTATGCCCAAGCAGAGGAAATAAAGCAGGAGTTCACCAGACCTTGGCAGAGGTGGACCACCTGGTATGTGCACCATTGACCATGATTCAGGAGCTACATGCCTTCAGGGTGTGGTGGCAAGAGGTTCTCCTGTCCAGGGAGGCTATAGAGGGGCTCCATGTAGGGCCTTTGGGAAGACGAACCACAGAGAGCAGGCTATTCATGCTGCAGGCAGAGAGAGGCAACACTCAGGGAGTGGGTGTGGGTGAGAGGGTCAGAAACTTAGACTGCAGGGGCCGGAGTGATATTGCAGCAAGGAGGGTGCTTGCCTTGCATGCAGCTGACCCAAGTTCAATCCCTGGCAACCCATATCGTCACCTGAGCTAGCCAGAAGTGATCCCTGAGTGCAGAGCCAAGAGTAAGCCCTGTGTATTCCTGAATGCGGCCCCAAACAAAAACAAACAAAAGAAACTAAGGTGCAGGGAGCAGGCAGGCAGAAGGGCCGGGCTGAGAGGCGAAGAGCTCAGGATCCTCGGGCATGTGGGTGGCCCAGGGGACAGGAGAGGAGGTGGGGCCCATGACCACTATGTGCAGGACCCGCACTCATCCTGCACCTGGGGGATAATGGGGAGCAGTTCTGGCTTCGCTGCATGAAAGTTCCAGAAGTTTCAGAAATCTGATGTGACGTGGAACCAGAGAGGGCGGAACTCTGAGGTATAGCCTGTCAAGCAATTCACAGCTCTCTCTACCTTTGAGAGGTGTAAACATCGGATAATTTTAATCAAGATGGAAAGTAAAATCAAAGGCGAGCTCTGAGCACCCTCCTTCTCAGGGGAGACCTAGTTGTTACTTCTCCTGGGGGCGGGGGACAGGCAAATTCTGCAAGCAGAGGGTACTACTTCACGGATCTGTTATTCTGGTACTGCTCTAAGCAAGCCTTTACATAGGGCTTTAAGACCCCAACATGAACTGTGAATTGAACAACCATGAAAAATAAGTACTCTAATAAGGTATGAGGTACAAGTTGTAATACAAGGAACTGCTGAGGGTGTAGGGGAAGAGGACATGGAAGTGGTTATCTCTGAACTGGGTTTTGTATGATGAATAGGAGTTTGTGAAATTGAGGAATCCTTCAAGCAGAGACACTCATAGGCAAAAGTCACATAGCCTGAAAGCACAGGCTAGTTCTGAGGTGTGGCTGATAGTCTAAGTACTCAGGATCCATTGACTATGGATATGGGTGACTTTTCCATCCATTCATCCAAGAAATTCACTTTGAAAACATTTGGAGGCCCAGAGAGAGAAGCTGCCTTGTAAGCTATTCTAGTCAAAGGAGACATCAAGGGGCTGATATTTTTCTTTATTGATTTGGCTGCGTTTGTACTAAATCACATGCTCTGTGTTTTAAGGACTCTTAAACAAATATTTTCCACTTCTGATTGCTTTAAAAATGACTCAGTCACCACTAGCATTCACTGAACGCTACCCCCAGTGCTAAGTACTTGAGATGATTCATCTCATTTCACCTTCTTGACCTCTAAGTGGTAACTACCATTATTAGTTCCATTTTTCAGAATACCACTTGGACACTCTGAGAGTTGATATTCCTCTCCCCAGCCTTGCAATTGAAAGTGGCCGTGGGACTGGAGTGATCACACAGTGGGTAGGGCGTTTGCCTGCATGCAGCTGACCCGGGTTCCATCCCCAGCATCCCATATGTTCCCTCGAGCATTGCCAGGAGTAATTCCTGAGTGCAGAACCAGGAGTAACCCCTGAGCATCGCTGGGTGTGACCCCAAAAGCAAAAACAAACAAAAAAAGTGGCTGTATCAGGACCTGAATCTGATCGCTCTGACTTTGGTTTGGAGTCATCAGAGGTTTAGACTCGGATGGGGCAGGTTGGGACCCTGCTATTGGAGCAGAACAGGCATTGGAGCAGATCTCACTCCTCTCTGTCTCCAGGCTGCTCTGCCTTCCTCTGCAAAGACCCGTCATCTAGAGAAACACACCCGACCTTCTCCCCAGCCCCGCTCAGAACTACACAACCCGGAGTCCGGTGGGAGAGCAGGGAGGGAGGCCGGGTCAGCTCCTCATCAATCGCTGAAGTCTTTAGAGATGGCATGAGGCCCAGGCCTCCGTGGCACTGGCCGGACATCACAGGGCTGCGGCTCAGAGAGTTGAAAGGGACTTTAAAGGTCACTGCACCCTCCAGATGGAAGATTTCTGTGCTAGGATGCCCACCCCCACTGGGATCACAGTCTCCCACCTCAAACGCCAGCTGGCCTCTGACTGCACGCTGCCAGGCCGGGGGCAGACACACAGTCCACGCTGGCCTGGCCTGGCAGGGATGCAGGGCTTGGCTTCAAAAGGCTTGGCTGTGTCCAGAACTGGCTCCTGCTCCCCTACGTACTCACGGCGCCCTTTGAATCATCAACTCATTCTTGAGTCCTCAGATTAGGCAGCTACGCAGGGGAACCTGCCTATGCCTGCCTTACCTGGGGAGAGAGAGGGCAAACTGTCTAAAACACACATGCACCAAGGTGGCGGGTCCCACTAAAGACTGTGCTTAGCACTGAGCGTGCTTAGCAGAGCTCATAAAGGGCCTCCATCAGATCGCCCAGGTGTGTGGGGCCCCAAGTCTCAGCTGCAGACACTTGTGGGGGATCACTGTAGCATTCAAGAAGCCACGGACAATGCACAAATAAACGAGTCTGGCTGTGTCCCCAGGGGTTTTCATGGAAGGACACTTAACTTTCATGTGCTGTAAAATGCCCCAGTTGCGAAGACAGGGAAAAATCACCTAAGCTAGGTATGGGGGCAGGGGTGGTAGAGGGACCTACACAATATAGTTAGCCCTCCCTTGACTGTTGGAGAGCTTTCTTCAGCATACAGAATTTCTTCTGGGGCTATAGTGACCAGATCATGATCAGACTCATAATGACCTGCCTCCTCTTCCAGGAAGCTCTCCTAGTTTCCCTTTGAGTGCCTGTGATGGCCACTTCTCTGTGAACCTAGTCAGCCCGGGGGGTCACCAAGCCTCATGGATGTTTGCTTTCCAGAGTCCAGGGTGTCCTCCAGGGACCGACCATGGCTTGTCTGTCTCCTCTTATGCAGAGCCTGGCACTATGCCAGACCCAGAAAACTCTCAAATGCTTCTCTATTGCCTGTGCCTTTAAAATTTCCGGATTTCATTTTCAAAATAATTGGAAATACTACACACCCGCCTTACGCTGCCTTAGATGCCTATGGTTTCATTTTCTATTCCATTGAACCTAAGAAATTAATGAGGTTCTTTACAAACGCACATTAGGTCAATATTCATAAATCATGTATTATCTCTCCCCGGGGCTGTTCCCCAGTCTTCCCCCAAACACACGCCACGGTTTCAAGCAGCTCTGAGTCTCGGTTTCCTCATCTCCCAAGGAGGGGCTGTGCTGGATTGCGACTCTCCCCTCCTTGCTCTGTGAAACTGCAGGAGAGCGTTCACAGAGAGCTGGGCACGGGCCTGGCACACAGTCAGGCTCACTGAGGACTACATAGGATTCCATGACTCTCCCAGAGAGCAAAGACTGTTCACGTTTCCCAGTGAGAAATGGCTCAGAAAGGCTCGGATGGGCCTCGGAGCCAACAAGTGTGCGCACAGCAGACCCTGCCACTCTGTCGTGACTAACCTGGACTTCAGCCAAGCCTGGTCCTTCCTCTTGCCAGGAGCTGGACATTCACACACCCTGAGGCAGGGGGCTCAAAGGCTGCCTGCAGCCAGAAGAAGCAATCCTGAGGAATTATTGAAGACACCCGTCAGGAACATCTTCCTCAGACAGGCCCTCTGACTGGAGCCCTTCCAGGAAATAGCTCCCATCTTGGCCCAAGTAACCTCTGGGGTTGATTCCCTGTAGGGGTCTCCTGTGGCCAGTGTCTTCTACTGGGGACGGCATCCACTCTTCCAGCCAACCCTGACACGCAGGAGGGCTAATCCTCCCTTCACAATTCTCGAAAAGCAGCGAAACCAACATGAAGCCAGACTCTGTAATACATGCTGCCCACGTCCTCCATGCCAATATCTAGACAACATCTATTCTGCTGCCTGTCTCTTGGAAAGTAATAAAGGGATAGAGTGAAGTAAGTAAGTGAATCTCCGTCTTGATGCTGAAGGTGGCTGTGAGGGGTCTTGGAATTGACCTTAGAAGATTCCCAGACTTTCACCTGGACCTTCACCTCTGACCATTCCCTGTTTTGACCATGTAACACTGAGCCCATAGAAGAGTAGGCAGACAGTAGTCCACTTGGAAGGTTAGGAGCAAAGTTCTGGTGAAACCCTGCACCCCCTTCTCTAGGGTGCCTGCATGGGCTGGGGTACCAGGTTGTCTAGCAGAAGACTCAGGACTTCAGAGACAGCCTGTGAGGAAGAAGAACATGTTGACCCACTGGGACCCTGCTCGTGGGCTGCCTGGCAATTACATCTCCTATTATAAAACTGTCAGTTAACAAATTGATCGTCTAGGGTATGATTTAGTTTCCCATTTGTCTGGGTCTGATCGATTCATTCATTGGGAGGTAACAAGTTTTGCATCAGGAGAACGTGACAGTACATTCTGACTCCGTGGCTTATTAGTCAAGTGTCACAGTGTCCATCACTCAGGGTGAGGTGGGAGGAAGAATGAGTCAGGAACAGGATTCCTGAGGCCCATTTCTCGAGTACACTCTATGAATCAGGCTTCAGAACAACTGACCCACATCTCACGTCTTCCCAGTCACTTAGACTCTGGGTCCTGTTAGCGTTCCCGTTGTACAGATGAAGAAATGAAACGGAGGCTCAGTACCCTGCATCTTATTTGAGACTGTGCAGCATGTTGAGAGGAAGCTGAGATTCCAGCCCAGGTCTCTCTGTCTGCACAGTCTGACCTGGAGCTTGCTACAATTCAACTCTGTAGTACTTCATGACATCTCTCTTTCTCTGGCCTCGGGAAGGTCCCAAGCAGGAACACAAGATGCTGGAGCAGACTCTGGTGCCTATTGTATTCCTTTCTCAGTAAATGAACTTGACTGTCACCCTTAAGATGTTTCAGGCGGTGGGGAGGGGAAATAGTGTTTCCAGAGGTGTGACCCTGGTGTGAAATCCTATTCATTGAACACACATGGAAAGTACACCTTGTACACCTTTGCCTATATATATAAACAGAGAGTCTCTTGCCCACACACCTGGCTGTCTTCCCCGGGGCCCCTAGGAGGGGATGGGCTCCAGCTTCCCTTCCCACCCCGAGTAGAGCTCCCAGCGGCCGAAGACCACCGGAACCTAGCTACAGCCATGCTTGAGGCCGCTCTCCACACATTCAGACGGGCCTCACGCATGAAGGTACTGGCAGAGGAACCCAGGTGTGTGTAATCCCATCAACGGCTGACATCCAGAGACTTAAAAGCAAGTTCCCAGAAGCAATATCTTACAACCTACTTCTCCCTCTGGGAGAAACTGGCAAGCTTCTGAGAATTTCCTGCCCACATGGGACAGCCTTGCAAGCTTCCCATGGTGTATTCATATGCTAAATCCAGTAACAAGCTGGATCTCATTCCCCTGGCCCTGAAAGAGCCTTCAGTGTGACATCCTTGGGAGAGCGGAGTCGAGAGAGACTTCTAAGATCCCAGGGAAAGGACGAATTGAGAGGTTACTGAGCCCGCTCGAGAAATCGATGATTAATGAGATTTTGTGATCATGATTGTGATATAAAGCTTCAAGAGAAAAAATGTGTGAGAGGGGTTCAAGGCTCCACATTTTTCCTAACTGGAAGAGAGAAAGCAAATGGTTAGAAATTTATGAGTCTACCTGGAAAAAAGACAGGTGTTTGTGGTGCTTGTCTTTCAAATGCTCTGTAGCTTTGAAATTGATGGAGTCAAAAAGGTGGAGAGACATATGGAAGAGGGATGTGGGTTTCTGTCCCTAATGGCAGTGTGCCTGGAACCCCAGCAGCTCCACCTCTCACACAGTGTGACCTGAGGAAAGGGCCTGGCTGAGCCTTAGTCTTCCCATCTGTACAATGGTAATATAGACTACATCCCAGGGTGTCTATGAAGAAGAAAGAACAATATCATATAGAAACCGCATGCCTTGATGTGTATTCACAAGACACTAAAGGAAACAGAGGAGCCGAATGAGGGTGTGCCTCCCTGCATCCTTGGGGAGGCCATGGAATTGCTGGAGTCAGAAACAGCCCAGCTACAAAGTTCTGTTCACAGGAGAGCTTACTCCCGAGTAATCCATTAAAACGTGGATTCATGAGGCTGGAGTGATAGCACAGTGTGTAGGGCATTTGCCTTGCATATGGCCAATCCGGGTTCAATTCCCAGCATCCCATGTGGTTCCCCAGGCACCACCACGAATTACCCCTGAGCATCGCCGGGTGTGACCCAAAAAGCAAAAAAAAAAATAGTTAACTCATATTACTGATAAAAATTACATCCCTTTTCCCAAAGGAAACAATCTGAAATACAGACACCTCCCCCCACCAAAAAATGCATTCATAAAAATATGAAAACATCCTGATTATGTAGGAAAAATAATTAAAAATAGAATTAACGAAATGATGGTACACGTAGAGAAGAATAATATGGAGTCATCAAAATGGACATCAGAACATTGTTTTTTGTCACAGTTAAATGTTCTTTCTTGAAATCTGAAACATACAAGAAGTGGAAGTATAAAAGGTTGGAAATGTAACCTAATGAGGCTTAATTTATACTAAAAGTTTCAATATTTTATTATTCCAAGTGATTGGTTTTTTTGGGGGGTGGTCACAGCCAGCAGTTCTCAGGGCTTATTCCTGGTTCCATGCTCAGGAATCACTCCTGGTAGGGCTCGAGGGACTATATGTGGTGCTGGGGATTGAAACTGGGTTGGCTATATGCAAGACAGGTGCCTAATTTACTGTACTATCTCTTCAGCCCCATTATTTTAAATGATTTTATATAGTATTTTTATAACAATAAATGGTAGGTTTCTAAACTGCATGTGTGGCAGTTCAAATATTGGAAACAAAATTATGTATGACATCACCTACAAAATGCAGTCCAAATTGGAAGAAAATAGAATGTGTTAAGAAGCATCACCATTGAGTTGTGAGACTATGGATAAGCTTCCCCCCGTGTTTTTATAAACACGCACACATGCACACAGTCGATAAGCTCTTTGCAATGAGCAAACGCTTATCATTTCAAAGAATAAATTAAAAAATTTAAACTATCAATGAACAAGGCTGATTTCCAGTCTCATGGCCTTCAGACCCTATTTCCGGTCCTCCACTTCAATCAGTTTGACAGGTCTTCATGGAGAATGTAATATGCCCCTCATACGACACAATACTCCTCCTCAGTGCAACCTTGATGCCAAGTTCTTATGTACGTACGATCTGCAACCCTTTCAATTTTAGGTTGCAAGAGATGAATCAAATGGAAGTTACTGAAGGAAAGAAATCAAACTGTCTGAGGCTTGTGGGCGACAGACTCAGGATTCAAATCTTGGTCGATGCTATTTACAGGGCTGTACACCCTCCTTCATCTGCAGTTAAATAAATGTGAATCACTGCAATCTGTAAATTCTGTTACAAGTGAGACACCCCAAGGAGGCTCAGCAAGGGCTCTAGTTTCAACCCAGTGAGATCAAAGAAGGTGGCAAAAAATAAGTATTGAGCTCCTGAGAAACTGAGGGGCCTGGCTGGAGTGGAGCCTGCAGCCTTCTGAAGGCTGGCCCAGGGGAAGCAATGCCTTCCAGTTCTGGAGACCACCAGGAAGTCCATATTGATGGTGGCCAACCAGTAGGTTAGGAGGAATGAGCAAACAGACTCTGGGTGACAGAAGGCCCTGAAGCTGCCTTGAGTATCTAAGCCTGGGGCTTAGGTGCTATTTCGTGGGATGTGAGGGAAACCCCCAGTCATGCTCCAGTCTCTATGGAGTAGGGGAGGGCTCAGGAGCACTGCTTTCTCTGGTCAGAGCACGTAGGCAGGATCCTGGGTTGAGTTTGAAAGCAGGTAGGATGACAGGAAGGGTACCGAGTTGCCTCTTATAGGGGAGACTGGGGCATACAGCTAGAAATGAACATCTGAAGACATTCACCAGGAGAGAGCTGAGAGGTTTAAAAACCCAACCCAGGGGCAGGAGAGAGAGCTCAGTAGGCTGGAGCACACACTTTGCTTCCAGGAGACCCAGGTTTGATCCTTGGTCCCACGTGGTCTCCCAAGACTCTCTGAGAGCAGACCCTAAACTCTGAGCAGGAAATAGCCCCCAAGCACCGCTGATGTGGTCCCCACACCAGCCAGAAGCAACTAAACTAAAACCCCAAATGTAGAGACAAGAGATAGCTCAAAGGACTAGAATTCATGCTTTGTACATTGGAGTCCTGGGCTTGGTCCCCAGGACCACATGGCCCCCTCTGAGCAGAGCCAGGAGTGACCCCAAGCACCAAGTTGAAAGGAACTCCTGAGCATGGTTGCGTATGGTCCCAACCCCAAAATAAAGTCCTGGTTCATCTGCCTTTCCTGTCCGCCTGCTGTTGTGGGATGTAGCATCCATTGCCCACGTCAGGGCTGTTCCCTGGCACTGAGATGGGATGGAGAGATGGCTGCCTCCCCTTCGCCCCCCCCTCCTCATCATCAAAGAAATTCCATAGGAAATCCTATACGCCCTGGGCCCTGCCCAGTTTGGCCTGTGGTTCCATGGCTACCTCAAATACCTAAAGCTGCTCCCAAGACCCCATCTCGCACCCGGCCACCCGGTCTCCTGCAAGCTGAGCTCCGAGGAGCAGAATCCGCTCTGTTACAGCAAAACATCATTAAGATGAGAAGCGGCAACATCTCCGACACCCACACGGTGCCAGCGGAGCTGTAAAATGTGCTTCAGAATTAGACGTGGGGAGCGTGAAGGAAACCAAGGACAGGGGCGGCCGCCCCGCACTCTGCCACGGAGGCTCCAGCTATGAGACGTGTCTCCGGGAAGAGACGCTGCTTCCTTGCAGACAGTCGTCGCTCCGTGGGGGGAGCCTCGCTGTGACTTTCGTGCCTGTAAAGAGAACCTTGACGGCTCCGAGGGGACATCTGCTTTGAGATGCTCAAAGCCCTAAATAGACTGCCGCAGGCTTCCACGGAAAGTATTTATCACTTGCTCGCTGCTGCGTGCTTGAAAGTCAGCAGAGAGCAAAGCCCTGCCTCACGCTTCCTCCCCTACATGTTTTCCTACCGTCAAAAGAGGGATCACTCGACCCTTCCCCAGAAGAGCAAATGGGGGCTTGGAGAGACGGGCAACTGGACCACCGTGGAGCAGTGGACCTGCGTCCACCCATGGACTCCGAGTCCAGAGTGTTTTTCAGCTCTGCCTCTCGCCAACCCAGGGACCCACCTTGCTCCTCAAAGGCACCCCTGTCACCGAGTTATAGTCTTGGTTTCAAAGCTGCCCTTCTCTCTGTCCTTTCTCTGTATCACTCTGTGGGGCTGAGCTTACAAATCTTCCTGGACAGCCAGGTCCTGAGCAGAGGGCATTAGAGGATAATTGTGCCGGTCTGCCTATGGGAGGCGCTAGAAATCACTACAAGGGTCTGTCGATAGGGGGCGCTAGAGAATGGTTGAGAGAGGCTGGTGTCAAAGGGACTTATTGTTTGCTTCGTAGTAGCTTCTGCTTATGTCTACTCCTGTGAACATGGTTCCCCCACTCCATGCCCTCCCCCCTTGCCCCATAACTGTCTCCTGCTCCTGGCAGGGGGCAGGGATGGGAGGGGTGGTTCTTCCGTAAGCAGGAGCTAAGCCCACCATGCAGTTTTTCCAAAACTTACCGACTCAGCCACTTGTACCCCTACCCTAAAATACCAGCTTGCTGGCACCTTCTTCATCCCCTTCTTAGAGGTTTGGCCCCAAACACTGGCATCCTTGGGACCCTGGCAGCAGGCGGCAGTGCCCCTACTCAGATGTCTGGGTTCCAGCCTCACAGTGTCCCTACTCTAAGTCTTGACATTTCAGTCATCTTAGTCCCTTTCTTCTCTTTCACCCCAATGACCAAGGGTTACTTTCTTGTTTATACATTGTTGTTGCCACATAGTGGACAGCAAATTCATATCTCGTTAACATTTCTGTATATTAAGTTCTCTCTGTTCAAAAGACAGGGGTCACTCCTTTGTCCCAAGAGGAGGTCACTGACGCAAGCTGAGCTGCCATTAGGTTGTGACGAGCAATGGACGCATGAAACAAGGCCATGCCAGGGCAGAGGGAACTCCCAGGCCCAGAGAGTAGGACCTCGAGGAATAGCTCTGAGAACTGGGAGGTCGCTGGTTACCCCCGAACCCTCCCCATCCAGGCACTGACCCTGTCAGGCCCACCAGCAGGTCAAGAATCCTTGGGACTGACCCAAGGTGCCCCAGCACTGCTGGGAATAGCCCCTGTAAAAAATAGCTAGAGGGGCTGAAGGGATAGTACAGTGGGTAAGACGAATGCCTTGCACACAGCCAATCCGGGTTCCATCCCAGGCATCCTAGAGGTCCCCCAAGCACTGTCAGGAGTGATTCTTGAGTACAGAGCCAGGAGAAAGCCCTGAGCATTGTCTGGTGTGGCCCCAAGACAAAATTAAGGAACTAATAAACTTAAAAACTAAAGAGTTAACACTGTCAAAAACCTAGCTATGAATAACTTTGTAAATCATGATGCTTTAATAAAATAAAATTTGGTTAAAAAATAAAGTAAATGACAGAGGTATGAAATAATAAAGCATAACACCTTACTCTGGGTTATATGATGGCAGAATAAGTTTGAAATTTTCTTATTCCTTAAAAAAATAGGAAAGAAAAGAAGAAAGAAAGAAGAGTGAAATAAAGGGAGTTCTCCACTCGGAGGGATGTTTGGACAATGGCCCGTGCAGGAGAGGGAGTTTAGGGAACAAGTCCATGTAGGAAGGAGGTGGAGGGACATCCTCCACATCCCTCCATCTGAGTGGATGCTCTTGGCCATCCACTAAGAGCCGCGTGCTCTGCGGGAAACCCCACACTGCCCAAGCCTCGAAGAGCTGAGTGAAGGCGGCCCTCCCCCACCCACTGACCACTGGCCCCTCCCTCCACCCCAAACCTACCCCCAACATGATAGGAACCTGCCCTGCTGGGATCACCCCCACCCCAACCCCGTCCTCTCTTCCAGGTGCCCCCAACTCCCCTCACACGCAGTGGCTGCTGCTTTCAGGCTGCCCCCACACACACACCCCAGCCCACCACCACCAGTTCAGTGGGATAGTCCCACCTGCCCTCCTGCTGCTGCCAGGCCTGGTTACTGCTGCAAATAAAAATAACTTTTTTTCCAGGGGTGGGGGTGTGGGCAGGGGGTGGGGGAAGGTTAGTGCACCCTGCTCAGCTGCTTCATCTTTTTGTTGTTGTTGTGTTGTTGTTTGGGGGCCACACCCAGTGTGCTCAGGGGTTACTCCTGGCTCTGCACTCAGGGATCACTCCTGGCAGTGCTCATGGAATCATAAGGGATGCTGGGATTGAACTCAGGCCACCGGTAGGCAAGGCAGACACCCTACTCGCTGTCCTATCGCTCTGGGCCCCTGAGCTGCTCACCTTTGTCTGGGGGCCATGCCTCCCTCTTCTGAGGGTCCCCAACAAGGCCCTGTCTGCCTCTAAGCAGAATGGGGGCACCAGCTCTCATCATAGATGGTAGCTGCCACCTTACCTGTTCACCAGGCTCACAGTCAGACCCATGGGGGACCTGCAGCCCCTCTCTTTGCCAATGCCAGGGAGAAGGAAGGAGAATCAGGAAAAACTTGGCAAAACAACGTGTGACTAGTAGCATTCTGTAATGACCCTTGGGAAACTGCCACCCTGCTATCAAACTCTCCCGTAAGAGAGATAACTCTGCTGCTCACACTCGGCACACCCCCCACACCTCCCCCTCACCCCCACCACACACACCCTTCAAAAACAGTACAGACTGTGCCCATTCCCCTTGTGCTCAGACATCCCATGATCCAGGCAGCCAGATAAGCTCCAGGACAGCACCTTTGGAAAAGAAAAGCATGATGGTGTCAGGGCCTGTGGGATCTCACTGGTCGTGGGCAGTGGACAGGGCAGGTGTCCAGTGAGAAGAGCTGAGAAGGACTTTCATGTGCTGAGCTCCTGTGGCCCTGGCAGGTCCAGCCTCTACTTTCCATCCTTCTGGGCAGGACCCAAGTTTACCTTTGAGAAACCTGTGCTCCTCCACGTTCCGTGTTTGGCTCTGCCAGGGCTGACCGGGCCCCCCAGGTCCATAGGCTGGTGTGGGACCCCGCCGGCCCCTCAGCACACCTCACGCTCAGGCTCCTTTTGTTATCGCTGGAATGAGTCTCTGACCCAAGGGGGGTGTGTTTGGTGTCACCCACTTCGGCTGGAAGCCAGGCAGTGGTGAGTCCAATGCTGCTGGCAGCCCTTTCTGTCTGAGAAGGGAAATGCCAGCCAAGGGAAACAGCCAGCGGGATGGCGCGAGCCCCGCATCAGCCCCTCTGGAATGCCTCTCCACCACCCTTTTTTCTCTAACTTCCTGGAATTGAGGTCGCATCAGAGGAGACAGAGTCCAGGGCAGGGCCCCAGGGAGGTGGATGAGCTGAGTTCCCAAGCATGTGGGTGTCTCTGTACTGGATCCTTGGTCCTGGGAGCAGGTCTCTGTGACCACCCTTCAAAGACTTTGTGCATGCTGTCAGGGGTGGGCTCAGGGCATGGCTCAGTGGGAAATTAACTGCCTTGCAAGATCGAGGCTGAGACTTAGCAGCCTCCTCCCCCCCACCACCCACGTCCCCTTGCGTATGCCAGGCACAGTTCCCCGGCTCTGCTGATTGAGATGCCCGCAGGGCTGCTATGGAATAGAGTGACAGGCACACTGCGGACAGGGGCATGTGTGCATCACAGCCTCAAGTGTTCAAGCCCTGCTGAGCACCACAGCCAGGCACTAACAACCCAGGGAAGGCCAGCAGGTCACAATGATGCAAAACGTTAACGTTTTGTGTGGTTTATAGAATTAAATTACTCCAGCTCCGCAATGACAGTGCCAGAGTCCTCAAGGGTCAGCACCTTGCTGACCTCTCTGCCCCATCCCACATGGTTACATCTGCCCCAGAGTGGACTTGCAGTTTCTAGAACGGATCTGCCTCGGGCTTCTGTGCACGCCACCTCTTTCTTAAGCCTGCTTCACCTGGACAGTTGCTGTTCACGCTTTAGGGATCAGCATGAAGGCATCCCTTCGGGGAGATGTCCATGGGGGACTGGTTTCCTGTGGTCAGAACCTCTGCAATGGTCTCCCACTCTCTGCACAGTGGGCCTAGTTCCTTCCTGGCCCTGTGATATAAGTAGCATGAGGTAAACTCTCTCTCTCTGTCTCTCTGTCTCTCTGTCTTTCTGTCTCTCTGTCTCTCTCTCTCTCTCTCTCTCTCTCTCTCTCTCTCTCTCTCTCTCTCTCTCTCTCCCCAGGCTCCACACTATGTCCAGAGCCCATGTAAAGCTCCATCAGAATATAGTCAGCAGGATGCTTGAACGGGCTAAGCCCTGCAGTCATATCTGTTGCCTGTTCAGTCCATAATGACTCAGGAGGAGCAAAAATTCCATGAGTGCCCCCTTCTGGGCTTGCTGGAGAGTTATGGGTGGGGAACACTCAGGTGAAGGGCACTGGGCAGCCGGTCCCCCTGCTGCTCTAGGCTGCCGGGCAGAATCATGGGAAGTCAGAGACTCTGGCTTCTCTCCACATCTGCTTTGTCACCTCTATATCCGGGCAGGGTCAGAATCGTCCAGAGAGAGGCCAGCTTAGGAGCTGGAGTCCAGCTCTGTGGGACATCTCAAACATGCCTGGAGCTTCCACTGTTTATGGGCGAAAGAACTTTAGGAGCTGACAAAGGAGGATGCAGACAGAGAAAGGGAAGCTGGTACCACAGGCAATTTACACGGGCCCCAGGCTTTGAGCCCTGTGGAGAAAGTGGCAGTGAGTATCCAGGAGGCTGCCAAGGGGAGGTGGCATCTAAGAAGAGTCTGGCACAAGTGCCTGCTCTTGGCCAGTTAGCCAGGAATGAATGAGCCAGTGCCAGAGTGGGTGGTGAAGGAGGCGGCTCTGTGGGGGGGAGGGGGGCGGAGGGGAGAGGAAAGAGCTGACTCAACCCGTCCTTCATCTCAGAGCCCGGCAGATCCTGCGGCTCTGCCCACACAGTGTCAACTGCATTTTGTAGGGTTTGTAGAATGTAAGGTTTATCATGTGGGGGTCAGGAATAAAGCGCTCGTGTCAGCTTGCACTGGGAGCTACGGCAAGAAGAACCAAGGCTCAGCTGCCTCCCCCTCTAGCCAACGGGATGCTTTTTAAATATGTAAGAGATTCACCCGGGGCACTGCCAGCTCTGTCTGGTTTTCTTTAAAGTGTATGAAAAATGTGCTTAATATTCATGCTCCACTCCAGAGAGGCACGGATGGGGGCCAAAGAGGAGGGTAAAAAATGACTGGTGTCATTTCTTGCCTCCCAACCCAAACGGGTATGTTTCTGGAGGCTGACCTTAAGTCACCTCCTACAGGAAGACTTCCACAACTGCAAATGCCCCATCCAGCCTCCCTTAGGTCTTTCAATTTCGCTCCTTACTGCAGTAGGACCCAGATGTCAGTGCTCTGTGCCAGGATCTATGCCCCTGAGCTCACCCTCCCAGGATCCCTGGAGGTCCATGATGAGATCTAGGCTTTACAGTGAGGGCCCCATTGACCCCTGGTGCATTATGGCACTGTTGAGAAGGGGTGGATTTGAGTTCAGCCTCTGTTCTAGACATACCTCCTATGGCCTCCTGGCCTGGCCTGCCTCATGGCCCCCCTCCCTCACGTATGATCCTGCGCTCTACCCCACAACATCACAACATCATCTCTGAATCACTTCAGTCTCATTGTCTGGCAAGGTGCCATAAAAACAGGCCTGTACTCATATCCCTGAATCTGTTTTGGGCTGTTTCCCCGTTTCCTTCCAGAGTAGGTGCTGATGATCTGAAGTACAGAGAGAAAGCCCAGAGAGGAGAAGAAGCATCTGTTCTTGTGCTTTCCCTCCTCAGAGGAGAGCACTGAGGCCCAGAGAGGGGAAGGGGCCCACATAGGCATCGAGTAGAGGAGAGCAGGAAGCAGGCTAGCCCTGAGCTTATACTAAAGACAGTACAGCCCCCAGCCCTGTTCTTGTTATCGGATGTGTAGCCAGATAATACAGATGCCCATGTAATGGACATGACTGTACAGGCCACGGATTATTTACTAAGCTGGTCCTATTTGACAGGGAACATTCAAGTTAGCACATCCCAGCAGGAGAGGGTGTGAGGATTCTCTAAGAATGGGTATATAGCTAATTGAGCTAACCAGGATATCTGCTGTGACTAGCCTTTAAGCAAATAGTGGCAAAGAAGTAAAAGCTTAAGATGGTGTTCACCTGTGTGGATTGTCTTATGCTTGACAACTTTAAGGGAAGAGGACTAAATTGGGCATCAGGAAATCTGGGCTGGGGCCATTTCTATAAACTTGGATGGAACCAGAAGATACCATATTAAGTGATATTTGATATTTGTCCTTCTAGCCAGATTATTTTGCTTATCTGTAGTATAGAGAGTAAATAAATAAGGGAATGCAATGCTCTGGGGGGATATCCTAGAATATAGGGAAAAGAACAGAGAAGAAAATCAAGGCAGGAAGTAAGAAGAGTACTGGAAATAAGTATTGGGGGGGTCAGGGGTCAAGGGTATTGGGTAGATCGGTGGTGTAGAGAGAGGAATGGTATAACTCTATATCCAAATTGCAGAGTCAATAACACTGAAAGCAGGAGATCCAAACCACAACAACCAAACTTAAAAATGTACCTGTCAAAGATGCATGCTGGGTGTTGAGGGCTGGGGTAAGATGGAACCTCGGGACATTGGTGGAGGGAAGTTTACCCTGGCAGTGGGATCAATGCTGAAACAAGGGTGCCTAAAACTCAAATATAAAGAACTTTGTTCATCACGGTGTCTTCATAAAAACATAAAAAATTATAAAAACTGGATAGCCTTGATAAAACTATGTGTTGTCTTAAAGCTTCAATCTCCTTTCTTGAAAGAGGAAGCAGAGAGATAAACTCAGAAGAGAGAATGACATAGCACACAGATCCTTGCGCCCCACTGCTGAGCTCAGAGCAGCCGTGACGAATGGATCACTGCGCTCTTGATGCAACACAGAGCTGCAGCTTGAGAACGCTGTTCTGGCATCCAGGACCAGGTGGCAGAACATGTCCAGTGAAGCCAATTAGCTTGGCTGGAGACGACGTCTTCACGGTTCATCCTAGCTCTGACCATGGACCGATATTCACAACAATAGAGCAAGGTGAACAGAGCAGGGTCTGGTCAGTTAGTCTTCAGGGACTGGCCCTGACTCGGGGAATCATTCTCCCTCACACGTTTCAAGGTGGCCAAGAGAGGGCCCATCCTCTGGACAAGAGAATGCTGTAAAACCCAGAAGCTGTTGTTTTCCCCTCCCTTTCCTTTCTTCTTTATCTTATTCATAGTCCACTTCCCTGACTGTCAAACACCTGCCTACACACACACACACACACACACACACACACACACACACACACTCCTCAGATTATTTCAGAACATCCTTTCATTGACAGAGAAACTTGTTGATCCTTGCTGATCTGACTGAGGCTTTGAATAGCACATCAGTCCATTCCACACAGCCCTATAATGCTAAATCAGAGCATGAGCTCCTCGTCCTGTTTCTAAGGCCATGAGGACAGCGGTTAGCCTCCATTTCCCTTCTAGCTTGACACTCTATGACCCCTTGTTCATGCCTATACATTTATGAGTCAGGACCCATAAGTGTCATCCCACCCTTGAGGCTGGGTGGATATGGAAGGAATGACATGTCCAAGAGCATCTGAATTCTATACTCCAAAAAAAGTATTTACTAATGAGCATGGTATAGGGGAGAGGGAAGAAGGGGAAAGAAAGGAGGTGACTTGGACATGTGCACCTACCACATGCCAAATTCTGTCCAACAGCCCACATGCTGGCTCATGGGGAAAGTGCCACATTATAAATGAGGAGGGCAAGGCTCAGAGAGGCTCAGAAATGCACTGCATACCACATAGCTGGTAAATGGCAGAGCTGGGATCTCATACCAGATGCTTCCAACTGTAAAACTCAGGCCTTTATATGCCAGGGTGGTTTTCACATAGCATAAAACCTGGAGATGAACAAGCACCACACCTGTGCGGCCTCACTTGGCTGGAGATAAGCCAATCGGACACATAACTGTGATTCGAGAGCAAGTACCACAGAATGAGTGCATATAAGAGTCCCAGACCAGGGCAGGCCACATGGAAAAAAAACAACTCTTAGGCATCTCATACTTCAACAACAATACAGATAATCAGACCTGTGCTAACACACTTACGTAGGTGCCATTCTTAAGGCTGGGGCATAGTACAGCAACCCTCTAACCACCAACTCTGTTGGCAAAAATTACCAAAGCCTTGAAGGCATTGCTTAAAAGACCCCTCTCTCCTCAAAAGGTACCATTCTTTTTTTTTATTGAATCACCATGAGATATAGTTACAAAGCTTTCCTGTTTGAGTTTCAGTCTTACAATGATTGAACACCCATCTCTCCACCAGCACACATCTTCCACCACCAATGTCCCCATTATACTCCCCCTTTCCCTGCCTCTATGGCAGACAATTTCCCTCATACTCTCTCTCTCTACTTTTGGGCATAATGGTTTGCAATATAGATACTGAGAGGCTATCAAGCTTTGGTTCTTTATCTACTTTGAGTATATATCTCCCATCCTGAGCAATTCCTCCAAACATCATTGATTTAGTGATCCTCTCTCTATTCCAGCTGCCTTATACCTCAGCTCATGAGTCAGACCTCCAACTATGAAACAATATTCCTGGCCCTGGTGTCTACTGTTCTTGAGTAAATAATATGTCAGTCTCATATTTTGTTATTTTATACTCCACAAGTGAGTGCAGTCATTCTATGTCTATCCCTCTCTTTCTGACTCATTTAACTTAGCATGATACTCTCATGACCATTCACTATAAGAAAATTTCATTACTTCATCTTTCCTAACAGCTGCATAGTATTACATTGTGTAGATGTACCAAAGTTTCTTGAACCAGTCATCTGTTCTCAGGCACTCGCGTTGTTTCCAGATTCTGGCTATTGTGAATAGTGCTACAAAGAACATACAGGTGCAGATGTCATTTTTACTGTGCTTTTTTGCACCCTCAGGATATATTCCCAGAGGTTGTATTGCTGGGTCAGATGGAAGCTCAATTTCTAGTTTTTGAAGGAATGCCCATATCATTTTTCAAAAAGGCTGGAACAGTTGGCATTCCCACCAATAGTGAAAGAGTGTCCCTTTCTCCCCACATCCATGCCAACACTAGTTGTTTTTGTTCTTTTGAACGTGTGCTAGCCTCTGTGGTGTGAGAGATCTCATTGTTGTTTTGATTTGCATTTCCCTGATGATTAGTGATGTAGAGAATTTTTTCATGTGCCTTTTTGCCATTTCTATTTCTTTTTTGAGGAAGCTTCTGTTTATTTCTTCTCCCCATTTTTTTGATGGGGTTGGAGAGGTTTTTTTTCTTGTACAATTCTACTAGTGTCTTGTATATCCTGGATAATAATCCCTTATCAGATGGGTGGGGCTCATCCGAACATGTGGAGAGTGACCTTGAGCACGGGTTACAGCTACAGCGATGCTCAAGGCCACTCTCCACATGTTCGGATGAGCCCCATGCATGAAGAAACCAGCAGAGGAACCCAGGTGTGTGGGACCCGAGGCTCAGATCTCCAAGCCTGCTCTGATCAAGACTGGGTCTCCTCCGCCCAAATCCCCTATTTTCCAGTAGCTTGGCAGCCACACGCACAAACTGCCCCCAGCACCATGTAATCCCATCAATGGCCAAGATCCAGAGACTATAAAACAAAGCTCCCGACCTCTTTATCCTAGTTCTCTCTCTTGGAGAAACTGGCAAGGTACCGAGAGCATCCTGCCTACACAACAGAGCCTGGCAAGCTCTCTGTGGTATATTTAATATGCCAAATATAGTAACAATGATGGGTATCATTCCCCTTAACCTGAAAGAGCCTCCAATATGGCACCACTGGGAAGAATGAGTAAAGAGAGGCTGCTAAAATCTCAAGGCTAGGACGAATGGAGACGTTACTGATGCCCGCTCGAGTAAATCGATAGTCAATGGGATGACAGTGATACAGTAATATCAGATGGGTGTTGGGTAAATAACTTTTCCCTTTCACTGGGCTTTACTGTGTTTTGGTCACTGTTTCTTTTGAGGTGCAGAAGCTCCTTGGTTTAATGTAGTCCCATTTGTTTATGTTTGTTTCCACTTGCTTGGTTAGTGGTGTTTCATCCTTAATGATGCTTTTAGTTTCAATGTCATAGAGCATTCTACTTGCATTTTTTCTCCATAAAGGGTACTATTAATTTTTTTAAATTTTATTGAATTACCATGAGATAGTTAAAAGCTTTCATGTTTGGGTTACAATCATACAATGATCAAACACCCATCTCTCCACCAGTGCACATTCCCCACCACCAATATTAAAAGGTACCATTCTTATACTCATTTTTAAAGAGGAAAAAAACAAGGCACAGGGAAACTAAGGAATAGATCCTATGTCAGGCAGCTGGGAAGTGATGATTCCCCAAGAAGGCTGGTTCCAGAGTTCATACTCACTGTGCTACTTGTCCCAGCATTTTCCTTCCTTCCCCTACCTTGGGAATCACATAGAATCCCCCTTCTTCTCTTAACAGGGAAGCCCCAGGGAATGGGGATGTCTGGAGGAGCAGAGAATAGTTTCCAGCTCACAGCTCAGGACACTGCCCAGATGCCCGTTGCCCCTGAAATGTTGGTGCGATGCCTGCCAGACCTCCCAGGCAGGCTCTGAAGAAAGGAGCCCCTATTCCTTGTGAGGGGCCCATTTTTCCAGACAACTTTGGTGACAAAGGTCTAGAAATTACCTCAATAAGCAATTTTGTGGGAAGAGTCCTGGGCTCTGGGGCCCTACCTGTGCTGGGAGGCACGGTGAACAGGTGAGCTGCCAGGGAGCTGCAGGTTGTCTGACCTATCTGTTTGGTAAATGATTAAGACCTGGTGGACTTCAGGATGAGAGTGACCCAGAGACTGGAACCCAGACTGTAAATCTGTGGCTGTTTGACTATGAGTCAATGTCTCCCCCCTCAGAGCATTTAGAGATGGGGAGCCCAGAATCCATGCAAACCTCGTGAGAAGGAAAGGAGCCAATGTGTGGAAAATCATGTGCTTAAAACCCAAATCACCCAGAAAACCAATGTAGCTCAACCCCCGTCACAATCAGGTACACCAAGGAACATTAACTTAAAAGAACCAAGAAGCAAAGTTAGCAAGGCAGGAGACTGAATGGCACTCTTCCCTACCCCATACCTGATTGCTATGAAAAATAGATTTGTGCATGTTGCCTCATTTTCTTTCTTCATCAGTTAAGACCCTGGGCCCATTTCACCAATGAAGAACCTACAGGCTGGCAGCAGCTCAGAATCTTCCCCAGCAGGAATGGCACCCTCTCAACCCCTTCTTTCCTTAAGCTAGTTCAAAATTCTTGCTTTCACTTTCTAAGTTTGCAGTTGATTTCTGGTTCTACTTGTCTCTAGTTTCTGTAAGTTTGGAAGTGTTCTTTGCAATGATCATTTGGTCTATTCCAGCACACCAACCTCTCTCCTATTGGTCAGCAGGGGAGCCCCTGCTCCCCACCAAGTCTTCTCCCAAGCCCGATTCTGAGTTTGGGGCTCCTGTTTCTCAAGGCCTGTTTCACACCAAGGCCCCAGTGACATCTCAGAGTCTACATGGCCACAGACAACTAAGCAGGCACCAAATCTCCTTTTTTTGATTCTCTGTTTTATGACTAATACCACTTGGCCAATCACCCTGCTATGGTGTCCTAGGTATATCTCTCCATTGCATGATTCTCTTTTCCTGGACACTGTATTGGTCACACAATGCTCTGAAGAGAACTCGGAAAGTCCACTTTGGAGAAGGCCCAACTGTCTTTAAGAACTTCCAACCGTCACCTACAGAAGTTTATAAAACCCGATCTCACTTTAACTCCCTGCGCATGTGAGACAGCAAAACGGGCATGTTATCTCTCCCACAATACGTGCCCTGACTAATAGAAGTGGAAATACACACTGAGGTGGCAGAAGCAAGATTCATCCATTGTCTTGTTCTTTCCCCACCTCACCCGATGAAGTAGACACTGGAAACCTGCAAGGTTTACTCTGAGTCCCAGGCTTAGTAGGAACCCATGGCTGGTTTCATGTTTCGTTATCACTGGGTTGAAACACTTGGTAAATTCTGAGCAGAGAATTTTTGCCTTGAACCCTGCAAACAGTGCCACTTGTCCCAAAGGTAGGTGCAATTATGATGCCCATTTCATAGATGCAGAAACTGAGACCATGCCACACAGCCAATAAGCCCAATTGTACACATAGCCCTACTAGAGCCACTGTGAGTTCACTCTGTGCTGTCCACTCAAGTCCTCTCCCGTCATCCTCATGCCCACCCTTCAAGCTCAGGTGGCATTTCCTAGTCCTGAATTCAAATGGCTGGTCTCACACTCACAAAATGTATCCATGGCAGATTCAGCTGAAGGTCTCCCTGACATCGAATGCGGTGACCAATCAGTGGGGGGCAGAAACTGAGCAGAGGCCTCTAAAAATAAAGCCCCATACTGTGTTCTGGGACCCAAAGAAGGTCCTTGTTCCTCTAGAACGCTTGTGCCTGTCTCGGAAAGCAGCCTCTCGCCACAGACTGTGGTGTTGCTTTTTCATGCACTGCAAGGGAGAAACAGAACAGATTGCTGGAGCAATTAAACCATCACATGGGAAGCCCAGAGTGCTTGGGGGTGGGGGTTGGAGAGGCGTTTCTTAATGGCCTGCCTCTATTTTTAGCCCAAACTACCTCAGTCTCTAGTCCTTCCAGTGGATATGTGGAGGTGAGGGCACAGAGGTGGGATTTCATTGCCACTGGACTTTTGTGCCAGGAAGCACCTACCTGCTAGCATGCATTCCCATTGGCGCCATACCTTGCAGGGCATACCATATGGCAGGCCAGATGAGTCAACCAGGTAACAAGCGCTGAAAACCCCAGGATAGCCTGTCTAGGCGAGATTGGGCAGGCTGATCTGGCAAGGATGTTAAATGGACCATGGGGAGCTGGATGCCACACAGGATCCCAGCTGTGTTTAGGCCTTAGGAAAGGTGGGATGTGTCAGACTGGATTCTCATGGACCCCATGGATGGAAAGAGCTTCCTGCCTCTCACCTTCCTCATCCCATAAACCAGACTGTGGGTGTGTAGGAAGTGTGTGTGTGTGTCGGGGGTGGGGTGGAGTGGGGAGAGAAGGCAGGAAATACAGCTTTCCTCATCTGTGTGCACATGTGCTTTAAAAGTGTGTGTGTGCGTGTGTGTGTGTATGTGTGCATGTGTGTGTGCGTGCATGTGTGTGTTGGGGGTGGGGGGTGAGTTTTAAAAATGTAGGTGCCATGGTGCCATGCTGCCACTCCTAGACAGGGCAATTTCTTCCATAGGGGGACTCAGAATGAGTCAAGAGGTGTGTTTGTACAAATCACTCTGGGTGATGCAACTGGCACTGTTGAATAAAAACTGGTGGGTCTGAGGGTCACTTGCTGCTCTAGCAGGTTTTAAGCTTTTTGCTTTAATGTTTGAGTGCTACATTTTTGGGGGCGGGCACAACTGGCAGTGCTTAGAGGGCCTCATCCAGCTCTGTGCTGAGGGACCGCGCGATGCTAGGGATTGACCCAGGGTTAGTGGCAAGCCATAACCCCTGTACTCCAGTCTGCCATAACCCTCTGGCCCTTTGACCCTTTACATTTTGAGTTACTTTGGGCAGGGGCACCCTGCTCCAGAATCTTCAGTGTTCCCTTCTCTAATGGGGCATGGACCCTCCACCCCTGGCACATAGTCAGTGCTCAGGAAATGTCCACAGGCTGCAATGAAGTATGCATACCTGGTGGTACGAGAGGATCGAGTCATGGCCTTTGTGACTGTAGCCACAGAGAGGAAAGCTCTCCATGTGGAGGCCCTTGCTCCACCTTCCTTGGGGTGCTCCAGCAAAGTATTTGGATGTGGAGCTGAGGAATGAGGAGGAGGAGGAGGAGGAGGATGGAAGAGGGCAGGAAAGAGTGGTCCCAGGAGCCCCTAGTCCCTGCAGTTCTGAGGAAGGGTGCACAGCTCAGACCCTGCCCTCCCGATCCTCAACACCTACAGTGAGGTCCACTCTCTAGACATGAGCCTCCAGCACTTCTGTTTTGTATGCTCCAGGCTGAGGACAGGAGTTGGCGCGTTGTGGGTATGTGTGAGCTGTTTAAGAAGACCAGGTAATGGGCTGTGCCATGGGATGGGCGCTGACTCTGCACTGGGTTACAGAAGGAGGGCAGTGGTCAAAGAAAGACCCCTTGGTGACTAGGGTCTCTGCTCCCCTGCACCACCCAGCTGCCAGCTCACCAAGAGTCCAGCAAAACTGAGTCCTATTAACTTGCCTGTTTGTTCAGTAGTTCTCGGCCTTTGGATGCCTCACATTTGGGACCTGTCAATCCTGGGGGTGAGGGTTTTGACATCATCCAGGGCCTCCACTCCTAAGCTCAGTGGTTACCAGCCTTTGGATTCCTATAGACCATCACTCTTCCTTGGGCCAGAAACTCCTGCCCCAGATGCTAGCTGGACCTCCTGCTCTGACAGTCTGGACATTGTCACATGTCTCCCGGGTGCCTATCATTCCTGGCTGAGCAAACTGGGCCGGAGGAACATCTGCCCTCATCCCCTCCAGCCGAGACTTTCTGAGCTCAGCTTTCATTCTGGCCAGGCTCTGCTTAACCTTTGCTCAGATGGATGCCGCTCTGGGAATGCAGCCCAGAGATGGGGAGGCGGGCAGGAGTGGGAGAGGGGCCCCCTGCAGAGCAGAGCTTGGAGGGAAAGTGAAGCAGAGGAGACTGCTGGCTTAGGAAGCATCAGCGTGGCAGTGGGCGGCAGAGACCAGGCAGGCGGGCAAGTCACCAACCTGAAGGAGGGTTCTGGGAGGCTGGAAACTGACCCAGTCAGGAGTACTGGAAGGTGAGTGCCCTGTAAGCCTGTGCGTTTCTAAAGTTAGACAAGCGGCAAGGAGAGAGGCAGCCAGGAAAGCATCCAGGCTGGCTGGCTCTGAATCCTTTCCTCTTTGCACTGCACCAGGTGGCATCCTGGCTGAAGGGGTGGGCCTTTGGTTCCTCCCTCCAAAGGACAGGAACTGGACTCCGAATAAACCCGGGGATTGTGAGTCACTGGTGAGCCTCAGGCCGCTGAGGATGTATCCAGCTTCCCGGGGCTGCTGCTTGCTCCTCAGGTGTGAGCAGCCTCACCTGACGGAAGAGCGAGGGTTCCAACTCGTTCCCTCTCCACCCACCCGCTCCACTCCTTTCCCTTTATGCTTCCCTCCAGGATGTCCCTGCAATACACACGCCACTCAAAGAGCACACAGTGGCATCTAGCCTCTGGCAGAAAAGATCCACGGCGAGATTCAAAAGCCAGCTGAGCACAGAATCCAAAACTGGGCAGTTGGGCCCCACGCCCACAGGGCGCTCAGCACCCCACTACTCCTCCTGCCTTTGTTTGCTGGGTTGTCAGCAACAGCTTTCTCGGTCCAAACAAGCCAACGCCCCACGTAGGGCCAGCGGCATCTTGGTTCCAGGCCTGTTTCCTGCTGCAGGCTTCAGGAGGGCGGCCAGGGATGTCTGGCACCTGGGCAGGGTTACTGGCAAGTCCAAAGGCTGCAGCAGTGCATCGCAGATACACATACATGCAAGTGTACACATACATATACACACACATGTGCACATACACAGATGTGTGCACTTACATACATACTTCTACATATGCACATATGTATACACATGCACACACATAAAACATACACTTGCATATATGCACATGCTCCAGCATGTACATAGAAATATGCATACCTACAAACAT
This sequence comes from Sorex araneus, assembly GCF_027595985.1. NCBI lineage: Eukaryota > Metazoa > Chordata > Mammalia > Eulipotyphla > Soricidae > Sorex > Sorex araneus. Next base: position 199,360,816 of record NC_073304.1, read on the forward strand.
ACACATATACACATACATACACACATGTACCTGTACATGACAGTGCTTAAAAGAGACCATTTCCTATAACCCTGTCCTGCCTGCCTTTCTCATGCATAATTCAACTTCTACCCAGATATAAGAGATGAGGAGAAAGAAAGCAACTTAACTGACTCAAATAAACCGTCCATAAATGCTGGACTGTATTGGGACCCGCTTCTCAGATGATGAACACCCAAACACAAAGATTCATAAGCTTTCTGTCAATGAATCTAATGGTTTCATTTGGGTTTGTGAAAAAATCATCACCCAAGAGGTGAAGGAGCTCTGATGGCCTGGCAGAGTGCTGGGACTCAGACTTCAGACCCAGACTAGGCTGTGGACTCAGAGATGTTTTGTGGCTCACAAGGAGAGGGTACAGGGAGAATCTAGGATTAGGAGCCTATCTCTGTGTCCTGAGATTGTGAGGACATGTGTCCTAATCCAGCCTGGAAGAGCCACATGGGGAGAACCATAGCAATCTAGTTGAGGCACTCAGAGCTGAGCCATCAGCACCCCAGGATGGGAGCCATACAACACTGGGAGGTTACACCCAAGGAAACTGAGGCTCAAAGGGGTTGAGTAACACTGAAAGCTACAAACCAGAAAATAGGGATTCATAAGTGTCAAGCTCATAGTAGAATCACTGCCATCCTCATGAAACCCCTTAGGCACCAATCACGTGTGCTTTGATGTCTGACCCCCCCAAGGACACCAGCCCACAGACTGGCAGAGAGACTGTGATCAACACACCTTTGATGATGACTTCATTTACATAACACACAACAGAAAGCCAGAGGGAGGAGGGAGAAGTACTTTCATCTCCCTCTTTGAGAGGCTCTCAAATCTAAAAGCTGGTCTTTCTTTCTTCAAAAACAACACAAGACAGGACCGGAGAGATAGTACGGTGGGCAGGGCACTTGCTTTGTATGCAGACAATCTGGGGTCAATCCTTGGCCTCACCTAGGGTTCTCCCAGCTCACCAGGAGTGATCCCTGAGCACAGTGCTAGGAATAAGCCCTGAGCCCCACTGGCTGTGGCCTCCAAACCCGAAAAAATTAAAACATAAGACAAGGGAACAGAAGGTATCAAAAGGTGGCCAAGGCTGGGACTCAGATTACAAAAGTGAGAATGCCAAGTAAGGAGGGAGTGGGTGAGGGGCATGATGAGACAGACTGGAGGGGACATAGGGACAGTGGTGTAGGCTCTTGGACACTTTGGTGGAGGGAAAGTGAGATAACACTGTTCATCAAAACCATAAATGCTAACACTATCATAAACAAGATATGGCCTAAACGATTTACATCATTAAATGTAAATACAAATAAGTGAGTTTGCAAAAGGGGTGGGTGGGGAGGGAGAGGCCATAAGACATTGAAGAAGGGAGGTCAACACTGGTGGCAGTGGCTGTGGAATGCCTGGACAGAGTGTGCTTGAAACTCTGTTCTGAACAGTATTATAAATGGCGGCACCTAAATAAAGAAAAAGGTGTCAGAAAAACACAAAACAAGTAAACAACCCTGGGCACTGTCAGAGTTTCCGTGGTCACCAGGTTTGGTAGAATCCTTTCCAAAGGACTAACCAGGCTTTGTGCTTCCTGATGAGACAGTGTCCTGGAAGGAGCACCCTAAGACAGTTCCTCTGGGAAAAAAGTTCTTTATTGTCTGCAATTCAGACCTTCCCTCCTCCTCAGGCAGAGGCAGGAAGAAGTTTCTGCCTGTGATTGGTCTGCAGGAGTCTTCGATGAGCAGAGTTCTTGCTCAAGGCTAATTTTCTAGCGAAGAGCACAGGCCAGCTTCTAGGAGGGATTGAGCAGCAGCAGTGGGAAAATTCTAACTCCCCAAGCACTCTCGGGTCCTCCATCCACTGTCAAAGGGTCTTAGCCAGCTAGAGCTAGAAAAATGCAGGCTCACCTTGTCGAAGGTCCTCCCTGTCCACTGCAATGCTCTCCTGCACAGATAATGAGAGCTGATGTGGGAGAGAGACAGGCCAACCCAGACCAGTCAAGCACACGGAACCAGCATAGAGCTTTGCTAGGGCCACGCCTGAGTGTAGCCACCCTCCCTCGGACAGGACAATCTCAAATCCAGGCAAGGGTGTCCCAGATACCCCCTACCCCTCTTGGATGCAGCCAGTGGAAACGGCAATGGAGACTTCCTCAGCAGATGAAGTAGAGTGCACAGCCCTGAGTACCGGAAGTTTGGGAGGGGGCACAGAGACAGTCAAGTAGAAGGACTCAGAAGCGGATTTTAAATGCCAAACATCTAGAATGCAAGGACAGAGAAGAAGGTGGAACCCAGCTGGGCAAGATATTATCAAGGGGTTGTGCCCTGGCCATGGGGTGTGTTGAAATTGCCAAGCTGGGGTGGTGCTTGGGGCATGGGGTGAGCTTACTTGAAGAGCTCAGGCAGAATGACCAGGCTAGGGAGCTACCGAGAAGAGCAGGCAGGATGTGGGCACTTGAGCATTGGTTTCTGCACTGCCAGCCGGGCAGGGATGGAAATTCTCGAGTGAAGACTGGGCAGGCGGGAGTGCGCTAATTTTCAATTACTGTGCACACACCAAATGGAGTTCTGCGGCCCTCCCTCTACTCTGGGGTGTATTTGACTTGGTATCACGCAACCTCCTGAACATATAGACTCAGGGAGCAGGGGCTCAGGCCTGCTCACTCAGCCGGCCCGGCAGCCCAGCGGTTACATACGAGCTTACTAAAGCAAATAGGATTTGTCCTAGATGGCAAACAGGGCGGCCTTTGGGTGAGTTTTGCTGTGATCCTCGAGGGCTTCCCTATGAACCTCCCCAACAAACAGTGTCTGCTGGCTGCACTGGACCACAGCAATGCCCTCCGCCTCCAGGGGATCTCAGGAAGTAAGACAAGACCCTGCTCTGAGCATCATGCCACTGCCTCACACACAGGAAGGGAAGATCCTACATTTTCCCCCCTCTCCCGCCTCAATGGCTACTTTCACCTCTTGGGACACCCTCTCTACTCTCAGTCTCCCTCCTGACTTCAGCGCCCCCATCTGGGTACATGGCACCCACTGCTTTCCACCCAGGGAGCAGTCTGGGTTGGATCTCAAATTTCCTCTGTCCTAGGACAGTGCTCCTGAGTCATTCTCTCCCCATGGCTGAGTAACCACAGGCAAAGCGAGGGGCCAGATTCAACCATCTCTGAGCTCCTCTGTTGCGTGTGCTCCAGCCGCCGGTGCCATTCTCTGTATGTGAGCTTATGTGTGTCCCTGTGTGCTGCCTGTCACCCTGCCCACAGGCCAGAATGTGCCCCTTGGAAAGCCGCCCTCCCAGGGTGCACCCTCTTGCTGGGGTATCCACAAAGAAGAGTCTCCTGGCAAGTGAGTGAGAAGTTCAGACCACGCCAGCCAATTTCTCCTCCCCCGGAAGCCGATTCACCTCTGCTGCCACCCTCACCAGCTGCTGCAAAAAGAAAGACTACAGACCATCCATCCCCAGAGCCCTGCCTGGAGTCTAACTGGGAATCCATCCTGCTAGACCCTCAGTGTGGCCTGGTGCCTCTCCTAGCTGAGACCACCTCCCAGAGCCTAGTTCTGACACTATGGATGGTCTCAAACCATCCATTCATCTCTGCCCGCAGACCTAACCCGTCCTTACTCTTCCCCTTCTCACACTAGCCTTTGGGAAGGAGCCTGTCGAATTTGTTGCTATTGTGCACATCCATGGTCATGCCAGGGGAGAAAGTGATGAATCTTAATCCACAGTGCTCAGAGGCCAAAGGGTGCCAGAGAATGAGCCCTCCTGCATGTTAGGCCTGTGTTCTACCAGTCAAGCCTTATCCACTCCCCTAGCCTAACCCTCCACCCCCATTTCTAATAGCATCCCTCAGGCGCCTCATCTTATCCAGCCTCATTATTTTCCATAGCATTTTATCACCTTTAAAACTCCTGACTGTACAATCTAATGGACTCGGAGATTCTACATTCAGCGATCACTCTTGAAATGGCCTGAGGACCGTATGAGTGGTGGAGATTGAACCCAGGTGTGCAAGGCAATTGCTATTTCTTTGCCCTGTACGTATCTATTCTGTGTGCTGCCATCTCACCCTGGTTGGACTAAAAGTACCAGAAAGGCGTGCCTTTGTATCCTTCTATGCTCAGTGCTCAGAAGCCCACTGAACGCTGAGGGAATGACAGTGAATCAGTGCCTGCAAGTTACCCAGCTGGTTCCAACACTGATGCGGTTTCCTGTCTCCCATCTCCCACATAAACCAGCTGCTTCAGCCCTAACTGATGCTGCTTCCAGGCCCCCCTCTTCTCTCTGACCCCACTTCCCTCCCTGGCTGGGAAGCCCTCTGCTCACCAGAGAGAAGAACATCCCTTGAGATCTTCATAAGAGGTCAGATCCTTCAAGATCAGGGACCGAAGTCTACACTTGGGGCCCTCTTGGGGGTCTTGTGCTCCCAGCCCAGACCTCGCCCATTGCATCTGACTTACTCTCTCTTTCCATCCTCCTTTCCTCTCAACCCTCTACTCTGAGCCAGCCTCCAGAATCTGCGACACTATTGAAGGAATCCCCAAATCCTGATTTCTTTGCTAGAAAAGTTAGAGCCCAAAGACAGAAGAGAAAGGCACGGGGGAAAGTGCAGTTCAGATCTCAGTGGGCTAAAGCCTGAAAATCAATGTGATATGCACCGTTTCAGATTTGATCACTTAGCGCCTGTGGAATGGAGGCCCTGAGACCTAGAGAGTTCTGGGCAAGTCCACCGACATCTGTTTGTCTGGCTCAGCGGGAGGCTCTGGCCCCATTCCTACCTCCTTGTGCTGCCATTCTTGGTTTGGGTCTCCATTATTGTTCTCTCAGCATCTCACAATGTCTTTTCTGTATCTCTGGCCCCCACAAGGCCCTGCTCTTTCCCCTGCTCAGCTCTTGCTTCCAAATCATCTCAGGGGTTCCCTCCTCTTCTGAAGGCTGAATGGATAGAAAGCCAAATTTCATATTTGGAATAGGGGAAAGAGCTGGAAGAACTGGGGGCACATGCCGGTATAGGAGGGCCTCACTGCAATCCCTGGCACCTCATGGTCTTCTAAGCACTATCAGTGTGGCCCTAGGGTTCCCCAGCACCACAATACCAGGCCTGAGCATTGAAAAGTCTGGCCACAAAGCCAGGTTGAGGGACATCTGAGTCCCCCAAAGAATGCTTAGGCAATCTTTAGGGGACTCCTGCAAAAACCAACAAACTTTCAAATTCGTTTTATTTATTTATTATTTATTTATTTATTTATTTATTTTTATTGAATCACCGTGAGAAAAGTTACAAAGCTTGCAGGTTTAAGTCTCAGTCATACAATAATCAAACACCCATCTCTTCACCAGTGCACATGTTCCACCACCAAAAACCCCGGTATGTCCCCCCTCCCACCCTCCACTCTGCCTGGGTGGCAGATAATTTTCACTTTATCTCTCTTTACTTCGATTACATTCAGTTTTCAATAGAAAACCCAGTATTATTATTTGGAATTTCCCCCCAATAATCAGACCTGCTGAAAAGGCATCATTAGATAATTTGTTTTCTATTGCTGATAATGAAGATCATTTGATATCACTCAGCCGCAAGAGCGGCCGCATGGTTTTGGAATTCTGGTATTTTAGTAATTAAGTCCAGAGGTATTTCTGCCAGCAGCCGCTGCATTTATACCCTCATATCTTCATCTGATGGCCACTCTACTGGACTGTCCTTGGTCCTCTGCTAACCATTGCCCATTCTCCACTGAGCTCCTCTGTGTCCTACGGAAGGGACGGACTGGTCATCCTCATTGTTCTCATCTGCTGTTTTAACATCCTGCAGAATGAGGAGAGCAATCTGATTCATGCAAAGGTGTTTTATCAGTGAGCGGTACCAAGGCAGCCTGAGAAATGCTGCCCTGCCATTTCTACAACCTCATCAAGACACTCTGGCTACATATTTGGACTCTGACGGATATCCCCAAGCCCCACCCTACCCCAGAAACTTTCCCAGGCTTGGATCTCAAGTTCTAATCCTTGGTTTTCCTCTGGCCTGGGTTTCTAGTCTAAGCCCAAAGGGCTTTCCTCATCTTTTGTTTTGTTTTATTTGGGATTTACACCTAGCAATGCTTAGGGCTTACTCTTGACTTTGTGTTCAGGGATCACCACTGGCAGACTTGGGGAAACCACACAGTACTGAGGATCAAACCTGAATCGAACGCACATAAGGCAAGTGTCTTAACCACTGTGCTATTACTCCAGTCATTTCCTCCTCATCTGGACAGCAAACTCCCATTTAATTTCTTCCTTCAATTTATTCTGATAGTAGAACTCTGGGAAACCCAAAGAGGCAGTGGGACAGAGGGAAGAGAGTGGCAGTTTCTGATCTTGTGCTGGCCATAGGCATACCCGAGTCCCTCCGATTCTTGATCGCTTCCAGTGGAAGGAATTGTTATCTTCAACCCAGGAGGTCCCAGATACTCAGCGATACATTCGAAGGGGAGTGGTGGTTTCATGCTCCACCAGGCTGCCAGAGACACAGGAAGGCCCTAGGACAAACTTGCTCTTGTGATGGTATCTTAACCTACTTCATGCATCGATGGGGTCCTGGGGCACAATTGAGCTGGGGAGGGGAAAGGTGTCTCAGCCACGGGGGGGGGGGGGGAGGGGAGGAGTCTATGCTCAGTCATGCTAATTTTGACATTTTCCTGTGTGCCTGCTTGTCATCATCAACTTATGCTTTAACCTTGTTGTGACGATGCCTCTGGAATGTCAATCAGACTTGCTGGAATTTCATTACAGCCCAGCAGCTGGCCCCTGGTATTTCTGAGACAAATAACACACAGCTGCATTCTGGCCCCGCTGGCTGCATCCCCCATCTAGCAAACGGCAGCATTAGGCTCACTTCATCCAGAGAGATGCAGGGCACACTGCGCTGGGGGAGGCGGGAGAAGGGCCTGTCATTTCCACCAGGGGCATTTCCTCTGGACTGCTCTGCCTGAGCCAATTAACCCCAAGTAATTGCTGAAAAGCATTAGATACTGATGATGGTGATGGGGGGCTGACTTGGAAGGCGAAGAGAGGAGAAATACTGAACAATGAAGCACCCCATCCTGACTCTGTAGAACCTTCGTGCTTACTAAGTGCCCAGGCTGCAGGTGGGAATGTCACCAAACTGAATTAAAGTGAACATCAGACATCAGAAAGAGAGGCAGGATTTCAAGTTCACCAGGTGGGAATGTCGCCAAAGTAAACTAAAGTGAACACCAGACATCAGAGAGAGGCAGGATTTCAAGCTCACCAGGATAGGGAAATACACAACAAAACAAACAGAAGGCACACATTCCATGTCTAGATTTCACCCTCAAGCACTTGTCCGTCCAATGGGGGGGCTTCCACGCAGAAGACCAGCAATGGCACCAAACCACTGCCAACTCTCCCTGTGTTCATCAGACCTCCGCTGCCTCTCCCAGATGTGGATTCTGTAGCAGACAGTGCCTGAATCACTTATTATTCCTGGGATTTTCAGCAGAGTTCTAGCCAGGGTCAGCCGGGCAGATTCTCAGACAGTGACAGTAAGGGGTGTGGGCTTGAAGCCAAGTCAGATCACAGGAAACTAATAGTAATAATAATAATGATTAAAAAAAAAACAGAGGCACCAAACCTCAGGACACAGGGACCAGCATTGGAGATAAGAATTGCAAAAGCAGAAGCAGGTGAGCATTGGAGAGGGACAGAAGGACATAACTCCACCATCGGGCACGGAAAGACACAGAAAAGACACAGATAGACAGGCATGGGCAGGCACAAACAGACAGACACAGATGGACAGGCAGGCACAGACAGACAGATGGTCATGGACAGACATGGTCAGATGCTGACAGGCCAGGAGTTCCAAGAGGCAGGAACCCCAAGAGAGACAGACCTCAGGCAGTTTCTGTAGAGGAAGGAAGGGAATCTCTGAGATTAAGGTAACTTTGAGCAACAGAATTTTCTTAGGGTGAGGTTAGGACATCCAGAATTGATGGTGTGCGTGAGAAGATGGGAGACTGGAAAGGGGTAGAAGAATGAAGATTCAGCTTATGGAGAGGGCCAGACTGGGGATTTGACTCAGGTGGTAGCGAGGAATCATGCCTAGCACAATAAAGGCGCTGAGTTGGATTCCTGGAACCACGTGGCCCTCTGAGCATCACTGGGTAAAGCTCTCTCAGCTGCCCCAGAGCACTATTGCGACTGACCCTATTGAAAAACTAAGCTCTGAGGCTGGGGAGACAGCACAGGAGAGAGGTGTGCATACTTTGCATGTGCAAGGACACAAGTTGGATCCCTGGCACCCTGTGGCCTCCCAAGCGCCACCAGGTATATCCCTGGTGGCTGCCAGCACCGCATCCACCAGCCCTAGCATTGGACCATCTGGTCAGTTGGCAGAGCATTGCTTAGGGTGACCTCCAGACTGCTGGGGATGGCTTGAGAGATTTCCCCAAGATCCTTAAAGGGTAAGGTGGGTGCAGGGGAGAGGATAAGGGATTCCAAGTGCAGAAAACTGCCTCTTTGAAACTGGGGGAGGGGGTTGGCCATCATGGCAGGCTGTAGGAATATACTCCCCCGTGCCTCTGTAGGAAGGACATACACCCTCCACAGCAGGGGCCAGTGCTTGCAGAAAGTCTGAGCTTGCTGCAGAGAGAAGCCTTGCCTGGGATCATGACCCCTGCTCAGGGCAGTCCACATCGAAGATGGAAAGAACTGGGAGGGTTCTGACGACCTCCTTTCCAAATGGGGTGACTCTGGAGCTGCAGCCCATACCCATGCCTCCCTGCAGTCTGGTTAAGGCATTCATTGAGCCGGCATCACCTCCAGCTTCTCCCATGGCTGAGGCTGCTCCCTCCCAGGCTTCTACTTGGCTCTCCAGAGCATTCTCAGAGGCACCTACTGCCAGACACCTATGGAATCCCCCTCCGGGACACCCAAGAGTGCAGGGATCCACTCAGAACAGGACACTCTTGCTCTGTCCTGGCAAATCCACCAAGGATGTTCCTTAGAGCGACCATCTCACTTCATCTTCACAACATTCAGTGGAGAGTTGTCACTGTTTCCACCTATCAGATGAAGTAACCAAGACCCAGAGAAATTGTATTCAGTAACAGCCAAAATAGCAAGTCACTGAGTCACGGGTGCAACCAGACCTCAAACCCGGGATTTTGTGATCAAAAATGTATGTTCTTTCCTCTGTTAGGCAAGTGCTTTGGGAAAGGAAGGGTGGATAGGGGTGTGGAGAGGGTGAGGATAAAAGAAAGAAAGGAAGAAAGAAGAACAAGAGAAAGAAAAGGAGGAAGGGTTAGTTGACATGTAGCACTTATCAGACACCACCGTCAACAATTGACATGCATTGCTTTATTTAGTCCTCGAGATTTTATGATACACGTGCTCTATCTACATGTTGTTTCTTTCACTTTGTTTTATTTGGGGGGACCACACCCAGCAGCGCTCAAAGCTTATTCCTGACTCTGTGCTCAGGGATCACTCCTAGCAGTTTCAAGGAAACAGATGAGGTGCTGGGGATCAAACCCAGGTTGACCACATAAAAGACAAGTGTCCTACCCGCTATACTGTCTCCCCACCCCCCAACAACATGTTATAAACAAAAGATTAGATTCAGAAAGGTCCAATAATTTTATAAGATCACACAGCCAGTAAGTGACAGAGCCTTAATGAGTTCTGTCTAATCCTAAACCCACACAACTTAAACTGCTACTTTCAGGGAGAATTAGAATCAATCAGAGACTCCCCCACCCCCTCAAGATGCAGGTGTGAAATAAGGTATTTATTGGGAGAATCTGGGGCAGTTGATGAAAACTCCATGCATCTGAACAAATGAGAGGTTGGATAACTCCACATCTTTGTTCTCCTGGGAGCCGACAGGACCTGCTTGAGGGCTGACCCAGTTCAGGCCTGGAGCCATTGCTTAGCAATTGTACCAAGCCGATCCCCAGCCATAATTACCACCACGCTTGCAGCACTGGGCTGAGAGCTGGAAATAGCTCTGTATTTATTTACCCTGCAATTACATGCTACATTAAATGCTCCGCAAGAACATGGCGATCACCCTGCAATTAACTGGTCCCTGCTTCCTGGGCAAGAGAAGGCTGGAGACAGTTACTGGGTGGAAGCAAGTGCTGCCTGGTTTCTTAATGGACCTGGGGGTCACCTTGTAGCTGGTGCGATGGAGCCTGGAGCCCACAGTCCCGAGCAGGGACTATCCCGGATCCCCATTCTTAGACCCACACCTGAGCCGAACTTTGCTGTGAGTCATAACAGGGGCTTGGTATATGAAACACCCTCTGTGTGCTGCACTCTGAATAGCCTGTCTCTTTCTCTCAAAGCACCTGGGACCTCTTTGTATCTAACTTTTGGAATCCCTGGGTCATACTCTGCCAATTTTTGCATAGGCTGGAATACTTCCCGTCCTGTTTATCTGATAGATTGCTAGTTCCCTTCCAAGATTCAACAAAAATGGCCCCTCTTTCATGAAGTGTTTTTTAAAAGAAGATTAAACAGGATCGTGAAAATCAGACCAGCCTGGGATCAAAAGCCAATTTTATTACTTAATGGCTGTGGACTTGTGTCCAGTTATTTGACCTCTCTAAACTCCCTTGTATGTGTATATGCAGATACACAGACTTCTCTGCCATCACATGCATATGTGTATGCATATCTATAGGAATTCCATGGCTCTCAGTGAGGGACAAATTCATAGGGTGGGTGACATATAGCTCACGCCACACTGAATCTAGTGACTTGGTGAAGCAATGAGTCAATCAAGCCATTAGAAGAAGTCTGAGAATATGTGCAGAGCCATGTTTATCTTTGTGGCTCCCTACACATAAACATGTATACATGTTATTCAAAACCATAATATACAAACATGATGGTAATTGGTCTCTAGTTGCCTGGAGATTCCAGACAACTAGTTTCTCAGGCTGTGCGAATAGATTAAGAATGCCAGCAAAAAAGGCATTAAGAAAAGAGTTAATTATATATTTACTACCTCTGTCATTTTCTCCTAATTATGTCTTGGCAAGCAGAATCTCCTGGATGAGTCTTAAATCTCAGTGTCTTTAAAAATATAATAATAAATCAATGTGAAATGGAATGTTCCCAGCAGCCAAAATTGCCCGGCTAAGTTTCAATCAGCAAGTGGCTCTGTGCGTCAGGCTGGCACCAGTTCTAACTGTATTTGGGCTTTCGGGACAAGACACGGGGCCAGGAAAGCAGCACGAGATCAGGGCAGTTTTGAGGCACTGCCACTAAGGCTGCCTCTGAGTCAGAGGAGGATCCCCTAGACTCACTGCAGTGGGCATTTACTGGTAGCTTCCCATGAGGCCATGCAGGTGGAGACTGCGTTGGAGTTGGGGAGGAGGTGAATGAGCTCCCCAGGAGCTATGAATTGAGATGCCAGGGACCACACCCTGAAGCTCTGCAGGCCCTTGGTTTCCACTGGGGGCAGTACTGTCCTTCCAGATATTTGACCAGGGCTGGAGATACCTTGGGTCATTACTACTTGTGGTTGCTTCCACTGGCTTCGGGGTGGGGTGGGGTGGGGTGGGGGGAGGACAAGAATACAGTTAAATAAGTACCATGATGCACAGGGCAGCCTTTATGCAAAACCAGACTGATGTAGCCCCACATATCAATAACTTTGAGGTTGAAAAGCCCCATGTAAGGGATGTGTCCATGCCTGAATCAATGGTTTCCACTGTGCTCAGAACTCTTTATGACCTCTCACGTCTTGCTTGTTTTTTTTTCATGATCCAAATGAGTGTTTCTCCTGGCACACACTCAGAGGAAATGCACAGCTGCCTTCTCTCCATGCACCTCCCCTTGAATGGCCTCACGTCAACAGAGAATGAGTGGTCCTGAGGAACAGAGGGAAGTCTCATACTGACCACCATGAGCCTTGCCCAGACCGACCGTGTCTCATCTCGGAAAGAGATTCTGCTCCTCTCTGCCATCCCTACAGGCAGAATAGTCATGAGCAGCAAAGCCTGGACTAAGGACCACTATCACAAAACTATCTAAGGCTGAAGTCCCAGGCTCCTCCTTCCAAGAGATGACTAGATTATCAGGAGCCCTGAATGCACCCCACAATTTCACTCAAGTTCATCCCAAGCCTTCAAACACACTGAAGCCCCTCTAGCAATGGTTATCTCTCATTTGAACCTTTTGACTAGGACCCCGGGTCCCTGGGTAGAGAAAGGCATTGTCCTTGGGTTTTTCACATGGTCTTCACAACAAGGTCCACTCTGCAGGGCAGATACCTGTACATTCCACCCACAGCTGGGAGAGAGAGCTTAGGGTACATCGGGTACGGCACATAGTGGGTAATGAATGAGACACAAACACCAATGCCTTCCATGCCCACATGCGTGCTCTTGCCCCTACAGCTGCTGGGAAAGGCCAGAGGCAGGAGGCACAGTAAGTAAAAAGGGGATGCTTTGAGCCTGACTTGAGTAGAGTTCATCCCCAGTAGAGTTCATCTACCAGCATCTCTCTGTCTCTTTCAAGGGTACCAGGAACTCCAGTCACTGTTGGGACCAAGCAACAGGTAACACAGCTCTCAATGAGGGAGGTGCACAAACATCACTCTGGGAGGAGTCTGGACTGCTTCTATGTCAGAAGGATCAAGCTTAAAGGCTAGAGCATGCCGGGCTGAGCACACAGGGATGAAAAGGCCTTCCAGCTCAATTCCAGGCCCACTTGACAGCCCATACAACCCATGGTACTGGGAAGCTATGCCAAAGGATGTCAACTTCCTGCCACAGGCCCAGGCCACTCTGCAGTCCCACGCAGCATTTTCCACCCTTGGTCCTGCAGGGAGAACCATGGGAGAATGTGGCACTGTCCTATGCCATGCCTGGCAGCTCTGTGTCCACAGGGCTGGGGGAGGAAGCTCGTCTGTAACTCTAACAAGGTCCAAAATGACTCCAATACTAGATGTCTGGTCCACAGGCTGCCTTGAATCGAAAGGGGCTAGAATCCTGGCTGCTAATAGTACTTAAAGATAAAAGTGAATATTCCAGAGGTGTAATGCTACATTAAATTTCACAATACCTGAAACTCCAAGCATAGAGGGTGATTTATGCCTTATGAAAGATCTTTCCGGAAAACAGAAGAGGTTGCAGGGCTGGGGAGATCACTCAGTGGTCAGGAGTGTGTGGTGTGCAGGCTCCAGGGCCAAGGTAGAAACCTGGCAATACACAGCATCTGCAAGCACCGAGGCAGTTGCTCTGAAGACCCCACCCCCAAACCCAGGGACTTCTGGGGGGTGATCCTGTTACCACAGGGGCCTGACCAGCAGTTCATCCTTGGGTCTAGCATGAACCAGCAACCTGGATACCTGAGTATTGCTGGATGAAGTCTCTGGGCCCCCTGAGTACTGCTTGGTATCACTATCTTCAAAAAAAAAAAGGTTTCAAGTTTAAATACTTTGAGGTGACCTTAAAGGAGTCAGTGCTGTAGGACTTCTCAGAGCCTTTACTCCAGGTGTGTGTAGCAGAGCATGCCATGCCTCTGAAGCTGCTGATGTCCTTTCAGGGCCCAACAAGGAACCTTGTTCTCTCTCCTATTCTCTTCTCCAGGCATACTGACTTCTCTCAAGCCCCAAGTGGGCTCCCTCCAGTCTCACGGCCTTCACTTCTACAGCCTCTTCCAGTTCTACCTGCTCAATTCTACCTTCCAGAGGTTCAAGAAAAGCCTAACTTCTGGCTTCCTGTCCAGTACTTGCAACACCCCCCCCCTTCCCCACCACATAAACACCATCACCAACACCCTATTTGACAAGCTATCTTTTCCCAGTGTGTTTTCACCTTCCACGGAAACACATCTACTTTCACACATTGCCGTGTTCCTTGTGTTCCTTGCTAGGTGCTTGTCTGCCTCTCCAGACTGTAAGCTCCCCGTGGGCAAGGATCTCTGTTGCTTCATTGCTGTAGGACAAGTGTCCAGAACCATGCCTGGCAGGTTCGAAACCAGCCAGTGAGCAAATAAATGCCTGACATGCAATCCGTAATAGGAGTGGCAGACTGTAAGCATAATTCCCCAAAGGTTTCCAACCACAGATGCTATTTCTTTCTTATTTCTTTGCCTACAGGCAGCTCAGCACGAATCCCTCCTGAAGGCACTTTTTCTAGGAAATACTGCTGCCATCACTCACCACGGATCCAGCCCTCATCCATTCTGCTAAACCCGTCCAGACCTGCATGTAAGCATCCTCAGCCCGGTCCCATGGTGATGAGTACCGTCGGTTTATTACCCACAATTTAAATATACCTTTAAATCAATGAGGACGATGTCAGGGGAGGGGCCGGCTCTCCTCTCCCAGCCCATCCCTATCTCCGGAAGTGATGGGTGCTTCACAAAGACACATTTAACCCTCCAAGTAATCCTCTAAGGTGAGGCTTAATCTTCCATTATACAAATAAGAACATGCATCTCAGAGAGATTAAGAGGCTTGTGGAACTGGGATGTAGATAAGGGTCTGCCATACTTCAAAACTCCGGTGACTCTCCACACAACAATGGGGCAGGCGGCCCTCACACAAGCAGTGTCTGGCAAGTGCCCAAGTGCTGAACTAGGTTGTCCCTGGGAGCTGTCGGTGGCTCTGTCTGGAAAAGCTTCTTCCTTTTTAACAGCAGCCGCCACCGCAGCAGAGACAACAGGGGACACTCCTTGGGGTTCCCTCCCTGCCAATCATCACTTTCTACACTTCACATGGATGAAATCTTTTGATTCCTCAAACCCTAAAGGCCTCACTTGACTCAGGAGGAAGCTAAAAATGCACAGCAAGAGACGGGGAAGGAGGCTGTGGGAGGGTCAGGGACAGAGAAGAGATGGCAAGAAATCTCAGGGGGAGCACCCACTGTTCCCGCAAACATTCATTGTGCCACAGTCAGTTTTGGCACACCAATGTCTGCCCGAGCTTAGCCTTCACCCTGGCGAGCTTCCACCTCTGCCGTGCCCTGTTTTGGGGTCTGACTCCCAACCCTCTGATGTATCTCTTTCATTCCTTCTGGGGAAAGGTCTCCTACAGATCAGTATGACTGAAACCTCCCGTATCTGTGACCCCATTCACCAGGCCCCATCTGCCTGCCCACATGCCCATGTTTGGGAAGCCAGGGCTTAGCCCCCAAATCTTTTCAAAACCATCACCTGGCATTTGGGGAATCCAAGGCCCCAAGGAGTGGCCCACTTGCCTAAAAGCACAAAGATACAGCCAGCTCTGCTCAGAACTTTCATCAATTCATTCAGTCACCAATCAAAAAGTGCTTACTGAGCACCTGCTAAGAAGCAGAGTCAAGACAGGACAGACCCGCAGGCCTTCTACAGACACTCTGTTCCAAGAGCCACATCACCTGTTCTCCATAACTTTATCCTTTATCTCTTCATTCAATAATTTTAATCTTCTAGAAAGAAAGTGATCCTAAGGGGCTAGAGCGATTGCACAGTGGGTAGGGGGTCTGCCTTGCACGCAGTCGACCCGGGTTCAAATCCCAGCATCCCATATGGTCCCCTGAGCACCGCCAGTAGTAATTCCTGAGTGAAGAGCCAGGAGTAACCCCCGTGCATTGCCAGGTGTGACCCAAAAAGAAAAAAAAAGTCCTAAATATCACCACATAGAGCTGGAGGGAGAGGGAAGGTTTTTCCCTTGCACACAACTGACCCTGGTTGGATCCCCAGAACAGCCTATGGTCCCCTGAGTACTGCCAGCAGGGATCCCTGAGCAGTCAGAAGTACGCCTGAGGCATAGCAGGGCCTGGCCCCCAAACCAAAAGAGTAAGCTTTAAAAAATCATTGATAGTGGAGATTCAATTCATTTTTAATTCGTTGTTTTTATCCTGTTGTACTGCTGTAAATGACATGTAACATGGATCAGTTTAAGGTGTACAACCCAAAGTTTTCATTTACAGGGAAATAATTAGCATGCTAATTTAATATCCATCATCACTTGATATTTTAATAGCAAAAACATTTAGATTTACCAAATATTTCTAATGACTTCAAAATTAGACAAGGCTCTATGACTGGTCTATGCCTAGCTTATTATTTGTAAGGATTTGTATGGGAAACAGGAAGAAACACGACCTAGCCTAGACATCAAAGAAAACCACGTGGAGGAAGTGGCATTTCACGTCGGCCGTAAAGGTCCTACGAGTATGTTGGGTAAACAGGGGGGCAGGATGGGAGAGTCTGCGTGCAGAAGGGTCTGAGGCAGAGCGAATGCAGCCTGTCTGCACCTGTAATAGCAGAGCACAGAAGAGAATCGCTCCATAGCACAGACAGAGACACTCTTTCCAAGGAAAGCAAGGAAACGGGTGGAGTCATTTTTATCCCAACAGGACTCAACTGCTTTTAACACAGGGTTATGTGGAAACTCAAATTCCAAAGTAGTAAGCTTTAACTTGCTAAGCAGGTGTGCCCACCTGGGCAGACAGTAATGTTCCACCCAGGTTCACTGGTTCCTCATTTCCCTGTGGCCAGCACTCAGTCACTGTGCATTTGATTTCCATCATTTTGCTTCCAGTGACTGTCACAGCTCTTTCCCTCCAGGGTCTCTCCTGAGGTTGGAGATCTACCTTGCTGCCTCACCTAGGGTTAGGGTTTAATCCCCCACCCCACTCATACCCTGATCCAATGATGGCTGGGAGCAGGGAACCTTGGCAGCTCTCACTAGAGGCAGACCAACTCAGAGGTGCAACCTGCACTCAGGGGGATCAGGCGGGGCTGCAGATCACCCCCTCCCCATTTCCCACTGATTTCTCATGGGTACCTTTTGAGTTGGACTGGAATGGTAGCACAGCGGGTAGGGCATTTGCCTTGCATGCAGCCGACCTGGGTTTGATTCCTCTGTCCCTCTGAGAGCCCAGCAAGCTACTGAGAGTATCCCACCCACACGGCAGAGCCTGGCAGGCTATCTGTGGCATATTCAATATGCAAAAAACAGTAACAACAAGTCTCACAATGGTGCCCGCTTAAGCAAATCAATGAACAATGGGATGACAGTGCTACAGTGCTACAGTGCTACCTTTGGAGTCAATCACTCAGATGAGGGTTCTCACCTTGGAAACTGCCACAGGGAAGCCATCCTACAACACTGAAAATCCTTTCTCTGACTAGGAAGACAGCGGCCTAAACATAGTTCTGGATAAAATGCACAGTGATGAGTTCAAGAACAGAGGTGGGGTTCTTTTTTTTTTTTTGAGGGGGGTGTGGTAGGTCATACCCTGCAGTGCTCAAGGAATATTCCTGGCTCTATGCTCCTGAGTGAGCCTGGGCAATGCTCAGGAGACAATATGCAG
Organism: Sorex araneus; assembly: GCF_027595985.1. Taxonomy (NCBI): domain Eukaryota; kingdom Metazoa; phylum Chordata; class Mammalia; order Eulipotyphla; family Soricidae; genus Sorex; species Sorex araneus. Next base: position 199,378,161 of record NC_073304.1, read on the forward strand.
TTCTGGGGAATCAAACCAGGGTTGGCTACATGTAAGACCTTATCTGCTGTACCGTCTCTCCTGCCTCAGAGAGGGATTTTAATGCGTAGAGAGGAAAGGAAAGCCTCAAAGAACTAAAAGACCCCAAACAAGCATCAGAGGAGGATCAGGTTATCAGCACAGCAGAGAAAGCAGGCATCCAGAGCGCAGAGCTAGGATGTTGTCAGGAATACCCATGGAACTACGGTGATAGAGGTATTCATGGAGAAGAGAGCACAGTGCCCCATGGGCGGGGTGGCGGAGAACAGGGCAGGGATGATCAGAGCCAGAAGTGGAAGGTTTCTTTAAGACCAGGCTCAGGAAAGAGGAAGGGCATGCCCGTGGATGGGAGGCACACCTCAATTTTAATGCTACACCACTGCTCCCTATGGCGCTGCAGTGCTGAGGCTGAAACCAGGTGCTTTCCCATCCTCAGCTCTACAACCAAGGGCCTTGCTGTGAATCAGCCTTTTGGGCTTCAAACCGGAATAGCACAATGAAAACCCCACCCCGTCCTTAGTCAAATAAAGCTGTGCATTTGGACTTTTCGTTCCAGGACTTTGGATCCATTTTTTTTTTTTCAAATAGCAAAGACTTTTCAGAAAGTGAAGATGTTGAGAATATCACTTTGGATGAACAGTGTGGAGCATGATAAATTAGGAATAGGTGAAGAGGGAATCTTGAGGGTTTGGTAACTGGACCAGTCTAGGGAAGCAAAGGTGGGCAGAAGGGGAATGTGATATTGACAAGGACCCTAGAAGACTTTCACTGGATGTTGTGAAAAAACAGTTGGTTGCCTGGATGTCTGATTACAGCTCTCATCGAGGTAGAGATGAGGGAAGAGGAAGACACTGGTTTGAGGATGAAGGGACCTTGCAGCTCCATTCGACATACATGTAACTAGAAGTTCTGCCTCAGGACAATGAGAGAAGTGGCAGCATACAGAGAGTGAGAAGAACCAGCCAGGCCTGGGCCCAAATCCCATTTCTGCCAGACTTCAGGGATAATGCATGGGTCAAAGTGTGTGCCAACACCAGTTTTATCCCCAACACCACAGGGCCCAGTAACATATCTAGGTCAGTCCTGCAGGTCCCTGAATACTTCCAGAGGAGAGGCAGGTGTTCCCTGGAACCACAGAGCCCAAGCATCACCACGTCCTCAGGCTCCTGCTTGCATTGAACCATGAGGGCCTCTGGGACACTGCTTGGGACACCCAGGAGAATAATAACTAATTATAGATACTATTTCTTCAGTGCAACAATGACACCTCAGGTCCTATCTGAGGCTACACTTCTACCCTGCTCAAAGAGGAAAATGGAGATGGGTAAAGATACTAGAAACTCTCCAACAATTGCTACTCATCAAATACCAGCTTTTAAGATAAATAATTTTATTTACTTGGGGAGGGGGGCATATCTGGTAGTACTCAGCAATACTCTTGGCTCTTTGCTCACTCCTGGAAGTGCTTGAGGGACCATATGCATTTGTTTTTAATTTTTATTTAAATATCCATCAGGCAATTGGGAATGGGCTTCACCTCAGAGATGCTATTGCAGACTCTGAAGGAGTGGACTGGAGATGGCTGAGGCATAAGCACTGTCGAGATGGACTTCCTTTGGAGTAAAACGTCCTGTCAAAGATCAGGAGGCACTTAAGATACATTTGAAGTCAGTAAGCTACTTCTGTTTTCATGAAAGGAACACAACTCCATTTATTTGGCTAAACATTTATGAGTCAGACACAGTAAAAATGGGACCTTGAGAAGAATAAGATTCAGTTGCTGTTTTTAAAGGGACTCAGAATTTCTTGGAGAGGATAGACATATGGAAAAGCTAGTTGAGCATAATGTCTAAAGAGTAATAAAAGTGGCCTGAAGCAAGTCCTATGCATAGAGGGGAGGGAATTATCAATCCTGCTTAAAGGATTTTAAGAGAAAATAGAACACTAAGATCTTGCCCAAAGCATTAAACACATGTAATTATTTTTTCAAATAAATTGACTATGAATAATAGCATTCACCTAATTATTATTTCAAAGATGATCATTCCAAGACCAAAACAACAACAAAAAACCTACCAAAAATCCCAATCCCAAATTTCTAGGCCATTAGAGCAAAAACCAGTAAAGAGATGAATTAATTCTGGGAGTGTAGGGTTCTCTAGACGCCAAACACTTTCTAAACCACATGGGTGACTGGTGGTAGAGTTAGCAAGGCTAGGTCATCACACTGTATAGTTAAAATACAAACATTCACCTGACTTTTGTGTCAAAGGTAGCAAGCTTTAGGGGAATTTTTTTTTATTAATTGAATCTCCAGTAGTCACTGGAGGGAAGACCCAGGTCTAGCTGATTGAAATCCATTTTCTACCTTTCCAGTGAGAAAATACATGAATGAGGAACACTGACTTCACAAGGTTACCCAGTGGGAAGAATCAGGGAAGATTCACCAAGTTCCTGCCCTCTCATCCCATACTCTTTCCAAGAGCATCTACAACTCAAATAAATCATGGGTCCCAGCTCATTCTGTCTATATAACCACATATATAGTCTATACAGTAGATACATGCATGTGTGGTATACACACGTTCCTTCATAAACCATAAGAAGACTACCACCTCCAGCTTGCCCTTAAGAATATTCCATCAGGGACTGGAGCAATAGCACAGTGGGTAGGGCGTTTGCCTTGCACGTGGCCAACCTGGGTTTGATTCCCAGAATCCCATATGGTCCCCTGAGCACCACCAGGAGTAATTCCTGAGTGAAGAGCCAGGAGTAACCCCTGTGTATCGCCAGGTGTGACCCAAAAAGAAAAAAAAGAATATTTTATCAGTGGGGCTGGAGCAATAGCACAGCTGGTAGAGCATTTGCCTTGCATGCGGCTGACCCAACGAGGAACCTTTATTTTCTACACCCCCACCACCCGCCCAAAACAATAGGCTGTTGACACCAACCAGTATCTTTCAATAAGATGCTTGGGGGCAGAAGAGGGGGTGTATGGCAATAAAGCCAAAGACCCCAGAGAGAATTCTTGTACCTCTGCCATCTGAAACCAACCCACCTGAGTCTTTTTTTTTTTTTGATTAGTGAATCACCAGGAGGTACAGTTACAGATTTACAAACTTCGTCGTTGGGTTACAATGCTATAGAGTTTCAGGGATATAGCTTCATACCCTCCTGTGTGTTGAGACCCACCATACCTACCATCAAAGTTCCAGGACCATCCCGTCTTCCCAAACACTCTCTTCCTCTTCCTCCTCACTCCTCCCCCTTTCCTTCTCCTGACTGCTAGAGATTTCACTGGGTCTACCAGTTGTCTTTGGGTCTACCAGTTGTCGCATTGGTTTATGTCATTCCATTGCACTTGTTATTTAATTCCACACCATCCAGTCGTCATCTTCCCTTCCTGCTCTCTCCGTTTCAAAGGCAATATTTTCTTTTTTCTTTCTTTCTTTTTTTTTTCCAGTGGTGGAATCGGGCAGAGTGATAGTACAGTGGGTACGGTGTTTGCCTTGCAGGCGGCCAACCCAGATTCAATTCCACCATCCCTCTCAAAGAGCCCAGCAATACTGAGAGTATCCCGCTTGCACGGCAGAGCCTGGCAAGCTACCCATGGCATATTCGATATGCCAAGAACAGTAACAACAAGTCTCACAATGGAGACGTTACTGGTGCCCACGCGAGCAAATTGATGAACAATGGGATGACAGTGCTACAGTGTCACAGTGCGGCTGACCCAGGCTCAATTCCCAGCATCCCATACGGTCCCCTGAGCACCACCAGGAGTAATTCCTGCGTGCACATCTGGGAGTAATCCCTGTGTATCTCCAGGTGTGACCCTCCCCAGAAAAAAAGAATATTTCATCAGTAATATGCTCAGAGCCAGCCAGACCATGGGGTCTGACCTCCCAAGAGGCAGAGTTTGGCTGGGAAGAATTCCCTAAAGTAAAGAACAACTGGATTCCCCTTTGTTCCAGCAAAGAGCCTCACCTTCTATTCCCTGCCAACCTAGACAGGAAGCCGTGCAAATTTCATTAATAACTTAATGAGATTATTAACCACTACCCAGTGGGGGCCGATTTGGTCTTTCCTCTTGGTTATGGGAAAGCATCCATTTTTCACACAATTACAGTCTGAGAGGATCATCACTAGGCTGCCAATTGTGGGCTTATTAGGAGCAATTTAGACGCGAGATTGGATTTCCTTGCTGCACAGAACCTTTTGTTCAAAGCAAATGAACTGGTGTTCTTCATATTAGTATATTAATAAAATGTTGTTCAGGAGGGGTCTGATTGTCAAGAATGGCCCCCTGGTGGAGTCCTGGGTGCCTACCTTCCCCTAGCTCCACAGAAAAACAAGTTTGAATGTCTAGTTCTTGGTTTCTTATCATCACCTGTGAAAGGCTGGACCAGAACAATGATCTGAACCCAGAGCCCTTCAATCCACAGAGCTTTAGAAGACCTGAGGGAATTATGCATGTTGCTAATCAGATGCCACACAGGCTAAGTAAATTGTGACTTCTCTTAGGTAGAATGATATCTCTCAGTGTGAAGCACCAGTTAGCTCAGCCTGGTCAAGGCTTTGATGAACTCTTAATAACATTGTAGGTGTGTGTGTGGGGGGGTGGAAACCATTAGGGGATTTTAAAAAAAACCAGCATCAGCACCTGGGGAGACTGATTTCTAAGGTCTGTCTCTGACCAACTCTTCACTGGCTGAAATGCAGCCTTCTTGGTCTTCCCAGGTTGAATTTACATGTGTCTCTGGCACTCATTTAGGATTTTCATGAACTGTGTGCACAGACATCTCTCTGGGACACTCTGCCAACCTTCAGGTTCAGGGCTGAATTCCAGCTCTCATTCTCCTGACTTTGGCTTACAAGAGCTAGAGCCATGCATTTCTTCCTAGCTCGGAGTATGGTCACTCTAGGACATCAGTCATGGCTGGAGTGTTTATAACAGGGAAATTGAAAACACTGCAAATCAGGACTTTGCTTCTTCCTGGAAAGCTGCTTGTTAAATATTTACCAAAATGTCACTGACTGTATGCCCAATGCCTTGAGGGTAGACTTACCACACAGCTGTAGCTTGATGAATGAATGGGTAACCAGGGCCAACCAATCTGAGGACTGGCAGGTTCAGAGGTGCTGAGTGCTGTGCAGAAGTGAGATAGAGAGAGCTACTCGAGAAACTTAAGTGAGAGGTAAAAATGCTAGCAGTGAATTGAAACCTTGGCTATCGGTTGCAATCACCAGGTTCCAACCTTACCATTTGGGAAAGGAAAAGTAAAGCCACAATGAGATAGCACCTCAGACAGGTGAGAATGGACAATGGCAATCAAAGATTGGCAACAATATGTGTTAGTAAGGATGTGAACAGAACCCTGGTACACTGTGGGTGAGACTGTAAGGTGGTACAGCCTCTCCAGAAAACAACGTAGAGATCATGTAAAACTATAAAAATGAAGGTTCCCAGGGATAGCTTGAAGGAGCATGTGCACCACATGAATGAGGGGCAACTTCCTGGAATAACATGGTCTCAGGAGTACAATGGGGTATAATCCTAATGACTATCTGGCTCACACTCAGCATGATGACACAGTGAACGACTAGGCACAAGCAGCACCACCACGTCAGACCTGAGTACCAGGCCAGTACCATAGAGCTCAGTGTTCCCTGGAATAGCACTTAGGTCCTGGAGCACTTCTGGGAAGACCCCAAAATAATAGTAATAAAAATATTAGGGGCTCAAGAGGGAAATACCATAAGGTTCAGTGATACCAGTCTTGGGCATTTATCTGAAAGCCATGAAAACAGTAATTTGAAAGAATATTTTGCACCTTCCATGCTCATAGTAACATTATTTGCAATAGTCCAAAAAGGGAATCAATTCAAATACCATTGACAAATGACGGGGTAAATAAGCTGTGTTTTATATATACTCAATGGACTACTGCTCTGCTGTTAAAAAAAGATAAAATAGTGCCCTTTGGGACAAAACAGAATTTGAGGTGATTATGCTAAGTGAAATAAGCAAGGAAATGAAAGATAATTGCCGGATGGTTTTGCTCATATGTGGAATATAAATAGCTAAAGCAAACAAACTGGTAAAAATAATAAAGCATACTTCTAGACTCGGTGAAAAATTTACCAGAAAGAGAGAGGGTGAGTGTAATGAATGGAGTATGGGGTCTTTCTGAAACTTTAGGTGGGACGCTAAAGGATAGGGGCGCTATTCTACACAAAGAGGTATGAAGCTTTCCTCTTTGAAATTCTTTGATATTTGAAGCTAGTGAGAAATCAGTAGAGAGGCAAAACAATCACCAGATTCCTAGGACATATCAGACCAGAATCCTGAGGTGGCTTTGTGGGCTTCAGAATTTTCTAGATATCACCATATGATTCCAAAAGACAGGCAAGTTTGAGAAACACTTCCTAAAAAGGCTTCCTCGCTAATCTTAGCCCATTGTGACCACCACCATCAAGTTCCCCTCCAGCCCACCAGGTACACATTTTCTCTGAAGGGGTCTGAGTCTGGCAGAAGGATGGGGTTCTGTTGGCCAGTCAGCAGCAAGCCCTGCAGTGAGGGCTGGGTGCTGAGCAGGGTCTCCCCCCAACTTGCTACGATTTCAAAAGATCTGGCCTACACTCGGCACGATGACACAGTGAGCCAATCATTTAAAAAAGCATCGCAGGCTGGGGCTCTGGCTCAGCAGGAAAGCGCATGGTTTGCATGCATGAGTGCCTGAGTTTGAGTCCCAACACCCCAGAAATAATAAAAAGTACACTAAAAAGCATCTGCGCTCTTGTGCAAATGGCAGGCACAGCCTAAAGGCTGTTTCCTACAAGACCCTCACTCAAGTCCACTGCCCTCACTGCTCCACTTTTGAACGCCTCTGCCAGTTCCTGTCCTCCATGGCCGTGTATCTATAATGTTCTCTCTTTAAAGAGCCTTTAAGTGGTCAGAAAGAAAAGGGACTGGGGAGAAAGTTCAAAAGCCTGGAGCACATGCCCAGGACAGACAAGAAGACAAGAAACAAGTTTAATCCCTAGAACAGCATGACCCTCACCTTCCAGCACTACCAGCTACAATCTGAATTGGGGTGGGGGTCCCTAGTGCTCCTAGGCCTGAGCACTGTCAGGCTTAGAAATCACCAGGATTGACCTCTGAATTCCCAAGCACTGCTAAGGAACCAACCCACCCCTGGAGGGGAAGAGGGAGAAGGGAAGTGAAGTTCTATCTCTTCTCTGAAGTGATCCTGAGCTCTATAGGTATCAGCAAGACCTGAGGGCCAAGGCATGAACTCTGAGGTCAAATAGACTGAGTCCAAGCTCCAGTTCTGTTCAAAATGTGGCAGTCACTTAGCTTCTCTGAGTCATATGCTCTGCCTACAGAGAATGAGTTTGACCACACTTAGATAAATGGATGCAAGTTATCTGGATGTGTTTGGTGCTGGATGCTAGAAATGAAACAGAACTGAACCATATTACTTTAATAACTCTGTTCTTTCCCTCCCTGAACATTCATTTTGGTAAGTCATTTTCCCCCATCGTTGGCCCTCAATTTTTTTTCTACTGAACATGATGGAGCCCAAGGAGATACTCTGGATGGCCCTTTTCCAGTTCTAGAGGAACTTAATGTCTTTGCCTCTCACTCAGGCATTTATCTGCCATAGGCAGTGATTTATCTTTTTTCTCTATACAACCTGTCTTCCCAACCAGATTAGAAGAACCCAGAGAGTATTAAATGTGCCTTAATGTCTGTGTAACTCCAGAGCCCAGGATAGTGCCCTAAACTTAGGACATTTATCACATTAGGTTTCCATCCCTTGAGCATTTGCTCATTTGCTCTCGCTGGCCTTGTCAGAGCCTCATCAAAGGAGAAACCATGTTGAGCCTATGCAGGGCAGTCTGATATGCCAGTCTCAGGAATCTCCTAAGCTACAGCTGCTTGCAAAATTCTCAAGATATGTCAATGGCCAGCAAGAACCAATAGTATCCCAGAGAGTTGTAGATTAAACAGCCAAAAGAATCACCAGGCGATTTAGACAGTGTTTTCTCCAAATGTCATCCATAAGGGATGATGTTCAAAGAAGTTGGCTTGGTGTCCCCTTGTCATGGTCAAAGCAAACCATTAGGAGTCAAATCCTGCGTTGGTAGCAATGAGTTTTCCAATCACTCTACCCCAGTCTTTCCTAGATTCCCCAAGTCAGGAGTTACACCCAGCAATCTCTGCACAGTAATTGCATCTTTCCCTAAGTAATGCCAGAGACAATGTGTTTTTTATTTCTTCTTAAATGAGAATTTGCCAGCGGGCCTGTATTTTTTCTCGCCTAATAACAAGTGACAGCAAAGTGTGAAATTAGCTATAACAAGCATTGGGAACTGAATTTTTTTTGTAAGTTCACAAACAAGTAGAGAAATTGGTGGCTTGCTCTCAAGATGCAGTGGCAACTAGCAGTCTTCTGGACCTTGAACCAACCAGCAAGCTCTAGGTTGTTTCCTTCTCCAGACACCCAGGGGTTTGAAAGTAGGAAGCTGGCCATTCTACAGTCACTGGTCGCTTTAAGCAATGCTGACAGTGGCACATTTGACCCAAGCAACCCAGAAGATAAAGGGAATGCTGATGAAATGGGACTTCTTGAGATGAGATTTCAAACATTGCCCCCACAAAGGATGTAATCAGTATGTGTGATTTCAACCTTTGATACAAAGAGGGATAAATGAAATCAAGGATGTCTTAGACCAGAGCTTCTTAATATTATTTTAGTTGCAACTCCTTTTTCCCAATAAATGCAACAAGGGTTAATACTGCCAGAAACGCCTTGGACTTAGGACGTGGTTGATTGGGAATTGATTTTATTGATTTTTAACAACACACATTCATAAACCTTTTACTATAATTTATTTTTCATGACCCGCCCCCCCTGTGCGCAGGCACACACACACACAGAGTTATGCCAAACCACATGGGGTTGTGAGTGCCTGTTTAAGCAATGAGGTATTAGAGAACTTCACGTTCTTCCTCTCTACCCATGGCTGCCTGCTGTATGGTTACAGGTGAGGGCTGCCTGACTATCACCCACACAGAATGATGCCAGAGGTTCCCACAGGAGTTATTGCAGCGTGATTCACCCTCTCTTTCCTCATCAGTGAAAGGGGACAATGTCACTATCACAGGATTATGGAGAGACTGAATTTGGACCAGTATGTGAATTGGGCTATTTTCCTGTCCTAATCTCCATGTCTAATCCCAACGTCCCTACCTTCAAGGTTGAGAGCTGGATCCCAGTACGGGGATAATCCACAATCTGTCCTTCTGCAGCCTACTGCTTCCACCCCCCTGGGCCCCAGTTCCTGCCTTTCCTTCTCAGTTCTCCTAGCTTCCTTCAAGATTTAGGCTCTTTTGATAATGAAGCCTTATCTTTCTGGAAGCTTTCTCTAGCCTATTCAAGATTTGGGGGCTCTCTCATGTAGAAGAGAACAGTGTTAAGGAACACTGTTCCTTAATAGTGGTTAAGGAACATGCCTGGTATGCAGTTGACCCCAGTGTGATCCCGGGCACCATGTACGGTCCCTTGAGTACTATCAGGATTCAGGAATAGCCCCTAAGCACTTCTGGATATGTCCCAACCCACCCAAAAAAATGATTTTAGGGTTTCTTCTCTGGTTCCTCATGTTTCTCAACTTTAGATTCACCCTTTAAGATGCTGTTTTATTATCAAACCCTAGAAACCACACTTGGACTTGGCCAGCAGGATCTTTGCTGGGCTATGGCCATGGAGTGGGTACAAGAGAGGCTGCAGGAGGAAGATGCTGCATCTTCCAGCTGGCTTCCAGCAGGTGACCTGGAGGCTGCCTCTGTCAGCCACCATCGCCTTGCCTTGCTCCTCCCCCTTGTAGGCGTAGTCTGAACTAGAGAGATCAGCTGGGTCCAGATTTGAGTTTCTCTCCACCATTCCAGAACATGCTTCATCCTGCTTCCTCAGAAACACCAGTTCCAGCTGCAGGGTGCTTCCTCCGCAGAGGGGTCATTGCCACTGAGTTCACATTCAAGCACTAGTAGGGCAGAGCCCTCTCCACCAAGGAGGGCTAAGCTTCAGCCTTGAAGAGTCCCCCTCACTGAGCTCCCCACCAGTAACTTTCCCAACACCTTCATTTTCTCCCCCACTTTATGGTGGCTGCTTCCTGGAGCTGCAGAGTGTGTGAACCCTTATTGTTCTTTGTCCTTTTAATTAGCAAGAAAGTCTTTCTAGAGAATAATTCTTTTAATTCTCTTTGTTCAAAAATACCTATCTGGGTTCTTTCTCCTTCCTGGAAGCCCTGATGGCTACATCTATATACAACCCATGACTTAGAACTATCAAAGTGCATATCAAACAAACACAGGGCTGTTATCTATGATTCATCTCACTAGAGTCTTTCTTCTTTCTATCCCTAGAGCTAAAAGTAGTGTCTGGCTCAATGAACACACAGGTGGATTTGTGAATAATAGAAGAAATGAAGAAATGAATGCTTCCTAAGGGAGTCGCCATTTCAAGGTGTGACTGTTGGGACTTCTACCTAGACCCGGCTTGGCTGGGCCAGTAGCAGGGAATGAATGCTCTAATCCAGAAATGTTCTAATGCTAAAGACTCAGAGAAGCTTTGTTGTCATGTCCCCGTTAGCTCATGAGAAAGCCACTAGATAAAAGGATGAGCCCCGGAATTTGGGGATCAAATACTAGCTCTGCAATTTAATCCTTGTAAGACTTTGAGTAAGCAACTTAACTTCTTTGACCTGTATTTTTATACATGGGTGTGTAACAGAGGACATATTTCAAAGGATTTTTTGGTGAACTGCATGAAGGAAAGGTAGCAAATGAGCCTGTAGTAAACAGCATAGAGTCGGAGCTAAATATTTATGTCGTCCCTCTCCTCCCCCACAACCTCACCTATCTCTTGACTGTTAGTATCTAAAGCATTAGTGAGAATCAGGAAGGTCCCGTTTTCCAACTATACTGAGACACGGGAGATTATGGACATTCTTTGCCACTGTCATCTTTGTTGCTTTCACCTTCACCATCATCATCAGTATCCCCATCATCTTCACCAACACCATCTTCACCCTCACCATCATCACTATCCTCATCTTTACCACCACCACCACCATTACCATCATTATCAAGTGAGAACAGAACCCAAGCAAAGTTAATTGTTTTGTACTTTTTCCTTTCCCTACATGTCAGATCAATATTTTCCTTTGCATTTACAGGTGAGAAAACTTTCAGAGCTAGTCATTATCATTGTTGTAAAGTTTATCCAGGTCCATCTAGGTTCAAGACCTCTGTTCTGCCCCCACATTTCCTTGTGGCCACCTCAAACACACCCTATGTGTGTTGTTTTTGTGTTATAGACACTAGACCCATCATTCAGCCCTCCTGATCTCTCTTTTCCTGCTCATTATCCATGGCACCAGCATCTCAGGGGGTCAAGATGTATTGCCCTGTCAGGTTTGACTCTGTACAGACAGGCTGTCAGATGCAGTATGAGGGTTTGAATGTACCTTTCTGAAAGGTCATCTTTCCCACTAGTGCCTGTTCAGGTGAATATCTGGAGCAGGACCCTTTGCGGGAGACTCTGTTTAGCACATTTCCTCTCATTCTCAGCCCTGATGCCAACTGGTTAGAGTTAGGGTTGGGGGCTATACGGGACACTGGGGATTGAATCTGGGTCAGTCACATGCAAGGTAAGTGTGCTATCTGCTGTACTATCACTATGACTCCCTCCCCTAGAGTTTCAAAAAAATTAACAAGACATGGGCTGGGGAGATAACATGTGAGAAGCTCTTAATTGGATCCCTTGTACTGCATACCCTCTGACCCTGGGTATGACTGTATAAAAATAAAATAAAAATGTAGCAAGCTGCATGTAGGCTATAACCCCAACCCTAATCTTCACAGGAAAAGAGAAAGGATGGAGAGCTGAAAACTACATGGTCATATTGTCACCATCTCTGGAGCCACCTCCCCAGGAAGAATATAAGCTCTCTGGGGACAGAGGAACAGATTTTTATTTTCCAGTTGTCCTGCCACCAACCTTTCTATTGGTGAGATACCAGGCACATGTGTCTAGTCATCAGAAAATGACTAGAAAAATTCTCTGAAGCAGAGGTATGTGTGCAGGGGGAGGTAGGGATCTGAATTGTTCTACCACTAAAATGCTTGACAGGTTTTTCTCCTTTTCTCTTTATCCCTGGGCTTCAGTCCTTGTACCCTGAAACCCCAGAACATGAGCTGTGGAGGAGGACGCCAACTGTGCATCTTAAAGACCTGGTCTCTACTATGCTCTTATACAAGATCCATGATTTCTCCTGGGTTCCGTTGCTGCCTTTGCAGTTAACAGTCACCTGGGGCTATACAGTGGGTAGGACACTTGCCTTGCACGGGGCTCACTCAGTTTTGGTAACCAGCACACCATAGGGTTTTCCAAACCTGGCAAGAGTGATTCCTGAGTAATCTCTGAGTACTTCCAGCCACATTTCCCGCCTCCCAACGCCCCCCCCCCCCACCTTGAGAATAACAATCACTTCCATTCACGATGTTAACTAAATGAGTGGAGGGCCTTACCACAGGAGTTGGCTTCCCATCCCTTTCTGGACAAGAGGATGGGATTAAGTGGTTTCTGAGGGCCCTTGTAGGCTCTTCTGATCACTGGTCTGGCCTCTCAGGTTTCTGTGGCACATGTCAGCAAGAAGGATGGCTTCAGTCAGTCCTAAGTATAGCAATATGACAGCGGAAGGAGCGTAGGGAAGTGGGACTTCCCGCATCATTTCACATGTCTCTCCCCCAAGAAAGAGTTGTCATGTACTGGACAATGTTGGGGACCATAGGAGCATGCAATAATTGCACTTATGTAGGCAGCTGATGAACTAGACACTAAGCTACATTTCTGGGAGTGGGAGAGTGTGACCACAGTTCCTTTGCATCTCACCCAGGATGCAGTGTCTCCCTCACCTGAGAGATTCATTTGGGGACTTAAGGTGCTATCATTTATTCTTATAATCAAACCCCAAATAGGAGATTCATTCAAATCCTTTACATTCCTTTAGACCCCTAGCCAACAGGTTCTCTTGTCAACCTCCCTAAACCCCAACTGGCTTCCTCCTTTCCACCATCACCACCTTTGTCCAGGTTCAGGCTTTCCTCATTCTCCTACTTGCCTTCTCCAGGGTTCCTTAAAGGACTCTGCCTCTGTTTCAGCCTCTCCCATACAGGTTTATCAGCCCAATTATTTCTCTGTATTTTCATCATCCTTAGAGTTTTCTACAAATACTAGTATTTTTGAGCTTTTAAAATTGAGTTTCAATCTGATCCTTCCTGCCCTTAGCACCCTTGATTGTTCCTCCGTATCTTTAGGATGGCTTCCGGTCTCCAGAGCTCAAAGCAGCAGGCCACCCTCTATCTCCTGCCCTTCACCTCCCAAGCATTCTTGTGCACATTTTTCTGTCAATAGCCTTGCTTTCCTCTGCAAGTGAGCTTTTTTCACTTGCTTATGACACCTCTTGGGCCACTATTCAGACTAATTGTCCTGCCTGGAAAGTTCCAACTTAGTCTTCAAAATGTTACTAAAACATCTCCTCCGATGGGAAGTCTTCCCTGATTATACTCCAGTGGCTCACACTGGCATAGCATTAGCAGACCGTTAGCAACTGTGTCTTCTGGGGCTGTAGCATTACAGACTATATCTCCTGGAAAGGTGATGGACCTCATTGATGGTCATCTCCTGTGTGTTACTCTATGATTAGATTATGAGAATTTTGAAAGAAAGGTGTTTTCTCTTGATCATCATTATGTCATGGGGGGGACTCTTCAAACGTGGCCCCTCAAACTTGGCATTCCACATGGAGAAAGCCCTGTTATCCACCCGAATGTCCTGGCTCTGCTCTCCTGATGCTTATAGTCAAGTAGAAAAGACTCACTAAAGAATGAATAAGCCTGCAAGTAATTAAGAAATCTACATCGGAAAACATATTATGAGGGATGCAAATGGAGCTGTGATAATTAGTAGAAAGGGATTACTTTGGATTCCCTGAAGAGGTCTCTTTGTGGAGCTAGCATTTAAGCTGAAATCTTAAGGATTTGACAGAGCTGCCCTGCGGAAGAGCTGGGGAGAGCTTTTCAGAGCAATATTGCACACAAGGCAAGGGTTCATGCTGGAAAACGCCCAGCGTGGGTGAGCTGCTGGCCAAAGAGAAGTGAGTGCAGTAGAGAGAGGAGTTGAATGCAGAAAGGTGGGGAGGGAAGAGGGCACAGAGAGTGAATTTATCAGAAGCACAAAAGGAAGGTGTTGACATGTTTTAGCTGGGAAGTAACATAATTGAATTTGAGTTTTGCCATGATTACTCTGACCTTTGGTATCCTCGCCTGAAAAATGGGGCTAATAGCACCCATTTGTGGGGGAAGTCCATCTTAAGATATTAACCTCTCAACCAAGACCTGCAAACTAAAAGACAATCCAATGAAAACAGAAGGCAAGCTAAGATGCCTTGGAATATAATAGGAAGTTGGCAAGGAGGGCTTACTTTGTTTGACTGCATTTCTTTAGTTTTTATTTTGGTAACTGAATGAATATCTTGAGATTTGCTCACGGTCTACACTGCAGGAGTAGCCACTACATAGACCTACTAGTTAGGAAAAACTGACTATTCGGGGGGAAAGGACTGGAACAGAGTGGGGCCTGAGCCAGGGACCCCACTCTATTTCACCTTTTTAAAAAAATTTTTTTTATTAGAGAATCACTGTGATGTACAGTTACAAACTTATGAACTTTTGTGTTTGCATTTCACTCATACAATGATCATTTACCCATCCTTCCACCAGTGCCCATTCACCTCCACCAATGATCCCAGTTTCCCTCTCACTACTCCCACCCCATCCCCCACCACCCCACCCTGCCTCTGTGGCAGGGCATTCCCTTTTGTTCTCTCTCTTCTTGGATGTTGTAGTTTGCAATAGAGGTGTTGAGTGGCCTTCATGTTTGGTCTATAGTCTACTTTTAGTTCGCATCTTCCAACCCGAATGGGTCCTCCCAACATCCTCTACTTGGTGTTCCCTTCTCTATCTGAGCTGCCTTTTCCCCCAGCATGTGAGGCCCTGGTCCTTATCTCTACTACTCTTGGGTGTTAGTCTCCCATTCTGCTTCTTTATATTCCACATATGAGTGCAATAATGGTTCACCCTTTCTTTGCTAGAAGGATATGATGAGGAAGAAACCCTTGGAACTCACTCCAGCCAGTGTCAAGCTTCAATGCCTTCACTGTGGCCAAGCAACCTGCCCCAGGATTAGACACATTTGGAAATGATGGGCCAAACACTGCCCTTAACTGATGGTCTGGCCTTGGCAAAAGTGCAACAGCACTTGGCTGTGAACAAGGCTAAAAAATGCAGACTGATCTGATTACACTGAAATGGTCATGCATAAGGGCTCACAGCCATGCCCCAGCAGCCAACTTTAACCCCAACATGAAGAAACTCTGGCCCAATGAGGGAAAGCAAGATGTCCAGCATCCTCAGAACTCATCAGAGCTGGAAGGAGAATCCAAATCTTCTATCACCCTAACCAGTGGGCACTTCTCCTCCTCAAAGTTGCTCTGAGGATGCACTCTGATCTCCCACTATGCCAGGCATGTCCGAGGGCTGACGTAACAGCCTCCTCATCTTTCTCTCTCCTTCTCCTCATCAGGGGGCTGCCAAAGGCACCTCAAAACATTTGTCAATTCTAAGAGCAGACATGTTCTACGAGGGTGCAATAGTAACTGCTGATAAATGCCAGGGAGAAGGTTGGTTTTTAAAAAATTTTATTAGTGAATCACCGTGAGGTATAGTTATAGACTTACAAACTTTCGTGCTAGCATTTCTGTCATACAATGATCAAGTACCCATCTCTCCACCAGTGCCCATTTTCCACCACCAATGTTCCCAGCATCCCTCCAACCAATGTGGAAAGTATCATGCTAAGTGAAATGAGTCAGAAAGAGAAGAAAAGACATAGAAATATTGCACTCATTTGTGGAATATAAAGCAACAGAAGGGTATTTGTTTTTATCGCACATGGGGAGACCAAATCCCTAATGGTTCTCTCCATGTGAGGCAGTTTATGGTCACAAAGACAAAAGAAAGGTGAGACCATATGAGCTAAGATCCAGACTCTTGGGATACAGTGGTTAAGATGCTTGCCTTGTACACACAGAACCTGATTCAATCCCCAGCAACCCATAATATCCCACAAGACCCATCACAAGTGATACCTCAGTGCAGAGCCAAGAATAAGCCCTGAACACTGCCAGATGTGGCCTCCAGAGGGTAGAAAAGGGGACCTAAATTCCTATCTCACTTGTACACTGATCAGGTTTCATGGTTCAATCTTCAACCACCATGTTTCACCTTTGAATTTTAGTTCCTAAATAGCCAATCCATTCATTGCTCTGTTGGCAAGAAGGGGACTGGGGAAGTGTGCATGTACATGCGTGTACACGTGTGCGTGCGTGTGTGTCTGCGCAAGAACATGCACACACATTTTCTTCTGTTCACTCTCAGCAAAATGAGAACACTACCCATTTTACAGATTTCCTTAATATTTATGTTCTTACTATGAGAGAAGCAGAGTTCCTGATCTTAATAACTGACACATTGGAAAGATCCAGAATAGAAAAACCAAGGATCATGAAGTAGAAATGTCTTGTTCAAGCTCACTCAATAGCAAACCCAAACTTGAAGAAATCTCTATTCTATGTCTTATACTCTTTCCATGGCACCAAGTAGTATCCTGCTAAGAGTAAAGATTAAAACCGGGACAAGACTATCTCCAGGGAAGGATCTCACTCCTTTTCCTTGTTCTTCTGAACCTTCAAGTGATTCTAGGACAATAGGGTCATCTCTTCTTGTAAGACAGCATGTAAAGCAAATGTAACCCATGCAGGGACTTGGTTTGCCTGGCCGATTCCTTCAAATCAGTTTTGTCAACCTTTATCCAACTGTCATCCTTTCTAACTTTGTTTCCTTCCTGTGCCCTACTCCCCCCTCCCCTATCACTTGCCCCCCTGGTCTCAGGCAGTGCCTCCCCTATTTATGTGATTTTCACCCTTGGACATATACTGGGGCTTTATAGGGGGCTGTATAGCACCCAGACAAAAAACACAGCTCCAAAGCATGAAGAAATGTGCCTTAAAAGGAAAAACAATATAGAATTTTATCATTGGGACAAAGAGAAAGACTCACACCCACTTAACTCATGTATTGGAGATTCCTTTTTCTGTTCCTTCATGCTCACAAGTCCCACCAACTGTAGCATCCTCTGGCTAGAGCACTGGGCAGGATTCACCCAGCATGAACCCTCAAGCACTCTGCTCTTTCCCTCCAAATGTGGAGACCACAGCTCTCCCATCCTTTCCAAGCACGTGCATGATCCACTTCAGTTTGCAGAGAAACTCACATTTGTTTTTCAGATATGAACAGAGCAGGCAGTGGATGGAGGTAGCAGAAAGGACATTTGGGCAAGAAGGACATTTGGCCAGGGTCTCATGTATGGATTCATCTCACATTTAGACTTTGGGTTTCCAAATTAGAATATACAGAGAGACATTGCTATTTGAAACATTCACTTGATAAATGCAATTAATCAACACTGTCTACCATTTTGTTGCCCTGTTGCATCATTTTTCAGAATAAACTCTGAGAAATGAGTGCTTAGGGGATCTGACTTTGAAAGATTTGGAAAACACCCCAGAAAAGCTGTAGGCAGTGTCACCCTGACTTCACAGATGGGGAAACTGAGGTCTGGAATTCCCGACTCAAAACTGTCTAGAACAGCCATCTGGTTCCATGTGGCAGGTAGCTACTGAGAACCCACAGTCTGGGCTGTTAAGCACAGGAATCAGCAGCCACGTCCAAGAGTTGAGCATTCGCAGTGTGGCCAGTCCAGGCTGAGAAGAGCTGGAAATACAAAATACACATTGGATTTCCAAGATTTTGCGGACCCAAAGATTTCTGAGATTTCATTCCTCATTTTTATATTGACTACATGTTGAAATGATCGCACCTTACATAAATTTTGTTAAACATCTCTATAAATACACTATTGAAACTAGCTCGCTCTCTCTCTCCCTTTTTGCTGTTCGTTTCTTTTGGACCACATCTGAATTTGTACTCAGGGCTTACTCTTGCTTCTGTGCTCAAGGATCACTCTTGGGAGGCCTGGGGGACTTAGAGGTGGTTCTAAAGGACAAATCCAGGTCAGCAGATGCAGAGTAAGTGCCTTGCCTCCTGGAAAATCTCTCTGGCCTCCCTTTGAACATTTTTAAATGTGCCTGTTAGAAACTTTGGGATCGTGGAGGACGTTCACCTTCTATTTGTTAGTTATACTTCCTCAGTAGAAGTGAGAGGCATTTGTCCCCAGTGTACACTGCCTCCTCTTGCAGCAGTGCTCCAGCTACACACTAAACAACCTTGAGATTTTAGATTAGCTCTGGCCTGTGTTAATGAATATGACCCAAATTTGGGGGCTAGAGATGGGTCTGGGTTTTCAGAGCCTCTGATTGTGCTTCTGAATCTACAGATATCCACTGAGTAAGGTCAGGGCAGTCACAGAGAGAAGTGTGGTGGGGTGGGGGTGCGCTCAACATTTTAGATGAGACTGTCACAATAAATGCAGTATTGCTCCTGACAAATCACCTTGATTTGCCACCAAATTGGATGGCAAAATGAAACATTCAGGTGTAAATGAAACTCCAGTGCCAAGAGCCGCGGGAACCCTCTTCGGCTGGCTGTGTGGAGAGGTCTTGTTTCAAGAGCCAGAGCACGAGTGTGTGAGTAGTAGGGATGGGATGGGGGTCGGGGGTGTTGTTGATGCAAGGCCTAGAATCCTTCCCCATGAAGGTGCCAGCTGGGCTCTGGGAACTCTGGTTAAATGGATATCTCTCTCAGGGACAGTATTCCCAGAACCCAAAAAGAATGAGACTCTAGGAACTTCAGCGCATCTGAATCCAGGCTTCCAGATTTAGTTGGGGAATTTTTTTTCTTATTACCTAAGTTCTGGGTGAGAAAAAGAGTCAATCTTCCTAGGCCAGGGAGAAGTGCCCAAACCCAGTTCCCTCCCTCACACCACGTACCCCTCACCCTGAGTCACTGGGTATAGCCCTCGACGCCTCTGAGCATTGCATACTTGGGCTCTAGCACTGAGTTACGAGCCTGATGAACTGAGAATCACAGGGAATGGCCTATAGGGCCCTTGAGCACCATGGGAGGCTCTCTCCCCTCCTCAATGTGAGTTCCTGTGATACCAGCCAGTTCCAAAGCCTCTGTTGGCAAGTGAGCTTGACCATTGTCTTCCTAGCTTGGAAGCCCAAGATGTGAAAATTTTATCCGGAGACCAGTGTCCTGCTATTCCACTGTTCGTTCCCCAGGACCTTAAATTAATTCCTTCCTAGCCCTGGAACTGCTCTCTTCTTTTGAACAACTTGAAAGATTTTGACCTAGATGACATCTAAAGATTTATTTTTCATTTTTGGGTCATTCCAGAGGAGCTCAGTGTGTACTTCTGGTTCTATGCTCAGAGATCAGTCTTGAAAGGGCTTGGGGGACCATATGAGTGCTGGGGATCAAACCCAGGTTGGTCACACTCAAGGCAAATGCGTTACCCACTGTCCTACTGCTCCAGTGCCATGAAGATCTTTTAAATTCTAGTCTGTGCTCATCCCAACACAAAAACAGAAATATCATATATCCACAAATGAAGAAATATGCACCTCAACAGTCATATAACTAAATGCTAAATGTATATAAAATTTGCACACCCAGACACACACATACACACCATACAAGCATACACACAGGCCAATGCACACACATGAAGATACATACAGACATACATACATACATCTACAAGCACATACAAACATGCAGATGTGTACTGATATATACCAAAATACAAAGACAGACCCAAGCACAAGCACACTTATACAGACCTACATAAACACAAATAGACATACACATACTAACACACATCATCCCTATATCATCATCATCATCGCCGGAGAAAATCGTTGATCATCGATTTTCTCCAGCGGTCTCAGTAGTCTGGACGGATGTCTCCATTCGTCCTAGCCCTGAGATTTTAGAAGTCTCTCTTTACTCGTCCTTTCCAATGGTGCTGCGTTAGAGGCTCTTTCAGGGTCAGGGGAATGATACCCATCATTGTTACTGGTTTTGGTATACGAATTCACTATGGGGAGTTTGCCAGGCTCTCCCATGCGGGCAGGAAACTCTCGGTAGCTTGCCAGTTTCTCGCGCTTCCGGGAGCTTGGTTTTATAGCCTCTGGATGTTGGCCACTGATGGGATTACACGGTGCTGGGGTCAGTTTCTGGGTGTGACTGCCTAGCTACTGGAAAATGGGGATCTGGGCAGAAGAGGCCCAGTCTTGATCTGAGCAGGCTTGGAGATCTCAGCCCTGGGTCCCACATACCTGTGTTCCTCTGCTGGTCGCTTCATGCATGAAGCTCATCCGAACATGTGGAGAGGGGCCTTGAGCATAGCTGTGGCTGGGTTCTGGAGGTCTTTGGCTACCAGGGCTTTGCTCAGGGCAGGGAGAGAAACTCAACCCACTCCCTCCAGGGGGCCCTGGTGAAGACAGCTAGGTGCGGGGGCAAGAGACTTAACCCCATATAACCCACTTCAATGAGGTGATTTTGAAAACCTGAATATCTTAGTAAAAAAGCACTTGGGGCTCCAAACTTTTAACCTGCTATAATAAAAGCCCAGAGGGCCGTCTCTTGCACTTCAGTTCCTCTGTCTGTCTGTCTGTCTGTCTGTCTCTCTTACACACACACACACACACACACACACACACACACACACACACACACACACACACACACACACACACACACACCTTGTAGTGCCTTCATTTTTATGCACATTGTTTCCTCCCATCTGCTCTCCCCATTGTCAATACTTCATGCCTCCAATAACTCCCAAAGTCAAGCATACTCTTTATTTTGCATATTATTCCATGGCTGTTCGTCTGGGTCACTGGCCATACCGCTCATCCACAACCCCGTATATTCAAACTCCCTTTCCAGCAGCTTCTGCCCCATTCTACATAAAGGGAAATGGCATTTCCTGCACACAGAAATCCTCTACCGCCACCCACTTTCTCGTAACTGAGCTCCTTCACAAAGGAGCATCTGTCCCTCCTGGCACTCTTCGGCTTCCCCACACTGGGGAACCTCTGGAGCAGCAACAGAATCCCCCTGGCTCTCTAATTGCCAAATCAAATGTGTTCCTTCAGTCCTCATATTACAGCCTATTTGACAGCATCTGACCACATGGATCTGGTCCAGCCCCTACACCACCACTGGCTTCTTCTGAGGTCCTGACTCTGAGTGCTTGTCCCAGCATTCATCTCACACTGGGTCCTGAGGTCCTGATCTCTGCTTGTATGCACAGCTGGACCCCACAGATGCCCACCAGAGCCTCTGGTTGGCATCCTGCAGGTACCTGTGTGAAACACACCAAGCCTGTCACCTCTGCTCTGCCCGTCCCCCCCACCCCTCCCTGCCTTGACTTGTTCACACCTCAGTCCCTGCATGGTCCCCAGCCAGGAGTCAGAAGTCAATCCAGGTTTGTTTGTTTTGCTTTGGTGGGGGATGGTGGTGGTGCACACCCAGTGATGCTCAGGGGTTACTCCTGGCTCTGCACTTAGGAATTTTTCCTGGTGATGCTTGGGTAATGGTATGGGAATCCAGGGATAGAACCCAGGTCGGCTGTGTGGAAGGCAAGTGCTCTATCTGCTATACAATCACTCCAGCCCCAAGTCCAGGTTTCTTTCGCAGGTCCTTTCACCCAGTATCAAGTGGTCACTAAACCCAAATGACCCCAGGTCTCTACCGGTGGATGTTCCCATCATGCCCCCACCCTGTTACCTAATGAATCCTCACAGCTTGCAGGCTGGTCAGGGCCTTCACTCAGCACTTCTGGTTCTCTGGACACATTTTCACTAGTCCTTCCATACCATCTGTTTGCTCTGTTTCTCCTAACTAGATTGAGTTTCTGGTGGACAGAGTTAGCTAACTGTGCATACCCAGAGATGCTACATGTGGAAGTTGATATACCAATAAGGGCTGCGTGATGAATGGACAAATGAGGAAGACAAACTCAGCCTCAGGAAAGAGTTCAGGTGCTGCTCCAAGTCCTGCTTTCTCCCTGGCAACAGTTGCCATGGCAACTAAAGGTGCCTTTTACTCAGGACCATGGGCCCCCCACTCCCCATTCACCACTCTCCCACTGTTCTCCACCTGGCTAAGCAGATCAGAGGAGGGAGCCCTCCAACTCTAGGAAACAAGAGCCTGAGTCTTCCTCAAATAGCTCCTTCCCATGGCCTGACTCCAAGCCCCTGGGTTGAGGGTCTTCTTGGAGATGGAGAAAATTAGATTTGATAAAATCATCCATGCTTGAAGGCTCTAGAAAGGAGGAGAAAGGATGGTCTGGGCAGACCAGCAGTGGCTTCCTGGGGATGATGAGTCGGAAAGCTTATGGGAGGAGGTTTCTGATGAGCAGGGAGCTAGGGGGACATGTCCCTCCAGGGGATGTGGGGTGCAGTGTGGAACAAACTGGTGCAAAGACTCATCAGAATATACTGGGGAGATAGGTGGTAGGAAATGGTGGTGAAGGGACAGGTGTTGGAACATTGTATGACTGAAACCCAATCACGAACAACTTTGTAACTGTGTATCTCCCAGTGATTCAATTAAAGAATAAAAATTTAAAAAAAATTAAGTTGAGACCTGTCACTGTCACTGTCATCCTGTTGCTCAGCAATTTGCTTAAGCAGGCACCAGTAATGTCTCCATCATGAGATTTGTTACTGTTTTTGGCATATTGAATACACCACGGGGAGCTTGCCAGGCTCTGCCGTGCAGGCAAGATACTCTCGGTAGCTTGCGGGGCTCTTCGAGAGGGGCAGAGGAATCAGGTGGGCCGTATGCAAGGCGAATGCCCTACCCGCTGTGCTGTCACTCCAGCCCCGAGTGGAGACCTACAAAAAATATATCGATGAGCCAAAAGATCTCCTTCACAGGGAATCCCTTCAAGGTCCTCTTCGATGGCCCTATACCTGGTCCACTGCTGCCCTTCACAGGGAAGCTCTAGACATGTGTGCCCCATAGTTCTTTATTTTTTTAATTTTATTGAATCACTGTGAGATAGTTACAAGCTTTCATGTTTGGGTTACAATCTCACAATGATCAAACACCCATCCCTCCACCAGTGCACATTCCCCACCACAAAAATCCCGGGTATACCCCCCTTTCCCACCCCCACCCCCTGCCTCTAAGGCAGACAATATTCCCCATACTCTCTCTCTACTTTTGGGCATTATGGCTTGCAACACAGACACAGAGAGGCCATCATGTTTGGTCCATTATCTACTTTCGTCATGCATCTCCCATCCCAACTGGTTCCTCCAGCCATCATTTACTCAGTGATCCCTTCTCTATTCCATCTGCCTTCTCCTCTCCGCTCATGAAACAGTCTTCCAGCTATGGGGCAATCCCCCTAGCCCTTGTATCTACTGTCCTTGGGTGTCATCCTCATGTGATGCTACCCTACACTCCATAAATGAGTGCAGTCCCTCTATGTCTGTCCCTCTATTTCTGACTCACTTCACTTAGCATGATACACTCCGTGTTTATCCATTTATGAGCAAATTTCATGACTTCATCTCTCCTAACACCTGCATAGTATTCCATTGTGTAGATGTACCAAAGTCTCTTTAACCAGTCATCTGTTTTAGGGCACTCAGGTTGTTTCCATATTTTGGCTATTGTTAACAGTGCTGCAATGAATATATAGCTACAGATCTCATTGCTACTGTGCTCTTTTGCATCCTCGGGATATATTCCCAGAAGTGGTATTGCAGGGTCATATAGAAGCTCAATTTCTAGTTTTTGAAGGACTGTCCAAATTGTTTTCCAGAAAGGCTTGTGTCCCATAGTTCTTTTTTTAAATTTAATTATTTAAATTTTTTATTAATGAATCACCGTGGGGGTATAGATACAGGTTTATATATTCTCATGCTTGTGTTTCAGTCAAATACAGCTTGAGTATCTATCCCTCCACTAGTCCCATAGTTCTTAAGAACCCTCTTTGGAGAGGGCAGGGAAGGCTTCCCAAGTAGTGTCCAAATGGCCCGGGGGGCCCACCAGTGATTCTCAGCCACAAGTTCAATGCAAAGGTCTGAGGATGCAATGCTACTTAGGTCTTATCATGCCGGGAACTTTTAAGCCAAGTCAGCAGTACTAGGAGCCTCCAGGGCTGCACCCAGTGGTGCTAGGGGGACTCTGTGGTGCCCAAAATATAACCTGGGTCAGGCGCATGCTAGGTATACACCCTAATCACTGTACTATCTCCTGGCCCCATAGAATAGTTCCATTGAAGAACCACCTCTTTGGGGGCCTGGGGTCTGGCTCAGTGGCTAACAGCATCTGCCTTGCAAGCATGGGGCTGCGAGTTTGATCCCCAGTGCTGCCCCCTTTTGTTGAGTATGATCCTAGCAGCTCTGTTATCTGGAAGCCTCCCAGCCCCAGCAATGCATCAAAGCAGCAGTGATCTCCAGTCTACCATGGCCTGTTGTGTATGAGCACCACAACTAGACACATGCAGTTCCCAAAAAGCATGAGTGCAAGCACCATGACTAAGTGTGATCTCTGTAGCTCACTGGGCTGAGTGTGTGTGTGTGTGTGTGTGTGTGTGTGTGTGTGTAAGCTCCCCCCTCCCCCATTGTATGTCAACAATAATGAACCAGAGGGTAAAAAATCTAGCCTCTCTCATACTTAAGAGTTCAATGGCAGGAAGACCCTCCGGAAATGGCTGTGTCTCTTTCAATAACCGCAGTGGCTGGTCCATGCTTGACACACAGAAGTACACTAGGGAATGCAGGAATGCATTGTCTCCTGTGCCCTTCAGGGAGAGCTTATCTTCTACAGCCTCGGGGAGAGAAGCTGGTAAAGGCTTTTCCTATGCCACTCTCATTGTGTGGATGCACCTCCTGATGAAAGAGTTGGAAAACGGCTCTCCTAGAGGGCGAGTCACTTACCAAGGGTACCTGGGTAAAAGAAAGAATGGAGTTAGGATCTGGGCGGAGGCCTATGACTGACAGGTTCCCGTCCTTATTCTGTTTTCAATGGGAGCCCCAGGATCTGAATATGCTTCACCCCTTCCCGTACCTGCTTTCCTTATCTGCCCCGTTCCCCCTGGCCTCTCTAGACAAGGAGCCTATCTGGAGGAGCAGCTCTTGCTCCCTTTGCCCTTGTCTATGTACAGCTCATTATTGCCAGAGGGATCTGCTCAGGGCACAGGGAATGCTAGACCCTGCAACCATGAGACCTTGGTGCAGCTGGTGCCCCTAGGGGAAGATCAGTTACAGAAGGATGATCTCCTGCCCCAAGCCCTCTCCAGAGTGACCACTCAGATCACGGGCTGCTCAACAGCAGCTGACAATGACCCAGTGAAGATAACAGGTCCTGCTCTTACCTGCTTTCTGCAAAAGAGGCAACAAAGGGACAAGGGAAAGAGCATTTCTTCGGCAATCATCAGATATGCCTACCAAATGGCCAAGCCTGAGGTGTGACCTGGCCCAGCCAGAACCTGTGCTCTCCCTGCACCCTCCACTCCCCCACTCCCAATATACACACTGCTTGCTACCTGGTAAGCCTCATCTGGCAGAATATTTCTGCACTTGGAATTTCACCTGGGCCTCCTCCACCCTGAGGCCACATAACTCCCTGAGTCACATGCAGGGCTGTGCAGGGAAGGGTGACCTCTCTCTGGGCCGCTTTGCTCAAGCAGGGCTACAGGCCACATCTGGTGCCCAGGCCCAATCTTCTTGGGCTCCAGATACCATCTAGGTGGGCAGTGGCTCCACAGCTCTGGGCACAGAGTTCACAGCTGTTGCTCAGGACAGAATGTCCATGTTTCTCCAATTCCTTAGCTGGAGCCTCATCCCCAATGTCACGGCTTGCAGTGGGAGGGACTTTGGGGAAGTGATGAGGACATGAGGGTGTGCCTGTAGATGAGGATTAGAATCCTTAGAAGAGACTAGAGTCCTTAGAAGGGACAAGAGAGATGGTCTCTCTTTCAGCCATGGGAGGGGGGCGGTCAGAGCAGGGCAGAGACCAGCGAGCCGAGAACACAGCAGACAAAATCAGCGGGCAGCTCAGCTTTTGGCTTTCATGCCTGAAGCAGGCTGAAGAATAAGCATTTGTCCTTTCAGTCTCCATCAGAGCTCATCGGAGCCAAGCCCACAATCCACCACTTCCTCTGCTGATCTGGTCCAGCCCCAGAACCACAGATCCAGCGCTGACCCCTTGAGCCTCAGCATGCTCACCTCCAGAATTGTCTCACAAAGGCTCCTTATGTGTGGGATGAGGATTCCAGGGCGCAATGCCTGGTGGATGCTGGGCACAGTCGATACTCACCATTAGTAGGTAGTGCCTATTCATCCCACAGGCCTCCTGAATTTCCCTGGAAGCAACAACCCTGTTCTCCCAGGGCTGTATGAGCCAGAGTTGAAATCTGGATGACAGCACGGCAACTGTCTGTTAGTGACCTGAAAACTGGGTAAATGCACTGAGCAAAGAAACGACTTGGGTTATAAGTGTCTGGTGACTCCTAAGTGTCAAGGCGGAAACTAGGGTTCAAATTTTTCTGACAGCCCAGTCCCTTAAGGAGGAGGCGGCTGGCCAACCCCGAGCTCACAGCAGTATTTCTAAGGAGGAAGCACAGCTCAGACCCCACCCCAGCCAGGCCTGCAGGCCAGGGAACATTGCATGGTCCCCTCGGGCTGCCGGATGCCAGACCATACCTGTCACCTCTCAGCTTCCTGAAGCCTGTGGTGCGCTCTGCAGCAGAGACCCGACTCCCTGCTTTTCAGAGATGCCCTTGAATTCCCAACAGTGAGTCTGTGGTTCTCACTTTGGAATCCTGGAGTTTTGGAAAGATTCGCTCTCCTTTTAGGACTCACAGAGGAGTAAATGGATGAGACAATTATAACTCTGCACTCCTTTGTAATGAGATTTTCTCAGTGTAGCTTCTGGTTAGGTAAGGCCAATCTCTTAAGGGGCCTTTGAAGGTTAATGCTTTTCAGTTAGAAAGGAGTTTACCAAAAAAATAACACAAAGAAACATGACAAGTCATGCAACGTTGGGCCCAGGCGCATCCTCTAGAAGACTCAGTTGTTCTTTCTGTGGAATGGCAAGAAGATGAACTCACAGCATGATTCTGGATCTTAAGCGGGAAAACACATTTGTAAGCAGACATTGGCAGGTATGAATATCAAATGGTCTCAAACCCAGTTCCTGAGGAATTCCAAAACACAGCACCTGTCAAAAGGAAAGATGAACATGGCTTTCTCCCAGAATCTGTAAGCATTATAGATGGACATGCAAGCCAAAAAGCTAGCTGAGCTATATTTATGAGGATGTTCAAAATTGAAGCAGAGGCTGGAAGATGGCTCAAGAGGTAAAGTATGTGCCTAGCATGTGCAAGGCCCTGAGTTGAATCCCTGGCACTACAATTCCCCTTGCCCCATTGAATATCACTTGGTATATTGTGCCCTCTGAGTCGTCAGATGCAGACTCAATTAAAAAAAAAACTAGAAACAATGCAGGTGCCCTTCATGAACCCATAGTGAGACACTATGAACAAAAGGTTCCCAAAGGATGGAAAGAGGGTTGAGGTGATTAGTATGAGTTGGGGGGCAGGGAGGGGCAAAAATGCATAGAAGTGGAAAACAATGCATATGATAGCTACTGCAAGCAACAAGTAGACAAACATAGGAAGAAACACAGTTACAGATATGCACAAAGAGACATACATAAAATCCCTCTGTATTGGGAGGATCCAGAAGAAACTGCTCACAGCATCTGCGTTTGAGGGTTCCAGGTGTTAACATCAAGTTTGACTTCAATTTTCCTACTTTCTGAGAAGCTGGTAAAATGTCTGTCCTCTCTGTATATTACCTTAAAATGAATGGAAGTTAAGTGCTTTTTTGAAATTTACAGAGTCTAAGATATTTTTCAAGAAGTTGAACATTTTCATTCTTTGGTCTAAAAGAAAAGCTCTAAAATGTACTCTGTGGCTTTGGTTTCCTGCTGCTCAATATGCAGGGGCTTGTGACAACTAGGTGGATGATTTGTTAGGGTCCTGTGGACCAGCTCAGCAGTGCCAAGCTGGGCTTGTTCAAATAGCTGCATTCGGCTGCGGGTGACCAGGGCTTGGGTTCAAGCTGCAAGTAGCCCAGCCCGGCTGGGAGGGTGAAGTCTCTCATCCTAACTCCCTCATGATATTGTCTCCAACTTCCAAGAGGAGGAAATGAAAGCTGCAAGAACTCTTAAGACTAGACTCCAGAGTGAGTCCCTCCTACCACATGCTATAGACAGTGCAAGTCACCAAGGCCACTCATACAGGATGGAGAAAATGATCTCACCTCGTGATGAGACTTTGCTAAGACTAGGGACCATATTTAACCTAGTTCCCGCACAGTCACATAATTGCAGTCAGTATAACCAAAGTCGTTGCTTTGCTCAGTGCATTTACCCACTTTTCAAGTGTCCAACGATCCCTAGTCTAGGGAAACAGGAAAACTGGGCCTAAGAAACATGTGTTGAATGAATGAGTGAACACATGAATGGTTTCAGGCCCTCTGATGCCTCTTTGCTCTAAGTACTTGGATATCCTAGATCTCCAAGTGTTACCAACTCCAGGTCAGCCTGCTGGTAGGTGGGTGAGTGTCACTGTCACGGGCTGATACAGGAGTATGAATGAGCTATATGATTTGGGATGGACACAGTGAGCTAGAATACATCATTCAGATCATGCAGTATTCCTGCCCACTGATGTAGAGGAAGCCACTGATCAGCAGTCTCTGTTGATGTGGGTGGCATCCTTTGAGTGACAGCTACCCAGGGCAGGAACTCAGAATGTCTGGGTCTTAGGTTTAGTCTCCGGAGCACCCCTGGAACAATCTCCAAGGCCACAGGATCTTCACAACGAGCCTTTTCAACCATATGTCTTTGTTTCTTCAGGTACCACTGGCCATGTGCCACTTTCCCCAGCGTGGAAGTCATGTCATCATTAATGGCATCAGGGGTCAGAGGAGATAAGTCCCCTAGCCCAGGAAAATCTTGTATCTGACCTTGGGAACTCCACCTTCCACCTCTGAGCCCCACTTTCCCAGGAGTCTACCTGAGAGATGATCAGACCCAAAGACCTCAGCAGAGCAGGCCCACCTGGGCCGGTTCTTACCTAATCTGAGCCACTTCAAGCCCCAATTCCCCGAGGTAGAGATCTTTCTTTTTGAATGGTTCTATCAAGATATAATTCACGAACCATACAATCAGCCATTTAAAGTGTATAATTCAGTGGGTTTTGTTCAGCCATCACCACAATGGAATCTTTAAAAACAGGGCTCGAGACATAATAATAATCATAGTAATAATCATCAGGCAAATTTTAAATCACTTGCTAAAAAGGTTCTCAAGGTGCCTTCGAGCTGTCTGTGAAAGCTAAAATTGGGAGTCTCTGCATCCCCTGAGGTGCTGCTGCAGAAAAAAGTGGAGCATGTGCTGGACATGGGAACTAGCTTTGCTCCTGGCATTAGGGGTGCCAGTGGAGAGTAGAAGACGTAGCCACTGATCTGCAGCTTCTGGTGATGTGGGCGGCATCCTTTGAGGGACAGCTGCCCAGGGCAGGAACTCAGATTCAGCGCCTTCTGCAGGAATAACGTGGATAGATTAAGCCTTCCTTCCATCCCCTTCCCAGGACCCACAGCCAAATACAACATTCGTCTCAAGGATTCAATCTGCAACAAATAAATTCACTGACAAACTCAGTTACCAAGACATAGTGCTGCCCTGACACAAACACCCACCTTTCATGCCGTCTTAGGACCCAGATGTGAACACAACCAACCACCTTTCATGCCATCTTGGGACCCAGATACAAAGGACCACGGACTGGCATCAATGGGTGTGCTTGTTCTCTTCAGTATCGGTGGGATGGTGACTGGGCTCTCCTGAGCATCTCCTCTGGAGGCTGCTACCCTGCTGCAAAACAAAATGCTGGCTGGGTTTACAACTTTGCAGTTTGCTAGTCAAGTCTACTTGGCAAGGCATGTCATCTTCCCATGGGGTTACATAACACTGTGGATGTAAAGCATGCATCACGATATGTGTACCTCTGAGGGCAACAAATATCAAAATGCCTGGCATATAGCAGCACTCAACAACTACAAATTCCCCCATCTTTCTGATCTCTACAAAGAACAGCACTGAGATCAAAGCTGTGTGAAGGATGGGGGGTGAGAGCCGTCTGGCTGTAGGCACTGACAAGATAGAGCAGGGCAAAAGGAGACAGATAAAAGGATAATGAACTACCTGAAGAGGTCAAGATGAAGGACAAAATGATCGGTGAAGGTATGATTCCCCTTCATTGCTCCCTGTAAGATTTCCCTCCTGAAATCCACATGCGATTCTTAGTAGTTAGTGTCCAAAGACTGTGCACCCTGAGGATCTGGTGTGTCCCCGGTCTGGAAGTGGGGTGAGGAAGCTGTTGTCATATGTGGGCTACTGTACCTCTACCACCAATACCACTGCAGCATTGTGGGAAGTGAGTGAATACTGCCTACAAAGAGGTGCCTGTTAACCGTCATGAAGAACCTGTGGATGCTGCATGGAAATGGAGAGTCTGTTTAATGCAGCGAAGGTTCCAGACCTCACCTAATAAAGAAGGTGAGGGGCTTGGATTCTCCAGGCGGACCCTTCTAATGACATAAACATAGAGTTCGTGCCCGGCTGTAGAGACAGTACACTGGGTAAGATGCTTGCCTTGCATACAGCTGACCAGATGTGATCCCTGGCACCACATTTGGTCCCCCTGAACTCCACCAGTGATTCCTGAGTAATCCCTGAGGGCAGGTCAGAAGCCCCCAAGACAGCCAGGTGTGAGCCCCCAAAGGGAAACAAACAAATAAGGCACTTGCTCTGAAGACTCAGGGAAATGCTGTAGGAGAGGGCTGAGGAGAGGGGGGTGGGGGTATTTCGACAGCATGATGCCTCCGGAACTTTAGAGGTAGGTGCAGTGGGTCTTGGCTACATATTGAGGCATAAGCAGTACCCTCTGAAATTCTATAGCACTGTTACTGATGCTAAAGTAATTTAAAAGGAAACATTTTAAAAGAGAGATGATCTAAAATTAACATCACTGGCCCAACTGGGCGTTGATTTATTTATCTATTTATAATTTATTCTACATTTTTCTTTAGGCACCATGATGTACAAGATTGCTAATAATAGTTTCAGGCACATAGTGTTCTAACTCCAGCCCCAATGTCGGCATCCCTCCAGCAATGTCTCATGGTCTCCTCCCACACCCCCTGCCCCACCCCTTGGCAAACTCATTCTTTAAAACCTTGCTTTTGGTTATTATACTTTGGGTCACATGTTTACAATAGTGTCAATGCTTATAGTTCTGCTGTACACAGTTACTGCCACCGAAGTGTTCAGGACCATCCACCGATGTTCCTATATCACCCCCAGTTTGCCTCATCACACCCTCCTACCCACTACTCCCCTTGCTTTACCTTCACAGGGGTCTTATAACTAGGGATTTTGCTTTTATTTTCGGTTGCAGTATGCATTCATTCATGCATTCATTCATTCAGCAAAAAATATCATTGACTTCTGGATGCCATCTGCTACATGAGAGTTTCTGGGGCGGGGGTGGGGTGCTCTGTAAACAAATCCATGCCTTACAAAGCATTCAGTTCTATTCAAGAGATGTGTGAGGTATAATGACAATGACATTCTTTAGAGGAACTGGAGACTTAATTTCAGACCTAGAAGGTACTGCATGCCTCATTTGGATGTTTCTCAGCCTTTATTTGGTCAGTTTGGAGATGCATATGATTTCCACTTTCCTGGATGCATGTTTCATCCTTATTTATTGATGCAGCATTCTTCTCTTTTAGTCTGTCCTATAAAATATAAAAACTTAAGGGGATAGGGTTCAGAGCAGGCTTCCCCCAAACATGCCCAAAGTGTCTTGAGAAATGATGCACGCAGGCAATCAGTCTCTCCTGCACAAGCTTCTCCCGTGGCACCTTGCAGCAGAGAGAAGCCCTTTTCCTCAGACAGAGGGTGTTTCGGGTCAGAAAGCTGGGTGAACTCTGCTCCGTTCTTCACCTCACAGCATCCATGCCTCAAAGTTGCTCTGTCTTGTCAGTTCCTCACCAATAAATCATTTCCTTTGTCTGAGAGGTACAGAGACAGACTGTGGGTCTCCAAGTGTGTACAGTGGAATTTATTTGTTGCAAAAGCTAATCAAGATGATCAGAAGTGGGAGAGGAGCTCAACCTGTCATGGGAGGGGCTGGGATGGAAAATACAAGAAAGGATTCCCCATGCCTTGAGGACTGAAGAGCAGCCCTGCCAAGAGCCAAGAGCCCACAAGTTAGGAGGGACCATGGTTCTAAAATCTCAAGGGACTGGTCTCAGCTGACAAGCAAAGGACCCCCTGCTCCTCACAGTCAAAAAGGACAGCAGTAGCCCTGTTGGGACCAGGATCTCAGCACTGTGCATTGCCTAGTCAAGGACATGGGAAGTTACCTAGATTCCTAATCCTCAAAAACTTAGAAAATTTTCTTTTTTGGTGGTGGGGGTGGGGGTAGGGGGTGCTGGGCCACACCTGGCTGTGCTCAGGGCTTAGTCCCTACTCTGTGTTCAGGGCTCACTCCTGCTGGTGCTCATATCATATGTCAGATCTCTCCTGCCAATCCCACCATCTCCAATTCATGGTCCCCAGCACCATGTCATCAATACCATGACTCCCACTCATTACAGTCTCCACCTCCATCAGCACCACTTCTCCGTTCCCTACTGATCCTTTGTCCTTAGCCACCACCATGATTCCCTCCTATGTCCTCAACTTCACCCTATCCAATTCGCCCCTTCACCTCATTACTGCCACCCCATCATCCCTGGTCAGATTCACCCCTAAACCTGCACACCCACCTCATTACCCTGGGCCCCACACTATATATAAACACTAGATGACTCAACTTCTCCAGGAAACATCTCTCTCATTTGAGACTGGTCATCAGTCACCGGTCTGCAAGGCTTCTTTCTGCGCCAGATTGATTTATTAGTTGTTGTTGAGCTTATTTAATGATGTATTTGTTTAATGTTATATTTATTTAATTGTTGTAATTGAATGACCTTAAGATAAATGTTACTAAGTTGTTTATGATTGGATTTCAGTCCTATCTTGTTCCAACACTTGTCCCTTCACCAGTGTACATTTCCCACCATCAATGTCCCCAGTTGCCTTTCTGCCCACCCAACCTCTAGTCTGCCTCTACAGCAGACATTTACTTCTCTCCTCTTCCTCTCTCCATTTCCTCCCTCTCCCCCCCCCTTCCCCCTTCTCTGCCCTAGGTTTACATCTAGTACCTGGACCTCATCAGGGCCATTGCCCAGCTGAATGAAGTCCTGCTCCCAGTCTCATTCTCACCAGCCTCTTCCCCTGAAGGGAGGCCCCTGTACTTACCAGGCTTTGGGGAAGTCATGAACCTAATGACCTTGATGTTACAAAGCCTCTGCTGTCCTCTGCAATTCTCTCTCCCTCCCTCTGAACCTGGAGCGGCTCTGTGAGGTGTGAACAATGGATGAGGTCAGAGTTAAGCTGACCACACCTCAGAGCAGAGACTCACGCGACTAGCTTAGCTGGGAGAGGAGGGGGCAGGCTCTTTTCAAACTACCAGGTGACCAGGCGTGGTCTTAAAAATTTCAATTCAGAGACTGTGAGCTGGAGCCAGGTGCTAGTACACTTAATGCACCTTAGGTGGATCCAAGACATATCCAGGATAGACAATTGCTCCCTTAGGAGACTTCTCTGCTTCCAGTCAGTTTCTCCTACGCCTGACCTGGCCTGGGCTGCCTCTCCTGAACATCCAGCTTCCTCTTTCACTTCAGCCAAGTCACTAATGACGACAGACCCACTCATCCCTCTAGCACTGGTCACTTCCCTGCAGGCCTTGAGTCCCTTCCACTCGGTGGTCTCCTCCTGTACTTCTGCATGACCCTTCCGGACCTAAGGCCACTGTAATGAAATCCAACTAGGAAAGAAAGCAGTCTGCAACAGGATATAGCTGATCCATCAAGGAAACCCGTGATGCTTTTTAACAAGGACTTCTGCTTTAACATCTCGCACAAGCCCTGTGCTAGATCCTCACTGGGAAACACACACTGAGCCTGGCACCCCTCTAGTCCCATCTTTACGTAATACCCCAGGAAAGAGGAAACAGAACAACCTGGCAGTCTATGGAATGTAAATGTAATTATAATACTCATCTCTTGATGGGAAGAAGTTCATTGGCCAGTAACATATTGTCACTCTTTTCACATTCCCTTTGCCTTCCGCAGTCACACCTCTTCACTGCCCTGTCTCCATCCCTGCTTCATGGCAGCTGCTCAGCGGGTTACCTCCTCCAAGTCAGCCCTTCCCTTCCACCCCCACACTGTACAGCTCATCCTCTAATTCCAAATGACTGCAAAAGCTCAGGCACTGAGCGGATGGCTTCCAAAGACTGTTTCTTTCATAGGTAAATATGAGCAGCCAAGGTTGGGGGGATGGGAACCTCACACCTAGAGTTTCATAACATTTCCTCCATCCTCTAGCATGGAGAGAAGACTGCACTGGCGTCTCACTAAGGCCAGTGAGGCAGTAGCTGCTGTTCCCATTCCACAGATAGGAAGACTAAGGCAGTGGAGGAAGATAAATCACTTTCCTAGAACTTGAACAAAGCCCTCTAAGTCAGCCAGCTAGGAGAAAGGGCTTTCAAACAGGGTTCTAGAGACCCCAGTCTTGGTATAGAAAAAGCTGGAATTCCTAAGACCGGAAATCTAGCAGCATAGCACTCCCGGGCTTCCATCAATTCAACGACTTCACTGAAGAGCAACCTACCAAATACTCACATCATCCCCTGCCCTCCCGATTTCCACCTACAGAAATAACTTGTCTGTTCCCTGCTGCTGCCCTTCATCTCACACTACTTAGCAACTAATGAAGCATAAAGGGTTAATTCTAGACACCTCCCCCATGCCCCCCCCCCACTCCTGCAATGTGTGCACAGAAGGTTCTTCCAGAAGGTTCCTCTTTAGAGTGAATAGCACTTTGGACTTTTTCTCCCATTCCACTGTTCCCTTTCAGGCAGCCCCTGGGCAGGCCAGCCGCCCCCTCCTCCTGGGGAAGGCTCCTGCGAAGGTTACTGTCGATAGCATTAGCAACTTTGGGCTGTTTTCTTTCCATTTGCTTTCCCTCCTGGCACTAAAAGCTCATTAGGGCTCTGACAGGAGAGAAATGACTGGTGGCGGGAGGGAAACTCCTTGCTTCCCAGAAATTCTGCTCTGAGCTTCGTGGCCTGTTTCCTAGCAGACTGGACCTGCAGGGAAACCCCGCCCCCCTTCCCAGAGACCTCACAGTCTGGCCAGGCTGGGGCATGCAGGTGGTGTGGGCCGCAGGAGGCCCCTCCAGAACCTCCTTCCCTACCCCCGCACCACAGCCTCTCCCCCCACCCCATCCAGCTGGAATTGATTCCAGCCTCCAGTCTTCTGTGGTTTAGACTCATTCACACCTGGATAGGACCGCGATTTACCTGAACACTAGCTGGGAAGCCACAGTCTGCTGAGCAAATGCACAGTGTAAATGAGGCTGGGGAGTGGGGGAGAGTTTAACCTACTTAAGAGAATCTCTTTCTCAAGCACTTTAGCACCTTCCCTTTGCACAGGCACGAAGAACACACTGACGGAATGCGAGTTAAGCAAAGCTGGTCTGCCTCGGGGCTGTTGGCACTCCAGCCTGGCCAGGGCCGAGTCTGCACTGCGGGAAGGCCCGGGAGGCAAGGGAGGGGGCGGTACTGCTCAACTGGAAGATTGTGTTACTGCCCTCAGCCAGAGACGGAGACCCAGCTCCAAGAACACTCAAGACTAGGGCTTGGCTGCTCTGGGCTTCAGGGTCTTTATCTGGAAGCCAGAGAGCTGATGAGCTGACTTTGAGATGCGGGGCGGCCCTTGCACACAATCAATTTGGGTGGGGGGGCATCCAGGTACTTTTATAGACCTGGTTCATTGCGACAGTTGACTGAGCACCTGCTCTGTGCTGGGACAGGCTGGGTGACAGATAGCCTTCTCTGGAGCATTACACATCTCTGCTCAGGACTTGTCCCATCCATGGGCACACTAGTCACCGCATGCTCACAGACACTGTGCACCCCTAACTGGCCTGTGTGTTCAGGATGACCCTGGGTTTGCTCAGTCCCTCCTTAGCTTTCAGATCACCACTCCTCCTATAGATCAGAGTTCCTCAATCCAGGGGCTCCTGGCCCCCTGTGGGCTCCTGGGATATTCTAAGGGGGCCATTGGTGGAAAGTGTATCAATGATTGGGGGTATCATGGTAAGGCAGTTATAGCAAAGTGGGAAGAAAACCAGGTTGGAGGAGAACCACAGTCGGAAAGAGGTGGGGAAACCCTGCTGTAGAGGATCTCTAAGGTTCTCTCTAATGCCACACATCTGGTCTAGGAAAAAGCCTTTCTTATCCAATACTCTTCATTTCCAACTGTTACTGCAAATAAGACATAGGAAGCCCAGGTGGGAGGAAGGAAGGAGTTTCAGGCCTGCTTGCAAACTAGGAAGCCAAAGAGCTTTGGATAGTTAGCCTTCAGGGTCTTGGTTTTCCTCTAATAAAGTGAGGATGACAAATGTCACCCATGGAATGACGAGATAGTACAATGGATAGGGTGTTTGCCTTGCATGGAACCAACCCAAGCTCAACGGCTCAACGTGTGGCTCCAGACACAGTACTCTGAAAATACCACCAGGGGTGGGCCCTGAGCACAGAGTCAGGAGTAAGCTCCGAGCACAGCTGAATGTGGCCCAAACACAAAATTAAAAAAAACCAAAAGTCACCCACATGAATGCCATTATAATGGTGAACTCAAGGAAAACTGCATCAAAAGTCCCTCCAAGAAAATACAGACCTGAAGGAACAGAAAGGGCCGGCGCTGTCTTTACCGGAACTTCAACCAACCAGCAGGGCAACGAAGACTAAGAGGCTTCAAGTTTCAACCTCTGCTTCCTTCTTGGTGCCCCTGGGTCCAGTGGGTTTGAAGGCACAGAATGAGAGGATTGGAGAAAGCCTCTACCAAGATTCTCTGCTGCCTTGCAGGGCTTAGCAAACCGTAACTGTTTGGGGCCCCTCTGTGTCCGTCGAATATGAAGTCATGCTAACAGAAAACCAGCCTTTCCGACAGAAACTCTGCCGGCCATCCTCCCATCTCAGCCACCTTCACGCTGGCCTCCACATCAAGGTGTGCATTCCCAAGAGCCGCGTGTCTGTCCCGAAGCCTTAATGAGAACCAGGAGCGCCGCGGCTGCGGGAAGGTGCGGTCGCTAGCCATGCATGAAGTTAATTTAGCTTCTGTAAATGCCTGGCAGTTTGGGGAACGGGAGCAGCCTCGGCCCGCATAGCTAAGCCGTGCTCTGCCTTGGAAATGATGGGAAGGGGGGAGAAACAGCCCTCCCAAACCACAGTCTCCTTCCCGCAGCGACTGTATCTGAACCAGGCAAGACTCATTGTTGGTGGGGGTTTGTTTTCATCTGCACTTGGAAGAGTTTCCAAAAACAATCATTTCCTTGTTTCTCCTCCTCACTGCTAACTCCTGAAAAGTGCTTCTTTTAATTAATTCGGTGGCTTCTCCACAGTGCTCTCTCTCCCTCTCTCTCTAAAGGAAATAGAGATGTTCTAGCTCTCAGGGTGAGCAGGTCCCAAGGGAGGAGTTTTTTGTTTTTGTTCTTCTTGTATCCATCAGCGTCCCAAATGCCAGAGGTTGGGTTTGGGGGGAGGGGCGTTGGTGTTTCAGGGATCATCTGGGCCAAGGCACCTGATTTTGTAGATGAGGAAGCTAAGAGCTCAAGAGGCCTGGGGACCTGTTCAAGGTTGCAGGTTGCATTAGGGATGGAGGAGGGATGCTAACCCAGATGTAAAAAGTGGTGGCAGACTGGTACCACCTGACCATTTCTGCATAGGCTGCAGCGAGCAGGAGCTGCAGTGAAAAACCAGCGGCTCAATGCTGTTCTCTTTTCATTTTAACAGATACACGTATACACACAGACACACATGCGTGATGATTTTTTACAGCTGGAGCACCTATTTAAAAATGAATGGTTGATTTGGGAATATTTTTCTACAAAGCACATTTCTATGTCACCAACCCTCCCCCTTTCTTTTTTTTTCTATTGATTTTCCTTATAAAAAAAAATCAAAGCAGCAGACTGTTATAAAAAGAAAATTGGCCTCTGGATTTAATAAAAATTACCCAGAAATGCGACAATCCACTCTAAGCACATGTTTAAGGGAAATATAACAACAAAAAAGAGCTGTGATGAAATATTAATAAGAATCCTGAAAATATTCACACTCCCCGGTGCTGAAAATGATAAAGGGAAACAGGGAGGTGAGAAGCATCCCACGCTGGGAAATGTGACAGTTTTATGTTTGGCCTCCCCCAGCTTCTGCTCCCTCCCACTGCTGAAGAACACCCTGAGAGGTGGGCATGTGCAAGCCCCCCGCACCTCCAATGCCCCGCCTCTGCCTCTGTGTCTGCATATCCAAGTTCTCATTAGAAGCAATTCTTGGACGTACCCTCCCCGTCCCAGTCATTGAAATTCTCTTGCACCTTAGCCAGCATCCTGGCCAGCGTCCAGTGCCGGGGTCCCTGGGCCATCCCAGGGACAGACTGGCAGATGGTCTCTCTCTCTCTCTCTCCCTCTACCCATGCTGGGGGCTGCCTTAGAAGAAACTTGCCCCCAATTCACAGTCACACTTTGCCCTTCCCTCTGGACCAACCCCAGCACTTTAGACTTGTCTGGGACCCTGCAGTCTAGCTGAGGCTTTAGCGCAATGCAGATTCCCCTGCTTGCACACTGCCAGCCCCCTGCGGTCTGCAGCCATACCTGCTTTCCATTTAGAGAGGGCAGTGAAGCCTGCATTTGAGCCTCTAGCTGTACCTTAGACCCCGCTGCTGCTCTGTGGCACTGTCTACGTGCTCCCTTATCCTCCTCTCTCCATGTTGCAGGGTGGGTGGTGTCTGCTCTCTTTCCCACCACTGTCTCCCCAGGACCTAGAATAGGGCCTGACCTCTAGCAGGCCCATGCTGATGTCGAGGGATTGGAGTCCAGAAAGCAGTCCAGAAAGAAGGATCTCCAAGCACTAAGCTATAAGTAGCCCTAGGGAGAACTCATGGACCCCTTCAAAAAAAAAAAGACAATTAGTATTGTAATGCAGAACTTTGTGACCTTAGACTCTGGGCTCAATGGGACCCAGAAGCAGAGATCCTCTGCCTGCTTACCCCAGTCTCTGGTGACCCAGGGGTCATGCCAATAAGCCACCTCCTGCTGGCACCAGATAATCTCCTCATCAGCCACCCTTCAGAACTCACGGCTGCTTCTCCTGGAAGGGAGCATAAAATGAGGCCCCCATAACCATGCCACCAGACTCTGCGCCAGGCTGTTTTCACTTGGGGCACCCCAGAGGAGGGTAGTGAGAGCCTTCCCCTCCCCAAGGGACCCAGCCCCAGTAGCAGACGTCCACAATCCAACTGCCATCACTCCCCAGTCCACTTTCCACACGCCTGGGCTGAGCTTCATATATGAGCGAACATATTCCTGGACCACACAGCAGCAAAAGTGGCCGAGCAACACATATTAAGACACTCCCTACTCATTTTCCATAATTACCACACCATATTTGAGGGGGTTCAGACAGTAGACAACAAATCATAGAGGGAAGTATATGGAAGTATATATCATCATCATCATCATCATCATCATCATCATCATCATCATCATCATCATCATCCTCCCATTGATTGTCGAATTTCTCGAGCGGTCTCAGTAACATCATTTGTCCATGCCCTGAGAATTTAGAAGCCTCTCTCTACTCATCCTTCCAAGAATGCTATACTGGAGGCTCTTTCAGGGTCAGAGAAATGAGACCCAGCTTGTTACTGGTTTTGGCATATTAATACACCATGGGGACCTTGCCAGGCTCTCCCATGTGGGCAGGAAACTCCCAGTAGTTTGCCACGTTCTCCCAGAGGGAAAGTAGGCTATAAGATATCATGCAGCCGCTTTGTGGCCGTGCGCTTCTGGGAGCTGGCTTTTAAGTCTCTGGATATTGGCCATTGACAGGATTACACAGCGCTGGGGGCAGCCCTAGGTGTGACCGCCTAGCTACTGGGTGATGGGAAATCTGGTGGAGGAGGCCCAGTCCCGATCTGAGCAGCCTTGGAGGTCTCAGCCCTGGGTCCCACACACCTGGGTTCCTCTGCCAGTTCCTTCATGCATGAAGCTCATCCGGACATGTGGAGAGGGGCCTTGAGCATGGCTGTGGATAGGTTCTGGAAGTCTTCGGCCACCAGGAGCTCTGCTGGGGGTGGGGAGGGAAGCTGGAGCCCATCCCCTTCGAGGAGGCCCTGGGGAAGACAGCCAGGAATGTGGGCAAGAGCCTCTCTGCTCTTTTTATATATATATGACTGGGAACACCAGTAAAGGTGATTAAAGGCTGCCCCAAAAGGCTCCATCCCTCTTGGAGAATCTGGCAAGCCACCAACATCCCTCCTCTTGGAGAGCCTGGCAAGCTACTGAAAGTATCCCACAGCAGAACCTGGCAAGCTACCCATGGCACATTCGATATGCCAAAAACAGTAACAATGACATGACGGTCCTCATTCCCCTGACCCTGGAAGAGCCCCCAGTACGCCATTGGGCTACACTAGCATGCGACAAGGGTGAATGGAGACGTTACTAGCGCCTGCTCTAGCAAATTGGTGAACAATAGGATGACAGTGATACAGTGAAACAGTGAATTAGTATTGTCAATTTTCTAATAC
Source organism: Sorex araneus (assembly GCF_027595985.1). Lineage (NCBI taxonomy): Eukaryota > Metazoa > Chordata > Mammalia > Eulipotyphla > Soricidae > Sorex > Sorex araneus. Next base: position 199,419,207 of record NC_073304.1, read on the forward strand.
AACAATTACAGTCTCTAGAATGGTGCCCGGTACCAAATGGAAATGCAACCAACCCTTATTAAATTAACAAATGGCTATCTGCAGAATGTCTCGTGATATTAAGATTTCAACATTGATGACCCTGGGGCCAGAGAGATAGTATAGCCAGTAAGGTGCTTGCCTTGCATGTGGTTGACCTGGATTCAATCCCTGACAGCACATATGGTCTTCCGAGCCCTGCCAGGGGTGATCCTTGAGTGCAGAGTCAAGTCCTTAGCACTGCCAGGTATGGCCCCAAACCCCAAAATAAATAGATAATACAGATAACCCTTGCCATCTCTGCATAATTTATGAAGAATATCTGATCAACATTTCTATTTACTCACCTTGCTATGAAGTATAAATTGTGTCTCCATAAATGCCTTTATGTGAAGTCCTAGCTCCAAAGACAGCTAAGATCTATAGGTGGTAATCAGGTTAAACAAACCAAAATGGGGAAATGATGGGATCTGAATCTGTTGGGACTATTTAGCCATTTAAGGAAAAGAGAGAGAGCTGGACAGATAGTATGGGGGTGAGGGATAGGAACAAGCTTTGCACGCAGCTGAATCTGGTTTAATTCCTGTCATCACCTATGGATCCCCTGAGCTTTATCAGGAGTGGTCCCTGAGCACAGAGTCTGGAGTCAGCCCTGAGCACTAACAGGTCAAGCCCTAAGCCCTTCAAAAAAAGAGGAGAGACCTCACCAGAAATGGATCTGGTCTTGTCCTGGATCTTGTATTCCAGCCTCTAAAAATGTGAGAAATGAATTTCTGTTGTTGAAGTCGCCCATCTGTGGTATTTTGTCAAGGCAGCCAAAGCACAGCTCAGTCCACAGACTAGGCCCTGCCAGACAGCTGTGATTCCCCATTTTCAAGTTGCCACAGCTGAGGCTTTGCAGACTTGAGAAGAGAAAACTGTAGGATATTTTTCCCAAGTTCACATAAATTGTGATAAGCCGGTCACATGTTTTATTCCACTGTATCAGGTTGCCTGGCACAGTGCATAGTGGGCCCCACAGTCCAAGGTCGGCATTCACCCAAGCTCCTCCCTTACTGACCAAGCCTTGCCAGGGGACCACCTAGAAAGGATGAGGGGGAGGAGAGAAAAGCAGTTTTCTTTTTTTTTATTATCTCAAGTAATTCTCTTTATTTTTTAAATTTATTTTTACTTTGTGAATCACCGTGAGGGTACAGTTACAGATTTATACATTTTTGTGCTCATGTTTCCCTCATACAAAGTTCGAGAACCCATCCCTTCACCAGTGCCCATTCTCCACCACCAGTAAACCCAGCATCCCTCCCACCCTCCCCAATCCCATCTCCCCCCACCCAACCCTGCCACTGTGGCAGGGTATTCCCTTTTGTTCTCTCTCTCTAATTAGGTGTTGTGGTTTACAATAAAGGTGTTGAGTGGCCACTGTGTTCAGTCTCTAGTCTGTATTCAGCCCGCATCACCCCTCCCCCGCATGGCCTCCCACCGCATTATACTTGGTGATCCCTTCTCTGAGTTGCCCTCTCCCCAGAATGTGAGGCCAGCCTCCAAACCATGGAGTCAACCTCCTGGTAGTTATGAGAAAAGCAGTTTTCAGACACAGTCCTATGGAGTGAAAGTAGTGAGGGCTTCTACTAAGCATATTGCATCATGACTCAAGGAAGAACTGACATTTTAGAGAATAATTTCATAAACTTTGGTCTTGTTTCTCATAGTATAGGGCCTTCCAATACCAGACCCAATAATTGTGTGTGTGTTGTGCATCTTCCACCCGCCCAACCATCCATCCTTCCATTTTTCCATCCATCTTTCCTTCCTTCCATCTGACCCATCCCTATGGAGCTTTACCACTCCATAGACAATATTCCAAGACAATACTTTCTGTCTCTTCTCTATGCATAAGCACCACCCATGAAAATTTGATTTTATCGAAGGGAACCATCAAGAAGTATTTGCCCTACCAAATACTTCTCAAGGGCTTCCTATAAGCATTTTCTAAGTCAGTAATTGAATCTGTGTCCTCCCATCATCAGGCCAACCTTACGTGTGGTATTTCTACCCATTACTTAAAATCGCAGACATGATTTGCTGAAGGTCGAAGTACTACCAGGTAGCAGAGTCATAACCATGGGCTTTATAGCCTGAGTTCTCTCTCTGCCATGAACGGCTGCAGATAAGAATAAGAAGGGCTTCAGCACAAACACCCAGTCTCACCTGCTGCCTTCCCCACCACCATCTCTCACCCTTCCAGACTTAACTAGTGCCTGTCATCACTGAGGCAGGGAACTTGGGTTGAGGGAAGAACCAGCTGATTGCAGCAACAGCAACAACATAACAAGTGTGAACGCAGCAGACCCTTCATCAAGGCACGACTGCTGCTCTCCTCAGAGGAAGCTTCTCTTATCTGCGTCATGACATAAATGACAGAACAGCATATTGGAAAGAGAAAGTAATTTGCACAGGGTCAGACAGCCACTCTATGTCAGGGCTGAGATTCAAATGCTGCCCTTTCCACGAGGCAGCTGGGCTAATGAGAAGCGGGAAAGCAGACACCTTCAACAAGGACAAATACCAAATGGGTCAGCCGTATGTGAAGTAGGAGACAAGGGTCTGCCGGTGGGGAGCAGGGGCAGGACCCGCCAAAGGGAGAGAGGGAGTTTCTATGGCTCTGAGAGTCGGGGAGGGGCTTTCTCAGACAGCAATGAGCTTGGGAGGAGGAGTGCAGTTCAGGAATCAGCCTTTCGAGTTCCAAGTACTACTCCAAGGTGACTCATGGAGATGAAGTCCAGCCATCCCGGGTCAGGGGCTGAAGAAGAGACTGGATGGAGAGGCCAGGAGAAGCCACAGCCTTGGCACGTGAGAGATCCTCTATTCATTCACCCCTTATGTGTCTTCTTGGAGCGCCAAGAGGCAGAGAATATCCCACTGGAATAGCACTTGCCGCGCTGTGTGGGGTGTTTTCTCAGCACAGAGTGGTAAAGCTTGTCGGTGTTTTTAGAGGCTTATGATATAGTTGGGATGCAGGTCACAAGGAGGGAAAAAGAAGAAAATTAGAAGTACTCCCTCCTGGGGAGCAGGTGAGGGGGAGGGGGCCTGTCTTCAACAGCGCCCTCTTGCGTTCATATTCTGGAAGACACCTTACCAGCAGGAATCTGAGCTTGTCCTTTTTGACTGAAGAATAACTCTGTAGGCTTGACAGAAAACGACCAGATGTTCATTAAAAGACGCGAAAATATCTCAAAGTCACTTGTTCGAGAGAAGTATCGGGTAAGATCACAGTGAGATTCCACTGCAGTTATTAGAATGTCATAAATCAAGGTGACTAATCATAGCAATATGGACATGTGAGGATGCAAGAGCCAGTGAGAACTCCCGTCTGTGCCCACAGAGGGAGTGTAAAACGGTGCAAGCACTTTGGAACCAACTTAGCAGTTTCTTACTGAATGCATGCACTCAGTAGATGCCTCGCTTTGTTACACTTGCTTACCTAATAAAAACAAAGGCATCTGTTCCCAAAAGACCCATACAAGAATATTAACGGCGGCTTTATTGGAGGAACCCCAACAGGTGAATGATAAACTGTAGAATAAACAGAAGAGGGAAATCCAGATAATTTCTCAGCAAGAAAAAAAAAGACAAGCTATTAGTATAGATATGTGTATAGATAGATCAATTTACACCTATGACACATTCTGAAAAATGAAAGTTAGCATCTACCTATGGAGAGCAGATTAGCAGCTGCCTGGAGATAGAGGTGGGATGAACAGAGAAGAGAGGAAAGGCAGCATGGGTAGGGGTGGGGGTGGGAGGAAACTCTGGGGTTCTGAAGCTCCCACTCTCCTAATCATTGAGATCATTCCAGGGTTATATGTAAAATGCTTATGAGTTTTGCACAAATAAATTGAATATACATAATTATATGCAACTATTAAAACTCCCATTAGTATATATCTATATAGTACAACTAATATAAGTATTATGTATTAAATATAAAATCATCTTATAAGCCATAAAGAAAGTTAAAACATTTTGTCCATATATTCAGCAAACCCTGGTTTTGATATTCAGCACCACATAAGATTCCCTGAGCCCCTTCAGGGCCCCTGAGCACAGAACCAGGAGTAAGGCCTGAGCACAGCTGGGTGTGGTCAAAACACTCCCCAAATTATCTTAAGTAATGTATGATGTATGGTTTTCATACACATTTATAAACAATCATCATATACAAATGATTTATGTCGATATTATAAACTTGACATGTATTTCGTTTATTGGTAATTCACTCCAATTCTATAGCTACACAAAATTTTGTTTGTTTTTTGAACCCCATTCAACAGTGCTGAGGGCAGCAGGCAGTGGCGGGACTGAACCCAGACCTTCTGCATATAAAGCATGTGCTGAGCTCACTGAGGTCCTCTCTGGTCCCTCCACACACTGTCTTTTTAAAAAACATGATGCAGGATGCTAACAACTTTTTTTATAATATCTCCTGAAACCGGGAACAGCATAAATATGTGGCCATGCACAGTGGAATAAGTTAGGACTGGTACATGCATAGAACAGAAAAGACAACCTAGGCCATTCTCACCAATAAGGATGGGCAAACTAATATACAACTAGCCAGGACTGATTAGCAATCCGTGGGTAGAAAGCTTGAGATATGGCCACAGGCACCAAGAGAGCGTTCAAGTGGTAGAGTACATGCCTGACATGTGCAAGGCTGTGGCTGTGTTCCCCAACACCAATGCCCACCCCGCCCCACCCCCCACAGTACTGCCAGAGAGGCCCCTGAACACCTCAGGGCCAAGCATTTCCAGAAGTGGCTCTGGACTCCCCTGGCCCCACACAGGTAGCCCCTAAAAAAACTATCACCAAGAAGAGCCCCCTGGGATTAGAAATCAGGGGAGTGGTGACATCTAGGGAGAAGGGGGGCAAGTATGGGCAGGGATGAGGTGGCTTCTGGGGCACTGGAGATGCAGGGCTCCTTGGTCCAGGTGATGCTCTCGCCCTATCACAACATCGGGTTAAGCTGGACACTTAGGGCACTCCATTTTTCTCCATGAATGCAATGATTTAATCAACACATTTGTTTTCAAAGCTATTTCAATGGCACGAGATAAAGGGCATGAGACTGAGCAGGCCTGAGAGTGCAGAAGATGAAAGCAGCCGGGGGTGCAATGGGGTGGGAGGGGGCAGAGGGCGGAGCAAAAGATGTGATCACCAGGAAGCTGAAGGGGCGGGCGGGAGGAATGTCTAACCAGGAGTGTGCACTAGGCACAGTGGCCTTGGCAGGAAGATCCACAATCCCTCATACTCAAAACGCATCCAGATACAGCCATCTTACAACTTTGCATTTGTTTAGTGCTTCATGATTTACAGTCTGCAGGGTTCTGACCTCCCTCTGATGAGCTCCTTTGATCCAAGCTGAGTGAGCCCTCAGCAAATGTTCCTTCAAAAGAACACAAAGTACTTTGCCCCTTGCCGGCTCTGCCATCCCTCATGAGCTTTCTGCAGAGAAGCAAGGCCATTTCCCTCCCTGGAGGAGAGAACCAAGGCACCAAGAGTCCTGAGGCTGCTTTCAGATGGGGTCAGAGCCTGGGAGTGCACTGAATCCTGACCGGATATCCTGAGCCATGGGCTCCTTGCAGGGGTTGGAAACCCAGAGCCCAGCACCCTCCTCCAGGAGCACTCCCTTCCTGTTCAGACCAGAGAGCAGTAAAACCCGGCACCAAGCACCCTCCCAGCATCCATGGTGGGCGGAGCATTCCGCCATGTGGCATCTCACCCACCCCCTGCTACTGATTTTCCTCTCCAGTATGGGTGACCTTTTCCCACTCCAAATGCGTACCCTCCCTGCTGAAGGCGCAGACGATGCAATAAATTATCTTTGTTTTCACAGACACAACAGCTCCTATGAAATGAAAGTGGGCCATGCCCTTGAAACACACACCCACACCAACACCCACACCCACACCCACACACCACCACCACCACCACCATGAAGGAGAAAGCCTAAAGAGAGAGCAGCAACCAGTCCCCTCAGGAGCACAGAGGGATTTGCTACCAGAGGACGCCCAGGTAGAAAGAAGTTAAACCACTCTCCCTGGTGAATGATGCTTAGCATAATTATATCCCTGGAGGATCCAGGCTTCCAGATGGGCTTCAGAGCATAGTTTACATACAGCATTTTAGGCCAATAACGTGGTTCTAATGAAGCAGGAAGGAAGAACAAGAATAATAAAATTAAAAAGTCAAATTCCTACCCTTAATCTCTGTGGCTGCAGAGACGATGAGGCTGTGGATCAGAGGCAGAGGGACTCAGGGGAGGGGGGCAGAAATCCATTTCAAAAGAGTTCCAAGGGTCCTGACAGGTCTGTGACAGCCCGAGCTCCTGGCCCAGTTCCCCGCAGCTCACTGGGGCCAGGGGATGGACCATCCTGAGGAGGGAAGGAGCTCAGCAGACACAGACAGGGAAAGCCCAAACTGGCCTCTCTGTTCTCACAGCCCGTGCCCCGCTCAAGGGTCCCTAGAATGCGTGGCCCGTGGAGGTTCCGTGTATCGCCTCTGGTAGCAAGAATAGCAAGAATAGCCCCCACATACCAGGAGCTTCCTAGGCACTTTCAAGCAGGTGGGTCCTGCTTGGCCACCGCTTTCTGCAGACTGAGCAGGGCTGCCTGCCTGCGCCTTGGGCATGCTTAAGAGCTTGCCCACAGATTAAAGGCCCCTGGGAGGTGATCACCTGGAGTTGCTCTCAGGCGTTTATTTAGCAGCTGCTCTGGGCTGCGCACTCAGGTGCAACAGAGAACACAGCTACTGGCCTTGCCTTTGGGGAGCTCACAGCCTGGCTGGAAGTCAGACAAGAGAGCCCTCAGGCCAGAGTGATGCTAAAATAAATGGCATCCGTGAGTAGGATGCTTGCCTTGTGCGATGATGTCAACCTGGGTTCCATCCCCGACTGCCTACACGGTCTCCCAAGCACTGCCAGAAGTGATCCTTGAGCACAGAGCCAGGAGTAAGCCTTAAGCACTGCCAGGTGTACCTCCCACCCCCAAACACACACACACACACACACACACACACACACACACACACACACATATAAGGGAAGGGAGTGTTATGGCAGGATGATTGGGAGCAATTCACAAGAGCAAGGCTCTTGCAGAAATGTCATCCATATCCGGAGGGTCCCTTGGCACACCCATCGCTCACAATACTACCGTGGCCTCCCAGAAGGCACTGCCACTGGCATCTCCCGCCGGGCTCTGCAGCCCCAGACTCCCATGTTAAGTAGGTTCTGGAGGGAGATCTCTGTCTCTCGTAATAAAACCCTTAACCCTCTCCCTGGCCACTCACAGCAAAGCCAGGAAACTAGTCGAGTCCTAGAGTGGGATAGTCCCAGGTGACCAAACAAAACAGAGATGAGACCCCTGGGACCAGAGAGATAGCACAGTGGGCAGGGCATTTTCCTTGCACGTGGCCGGTCCGGGTTTGAACCCAGAATTTCATATAGTTCCCCAAGCACCACCAGGATTAATTTCTGAGCACAGAGCTGGGAGTAACCTTTGAGCATTGCCAGGTGTGGACTCCCATAAAAAAGATCTGAGACCCTTAAATTTATCTTCTGCTTCCAGAGGTTGTTACTGGAACTACCTTTGAGCACGCAGAATTTTCAACTTCTTCCTAAAGGCGAGTACAAATGTCTGAGGTCATGGGACACTGAGAAAGTGGGATATAGTTCCAACCTCACCACTAATCTCAGAAAGCATGCCTTTGCTTCCCTGTGGGGCCTTGGGGCTGATCTTCTACAAGTCAGAATACTGAACAGATTGCATGAGGTTCTTAAGAGGTGAGATCAGGAAGAGCCATTGAGGACCACAGCAACAAGGCATCAGTTTCAGCAGGGGGATTAAGGTATCTCTCTCCCACAAGAACCCTGGCAGTCCCATACACACTGTTTATCCCTGACAATCCCCCACCAAGACTGAGAATTGGCTGGAGCTATAGCACAGCAGGTAGGGCATTTGCCTTGCACGCGGCCAACCTGGGGTTCAATTCCTCTGCCCCTCTCAAAGAGCCCGACAAGCTACTAAGAGTAGCTCGCCTGCACAGCAGAGCCTGGCAAGCTACCCGTGGCATATTTGATAAGTCAAAAACAGTAACAACAAGTCTCACAATGGAAACATTACCGGTGCCCGCTTGAGCAAATCGATGAGCACCGGGATGACAGGGAGAATTGTCTAATTTCTTTAAATCTGGACTGTTTTGTGAATCCCTTTGGTCATTAGAGGAGGACAGGGTCATGTGGGCTCTAAGTTCCCTGAGACATTTTCTACTTTCGCCCTCTTGAAGCCCTGCAGACCAGAGCAGGGCTGAACACCCTTAAGAACACACCAAATGACCAGCAAAAGGAACCTTGCGAGGTCTCGCTGTTCCAGCCACATCCACAAAGGCAGCACACATGTGAAGGAAACTACGCTGGATTTTCAGGCCCAGCTGAGCCTGCAAATGTGACCTCATGGGGCTGGAAAGACAACACAGAGGGCTGGGGCTCATGCCTTGAAGGTGCTAAGTTCAATCCCCTGCACAACGTGCCATCCAGAGAACCATTGACTGTGGCCCACTTGCCCCCTCCCTCCCACACCCCCCCATACTACTGGACTCGGGCAGTGCTTCATTGAAGGCCCAAGAACTGAGCTTGGTAAATACAGGATCACTGTGTGAAGCAATTTCATGTGGGGGCCATTTCTTATACCATAAGAGACAACAAAAGCTGGTATCAGGGGTACGTGCTCCAGGCATACAGCTGACAAAGACTGGTGAGTACAGCTCAAGGTTTAGGTCAGGTTGACTAGCTCTGGGCTGTACAATCAGTAGTACCTGGAAAAACAGAACATTGAAAATCTGTTTGTCAGAAAGACATTTCCTTGCCAGGGGATGTGTTGCCTCAGGAATTGGCCAATGCTATTTGGCTAAGCCCATACAGATGTCTCTGCAACAAGGGCTCGAAGCCAGCTCAGTTCCAAACATGGAAGGAAGAAGATTTCACCCATAAATTCCCAATGATTTTACATCTTCCCTCCCCCCCCACCCCAGCCCCACTATCTCCCACCCCCACCTTCACTCAAAGAACCAGAGATGGAAAACCATGGCAACAAACGGCTTTGTGTAGTACTGAATGGGAAACATAGCATCTGGGGCTCGGAAAAGCAAAAGCTGTTGTGTTGCTCATCATATTTTTATGGGCGATTTTGTTGTCTTTGATTGTTGAAGAAGAGCAGCGCAGACTCCAGTCTGTTCTTCCATGCCTGGGGGAGGGTCAGATTCCCTTCAAGAACTCCTGTCTGCTAAATTGACTCCCAGCTGAACTACACACACTCTTCAAACACCTTCTCTCACTATTAATCACAATAGCTACTATTTTTTGAGAGCTCTCCATGCCAGCCACTGGGATGCACCATTTATTTATGCTACTTATTACATCTCACAGCACACCTTTCAGGTCATCCTTATAATCCCCATTTTTTACAAACTAGAAAACTGAATTCAGCAATATTAAACAGGACCTCATACTTGACAAATGGCACATCCTATTCTTAAAGTTAGGGCTTGATGTCCATGCTCTCAAGCACCCCTTGATTTGAAGTAAGCTCTCAATTCTATTACTAAGACTCGTTCATGCACCTGAATATCCATACGTCAATACATGCATTCATCTATTCAACGTATCATGATTCACCACTTCTTTGCATCTGAACAGAAGATTCACCAAGAAATAAGACCATCTCTGCCCTCAGGGAGCTTATAGTCTACAAACCATAAACACCCATCATGACCTTTACCAGATTCCCTGACCTTACAACATCCTATAACCCCTTTCTATATCATAACCAAACTAGCCCCATGCTCATCTTAGCCCTATTTCATGCACTCCACAGCCTGGTCCTTTGTCTTTTCCTACATCCTGGACACTAACTGCTTTCCCCCCACCACACTTCCTGCATCATTATCCTGAATTGTCTCTCCACCCACCCAGTGCTGTGAACATTGCAAAGGGAACAGAGGAATCAGGATCAGGAAAAGAAAGCAAGTAGAAGAAAAGGTCCTGCATTAGGATAAGCACTGGGGACCAAAGAACAGTGCTATGCAACCAAAAATGAAGAATGAATGAGAGAAATCCTTAGAATGGAATATCTTCTCTCATCTCCTCCCCTGTTCCTATCTGTGTCTTTTATATTTTCTCTGCTGTCCCATACTCTATATGCCTGCAAGAGGCTTAACCTGGCCTTCAAAATCCCCAAGGAATCTTTATATAGAGTGCAAAAAAAGGGGGGCCATTGATGTGGCTCAAGTGGTAGTGTACATGCCTAGAATATGTGAGGCCTGAGTTCAATACCCAGTACTGCACACACCCCCATCTCCCCACTGTCAGGTCCATATGTAGCAAGGTAAACCAAAAGGACCCAGGACTAACCCCTACAATATGTTTTTAAAGGATGATATAGAAGGTGAGAAATAGATTAGTCAAATGTGTGAGTATCTGAACACAAGATTTTCCACAACTTCTTTTAAGCAAGAACTGGTAGAACAATGGATAGGAATTTAGGACTTTCCAGAGAAGACCCATTACTTAGCCTCAATGCCTAAATCCTATGCCTTGTCCCCACTGAGGTTTTGAACCCTTTCATAGACTCACTCACTGTATGCTGGCCAGTGCAAGAGTTCTGGTTTAAACATCTTTCTTCTAGAAGCCGTTTCTTAGAGGGAACCAAAATCCATACATCAGGGCTATTTCACCCTGACGCACAGAAAGACACTGCAGCTGGAGGGCACTTGCCTTATACATTACTGGCCTGCCTGGGTTTGATCCTGGTACCCCTTATGGTCCCTAGAACCCACCAGGAGTGATTTCAGAGCTCAGAGCCAGCAGGAAGCCCTGAGTACACCAGGTATGGGGGAAAAACACACAGAGAAAGAAAAACACACAGTGCAGTCCCTTTGATTTGTGGATCCTCCTCAGGGCCACAACCATGTCTAACTATGTGTCTAGTCCCTCTCTTTTTCTTCCCAGACAGATCTTTCTTGTTCCCAGAGCTCTTCCCCAGTGCTGTCGTTTTGGCTTCTCTTGTCATCCTCTCTCTTGAGCTTATTATATTATTTTTTCTACATCCTCCTTAAGTTTGAGTACTGAAATAAACTCAAAACTCACAAGCTGGATGTCTGACCTCAGGCACCTGCTTTCTCCTCTTTGGGCATAACATTTCTCAGTTTTAAAATAATGAAATTGAACTCAGTAGAGCTTCCAAGAAGAGATGACCGTGTGCAATGGAATGAATCTTCGATGCTCCATAAATATTCTCTCCTGATATATTTCCACAACCGCCGCTGAGCTGCCCATGCCCACCATCTCATTACTGCCACCACCTCATATTTTGTTTGTTTTGTGGGGGTTGCCTGTTGAACTGTGAGGTCCTACCATTCAGCTAACAGATATAAAATGAGAACATGTGACTGGGAGTCCCAGTACTGACTTTGATCTACCAAATGACCTTGGGAATGTTACTTGCGCTGCTTTCTCAATTTATTCATTTGCAAATATGGGTCATCTTTCCTTTTCCTTCCAGCTTGCAGGATTCACCCATGGTTTATGGGCAAGGGTGTGGGATGCTATAGGTGAAAGCACTCAGCTACAATGCTGCAGGGCAGCTAAGCCAAGGACTTGGGCAATGCTATTGTTGCTTCTAGAGAGAGCTGATCCTCTAAATTCCCATTTATTGAGTCCACTTGCAATGAGTGTGGGGGTTCTGCTTCTATATGAAACTCTAATATGAATGGGAGGGAGGAAGGGAGGGAGAGAGAGAGAGAGAGAGAGAGAGAGAGGAGAAAGAAAGAGAGGGGAGGAGACTCCATGGTTGTTAGTGTCTCTTCTAATGGGTACAGCATATTTGATGTTGGTTTTAGAGAGTCTGTTGGGTAAGATACAATGTAGATTTTCCCTTATAATATGCTTAGTTAGAGAGGTCTCCTTGGTTGTCCCTATAATTCAAGAGCCTAAGGTGTGGCCCTCCAGGATCCCAGGGCAGATGCTGAACTGGAAGATTCTATCCCCACTGCATATCTCACTTTCTCTAGTCCACCCTCCTCCTCTTTCTTTCCCCTTCTCCCTTTTTCCCTGGCCCCCAACTCCGCTGCCCCCAGTAGGGCTTCCCAGTACCTTGGTAACTCTGCCTGCCCACCTCCAGTCAGGTATTCATCTCTCCTCCTTGAAATCCACCCAATATTTCACATTCAGATGCCAGAAAGCATGCAATTTCTTCTTCCAGTAGGAAGTTTCTCCACCGTTGTGCATTTGGTCATTGCCATCACCCCCCACCACCACCACCACCACCCTGCCCACAGCTTAAAACTCAGGAGAGAATTAGTCCCTTCCAGGAATCCTATTTCACTTCCAGAAAAACAGCTCTAAGAAAGTCGTTGCTTCCTTCTCTAGGTTTATCTGGAGCTGTAATACTGTTTTTATGTATCAGTTCCCTTTTTATTTGCCTGTCTCCTTCTGGATTGTGAGAGCAGAGTCAAGATCTCAACTATCTGGGACTGGAGAGATAGTACAGTGGGTAGGGTGCTTGCCTTGCATGCAAACCTGACCTAGGTTTGATTTTCAGCATCCCATATGGTTACCTGAGCACTGCTAGGAGTGATTCCTGAGCACAGAGGAGTAATTCCTTTCACCAGGTGTGGCCCAAACCATACTCCCACCAAAAAAAGTTCCCAACTATCTGAGCCTCCAGCACCTGACAGTGCCCAATGCAGGAGAAATGTCAGAAAACAATCTGAAAGAAGGTCTTCATGTCTCAAATAAGCCAGTGCCTCTTTACTATCTGAGCTAAAATGAAGAAGTGAAAATTTCATCTATAGAAAGAGTGGGAAGTGTCTGGGGCTGGAGCAATAGCACAGCGGGTGGGGCATTTGACTTGCATGTGGCCAACCCAGGTTCAATTCCCAGCATCACATATGGTCCCCTGAGCACCACCAGGGGTAATTTCTGAGTGCAGAGCCAGGAGTAATTCCGGTGCATCACCGGGTGTGACCTAAAAATCAAAAAACAAACAAACAAGAGTGGGAAGTGTCTTTGCAAGGTATGACTCTGCTCTGGACTTCCACCCCCAAACTCAGCCCTGAGGTAACCCTCAGTGCCTGAGCCCCAGAAGGAAGGCCAAGAATGAATTTGAAAGACAAAGTAGAGAAAGCCACACCATTTCACTTCTTTTGAGTTTCATGCCCATCAAGAAATGTGTCGACAGTGCTACAGATGCTCTGTCACTGAGTTAGGAAAGGGCAGGGAGCAAAGCTCTTCTGCATATCAATGCACATAACAAGCTGTGTTGACTGTAGTTGCAAATGTTAGGTCTGATTCCCACAGACATGAGGAGGAGGTGAAAGGGCCTGTTCTCATGCCAGAGAGCTGGTACAGAGGGTAAGGCTCTTGGCAGGTGCACAGGTCATTCTCTGGCATTGCACACAGTACTCAGGAGTAAGCCACGAGCACATCTGGGTGTGGCCCAAACAAATAAGCAAAGTCCTGTTCTCTGAGTGGGAGTTACAGGGAAGCACTTCCCAGCTGGCTTGACTGTGTGGCCTTGTGCAAGAGCCCCTGTGAGCTGAATCTGAGTAGAGGAACCATTGAGCTCGGCGGTCAGGAGCCCTGTGGATTAGTCCTAGTTTAGGGGCTTTCCGCCTCTTTGTGGATTTCAACCTTCCCAAATCAATCTCTAGTTTTAGTTCCCATTTCATTACATACCAAAGACCCTTACTGAGCACCTGTTATGTGCTTGGCCTAAAAAGGAGACATAAAACAAGGGCTTCACTCTGACCTCCAGGAGCTCATGTTCTCCTGAAAAGTCCATGTGAGTTGTGTTCACAATCTTACACACACACACACACACACACACACACACACACACACACACAGCACACACACTCACACAGAGAAAACCTGTGGTTTTCAATTCCCTGCCCTTCCTCACTCTTTCTGGGGAAGACAGTGCAACCCAGTTTGAGTATCTGGTTAAGATGAGATGCTTTGAGACTGGGAGGTGCAGATGGAGTTTTTTTCTTCTTTAATCCTGTGATTCTAACCTGCTTCCTCTGCTGCTGGCATGGAGAACGATGCACTGTCACCGCCATCACCACCAAGCTGGGATTCATGACCCTGCTATTGCTTTCCTCCAACAATTTGAATGTCAACCGGTTACACCCCAAAAGCCAATCCCTGAGAGCAAAGAGGAGAGAGGAAGATGCTTTGTACTAACGACATCACAACCGATCCCTTTTTCAGATGAGCTTCACAGCAGCAAGCAAACTGGCAAGATGTAAGGCTCCCACCCTCATCCCCTCTGCTCTTCTCTAGGGGTGAATCCAAACATCACACCAGTGCCAGAGCCTGGCAGGCCAGCCTGGCTCCGCTGCAGAGCACTGGGAAATGCACAGACCTGCTCTCAGAACAGGGACAGGAACAGGTCCTCATGCTGCCACTTACTATGTGCCCATCTTTGGGTGAGTCTCAATGTGTCTCTGCTGTTTGCCTCGCTGGTAAAATGAGATTGATGACCTGAAGATCAGGGCAATGGAGCTGAGATCCCCTCATTAACCATACCAGCATGGGCCTACTACCAGTTATTCTCAAATTGTGAAGATCTACTCGCCTTTTCATGTCAGGTATCCCCTGGCAAGAAAGACTCGTGCCTCCCTCCTTTTGGGATTTCTTGAAAACCTGACAATGCCTGGCCCATGAGAAGCACCTCAGTGGATACTTGCTAGATTTTTAAAAAATGGGCAATTGAAAGATATTTCCCTGGGGGTGCAGGTGTCTCTTCACCATCCAAGCTAAAATGAAGAGAAAATTTAATCTATAGAAAGGGTGGGACCCTCAGGATAAATTTTAATGTCATACTTTCTGAATAGAGAATGTGTGTGTGTGTATTTTGATGATTTCTTCTGTGGCTTGAAGGCTGCATTAAATTTGAATAGCATTGTGCTCTGAAAAACAGTTCTGGGATCTTGGTCACATGAGGATGATTTTTGTTCAGCCTTAAAATAATGAAGGTGGGATAATACGACATGACTTGGTTCTTACACTAGATTTTTTTCATTTTTTAAAATTTGTTCATTCATTCATTTATTTACTGGCAGCAAATGGGACTGTAAAAGCCAAGTCTCATAATAAGGGGGAAAATGTCTGACTCAGTCTTTGGGCTGACAAATTCGCTGATCATTCCAGATATTAGTGCCTCTGGTCTAAAAAGTATGTGAAATCCTACTATTGTTTTACCCATGGTATTGACCACTTAGCCTCATCTTTAGTTTTATAATTTCAGAGCTCAAAATGTTAGGTCTTCCCTCCCTACAGAGATCACTCTTATAAACTGGAATATACGATCACGGAATCCTTAAAACTCCCACCTATGAAGAATGCTCTTGGCAAGTCTGGGTCTACACAGAGAAACACAAAAACAGCTTTGATGCTAAATCCAAACTCTGAACTACAGGTCATGCAAATGGCGACTTGTAGACAAGGGACGCGCCATCTGCCCACTGCTATTGTAGACTCTTCCTGTGGCCACACCCAACCCACCTTCTCTGTCTTTCCCACCTCACCCGCAGTCTCACATTCCTATTCCTCATGTCTTCTCCTGCCACTCCACCTCCTCCCTGCTCTTCCTTTCCCTTGTCTATTTCAGTTGTAATCTTGGTTCTCAATTCCCCAGCCCAAGCTGGATGGATTAAAAAACTTTTCTGCAGTGTTTGCTGTTCCTAAGTACTCACCTGCCCATTATTCTCCACCCTTTCCCGTCGCAGCCACTCTACCCTGGCGAAATAACATTTCCTTCCCTATGCTTTATGCTTCCAAATTTTGTTCTCCCTGGTTTGCTGCCTCTATCTCAGGCTGGCAGCTCCATTGTTATTATGATCATATATTAAGTTTAATGTGTCCACAAGGCATTTACACACTCATAAAAACCAGGCCCTCTTAGAGCTCCTCAGGCTGAAGACAATAGCAATACCCTCCCAGGTCTTGGCAGGCACACTGTACCATCATGGCTTCTAAATGCAAACGCTGGGTGATGGTAGTTCATGGTTGCTTATGCTATTCTTGAGGATGTATATATAGCATTTTGAGGAGGAATAAACGATTTACCAGCTTACAAGCAGAGCTCAAGTCTTGATTACTGACATTTGGGCAACATCCTGTAGCATTAGTGATATTAATAACAGGTGACATTTTTTAGTACATCCTGGCTGCCAGGCGATGCCCATTTTACATGCATTCTTCCACATCATCTGCTAAATGGCTCTGTGCAACAAGTAGTATTGAACTGAGAAGCCTTTAACAAAAGAGGAAAATTGAGACACAGGGAAGTTACACAATGAGCTCAAGGTCAAACAACAAGAAGGTGGGAAAAGTAGAATCATTCAAACCCAGACATATTTCAGAGCCTGCCTGCTTCTGCATAAACAGACACTAGCATCGGAAGAAGCTTGGCTTTAAGGTCTGTGCACTCCAATAAGTCTGAGACAAGTGTGACAGGTTAAGTGAGCGTTGTGGATATGCATTTCTCTCCAGGAGAGCTGCCTAAAGACCAACCTCGATCAGTGTCTGACAAGGACTCCAGTGTGTACAGCACCACCACCTCCTCCCTCCCCCTGAATTTATCTTGAGTTCTCCAAACTTTGCAGCCTTGGAAACAAATGGATGAGAGCAAAAGACCCAGGGAAGAGAGGCTCCCCGGGAATGGTGGAAGTATGTGCTGCACAACCACCCAGGAGATGGCTAGCCAGACACTCTGTCCATGGATGTCACTGTGTAAATGATTTTAGGTGCTCTTAGCCCAGCTTCCCAGGAGCAGATGCCAGACCAATAAAGCCACTATTTCTATTGCTTCTCAATCCTATTGATCCTACCACGGGATGTGTTCTTTCTTCAACCCTCCCTCCATTTACTCATCGTTTTCTTCACGCCAGGCACCTATGGACTACAACTTGGGAAACACTGATATCAGTGAAGTTTCCTTTCAAAATATTAAAAACCAAACTCAAAGAGTCTATACTTTGCCCAGAGCCATGCAGTGCAGACATTGGACGAGATCTGTTCTTTCCAGATCACAGGACAGCATTCTTTTCAAGCATTGTGGGAATGTGGGGACACCCTCCCTTCTCCAATTATGTCTGGCGCAGCGATGGGCTGCTAACTCCACAGAGGAAAACCCATTCAGGTAACGAGCTTTCCTGAGAAAATTCCTGTAGTTTCAGTTCACATGTACTCATTTGTAAGAGAGATGCTAAAACTTGCCAAAAATCCCCACCATGTCCCACCTGACATTTGTTTCAGCTCTACCTCCTCAATCCCAGGGTTTATAAAATTGCTGTTGTCTGTGATGCTGATGGGAACAAGGTTAAAAAAAGAAAGCACATAACTAACCTCAGGGCTCCAGGAGATGAGGTAGCTGAAGGATAACATTCATGAATGCATCGAGGCTCATAAAAGTAAAAAGAAGGGGCACTAGTCTAGGGATTCAGTACAAAATGGCAACTACAAGAGACATTAATCTTCACAGCTTATATTCTAGTGAAAACCAAACAAGTGACCCAAAATGTGTTGAGAGGGCTGCCTTAAGACGTAAAGGATGAGAAGGAACAGTTGTGAAGACAGAAGAACAGATGGAAGAAACGACTCTTCCCCAGACTTTTCACATAAGGGATCTCTACTACAGTCCAGTGAGAAGAGACAGGAAGATGATATTACATCGCCAAAGGAATTGATTGGGCAGAACTATACCAATCATAGACCATTGCTTAAAATGTTTTTCTAAGTTCAATAAGAAGGCATTAGAGGGATTTAAACTATAAGATAGATAATTTAATTTAGACTTAAAAAAACAGCATTTTATGCCGCTCAGACGAGACTCTGAGAGGACCACATGAACGTCTCCTCCTCCATTCCTGAATGACCATGATCCTGGAGGCCCACTAACTACTTTCGGAACCCAGCGGCATCTTGCAGAAATGCCTCTAAACTGTGAACTAAGCTACGGCCCCATGCTGCCCCGGGAGGGGAAAGGTTTTTCTCTCTCGGCCTTTCCTTTCAGTGGTGGCGGGGGCATGGCGACTGCAATCTTTTAGAACCCATGAAACAGAGGTATGAGCTTGCAGTGACGCAACTTCTGGCAGAAATTTCTCTGGACTTAATTACTAAAATACCAGAAATCCAAAACTGCGTGGCCTCATATTCTCTTCATTCTCAGCAATGGAAAAGAAACTATCAAATGATGCCTTTTCGGCAGGTTTGATTGTTGAGGGAAAGGAAAATTCCAAACAATAGTAGTGAGCTTTCTGTTGAAATATTGAATGTAATAAAAATAAAGAGATAGTAAAGTGAAAATTATCAGCCACACAGGCAGGGGGTGGGGTGGGATGGGAGTTATACTGGGGCTCTTGGTGGTAAAACAACATATGCACTGGTGAAGGGATGAATGTTTGATCATTGTATGACTGAGACTTAAATCTGAAAGCTTTGTAACTTTTCTCATGATGATTCAAAAAATGAAAAAATTAAAAGAACAGCATTTTAGTATGGAAAATTTCAGATATTAGAGTAATCAAGCAAATATAATCAACCTCACATCAATCACCCATATTTAATAACTATCAACAGTTTATTTGTATATCATCTCTTCCAACTACTTCTACCCTACTATTTACCTTCCCCAACTTTGTTACATTTTTGAATTTGTTTTCATAAAATCTCTCTCCTCCTTATTTAATCTCATCTCCCTTCTCTTCGTGTAACCTTAGTTTGGTTATCAATTTCCACTGGTTTGTCATTTTGTTTACCCTGTTCAATATTTTTTATATCCTTACATCAAACATGGATAAAATAATACAGTTAGTTGTCTTTTTTCTTTCTCACATTTCCTTCATATCATTACCTCACTCCTTCCATTTTGCTGCAAATGACAACATTCTATCTTATATTGCTGGATAGTGCTCCTTTGTGTAAACGTGGCATGTTTCACAGTTCTTCTTTCCTTTTATAAGGATAAAACTGACTTATATAATAAGAACTGCAAATATTATGTGTATTATTTTGACAAATAAAATACAACAAACTTTTATCTTCCAGAAGGTGGTTTTTCTGTCCCCTCTCAGTTAAATATTACCAGCAATGACTACTCTTACCTTTTATTTTGCCTTAACTCACTTGTTTTAAAATCTTATGTGGTTGGAATCTTACATTATTATTTTCTTGTATGTGGCTTTGCACTCAGCATGTTCTTAATGTTCATTCATTTGTGTATATCAGCAGTTGCCTTTTAATTTTTGGCTGACTCATATTTCATTATGTAAATATGCAATATGTTTGTCAATTAACTTGTGATAGACATTTGGATTGTTTCCAACTTATGTCCATTGCGAGAAAACCTGCTATAATGCTGTACAATTTTTTTTGGTGGACATATGTTTTCATTATCCTTGGATAAATACCTAGGGGTAAAATTAATTTATACCTTTTGTAAGTATTAGGAATACAGTGGAGGGGGACAGGGATTGTGCCAGGAAAACCAGTTAAGTGGTGACTAGAATAGTTGATGGGAGACTGGAGCAAGTAAGACTGGATCGAAAAAGATTTAAAATACATGCTGATGAACACAATCAATAATATTTGCTTGTACATGTAGGACTTCCAGTATAATACTAAAACTGACTGCATATCTATTTTACCCTAGGTCAGGTAGGGAGTTTGCCTTGCACATGGCCAACATGGGTTCGATTCCTCCGTCCCCCTGAGAGAACCTGGCAAGCTACTGAGAGTATCTCACCCGCAAGGCAGAGCCTGCCAAACTACCCGTGGCATATATGATATGCTAAAAACAGTAACAACAAGTCTCACAATGGAGACGTCACTGGTGCCCACTCGAGCAAGTTGATGAACAACAGGATGACAGTGCTATAGTGCAGTGCTCATACTTACATGGAACTCATGCAGTTCCTGACCAATACATATATTTGCTGTAGCTTATTATATATGTTTTATTTTTTTCATTTTTTAAAATTTTTTTAATTGATTCACCTTGAGGTATAGTAACAAAACTTTCATGTTTGAGCTTCACTCATACAGTCATCAAACTCCCATCCCTTCACCAGTGCACGTTTTCCACCACCAAAATCCCCAGAATCCACCCCCCCCCCCACATACACACACATTCCACACCTTCCCCAGCCTGTGTGGCAGACAATTTGCACAATACTCTCTTTCTCTACTTTAGTTACCTTCGATATATTCAGACCAGTCCCACCACCACTCACACCTGTCTGAAAAGGCAATGCTAGACAAATGAGTTTTGTATCGCTTGTTATAAATACAATATAAGTCGTGCGGCTGCGAGAGTGGCCATGCGCTCTAAGAATTCTAAAATTTTAATTATTAGGGTCTGAAGAGATGGCTGCAGCAAGTTGCTCAGGTCGAGATTTGTTAGAGTGTCTCTGAAGCATGGCCATGTGGGAGCTTAAGTAGACGGTGGCCAGATGTGGCGTCATCTCAGAGTCCCATCGGGGGAGGGGGAAGGAGAAGGGCCCACTCCTCCCCTGTCCCGTGAGGCCTGGCGTTTGCCACCACCACCACTCGTACCTGGAGCTGTCGCTGACTTCTAGAAAATGCTGGGGCTCCTCGAGGGCAGGTGGAGGGACAGCACCTGCCCCTGTCTGGAGCAGCCCAGCGGAAAGGGCCTATTGCAAAGTCCAGGGCCATCTCTGCAGCGAGTTGCTCGGTTATTACATATGCTTTCAAATTAAAGTCTTCAAATCTCTACTTCTAAATTGTTGAGAATATTTTTAAATAAAGAATATATGGTAATTACTCCCAAATTCTTGTCCTGCCTCCAATTTATAAAGTATTTTGATAAAAATTTTAATAATAATAATAATAATATTTGCCGGGGGGGGGGGCTGGAGTGATAGCATAGCAGGTAGGGCATTTGCCTTGCAAGCAGCCGACCTGGGTTCGATTCCCAGCATCCCATGTGGTCTGCCGAGCCCCACCAGGAGTAATTCCTGAGTGCAGAGCCAGGAGTAACCCCTGAGCATTGCTGGTTGTGGCCCAAAAAAGAAAAAAATGAAAGAAAAAAATTTACTGGCGAAGTAAGATTGTGCTTAAAAACTGGAAGCATTAAAGATGTTGACTCATGGGTCTCTAGCTTAACTGAACTAGCTGCATTTTGAGAGTTGTTTTATTACAATTGAGAAGGTAGCCAATACAAAGTAAGTTTCTGTTTTGTAATATATGAGATATTCAAGGGCACACCTCAAACCAGGTGTATCTGAGGAAAGGCAGAGACACTTCTTAGGCTTGCTTGTACAATATAGCTTCTACCTTGAGCATATCCACCTCTCCCTAAAATGACTTTGTGAACTCGGAGGGAGGTGGAAAATGAATTTTATTTCACAATGATATATTTACTCTGGTCAACTGGATACCTGAAACACTATACAATGGAAGATGCGTAATCTAGGTTCAGGGGTGGCAGGCAGAAAGGAGCAAGGTCCTCCATGGTATGGAAGTGCAGGGTGGATGAATGCTCTCCAGATAATGGCTGCCTCCATGACATAACGTAAAAAGTAAAGTGCCTACTCTGGGAGATCCAAGTATTAATAACACAGATCAAGGGCCCTAATTGTGCAAAAACATAGATCAAGCCAATAGGGAGTTATTTTTGCTCCTTTATTTCAATTCCTCTATCAACATACCCATTGCTTCACATGCTACAAGTCCTGGGTAAAAGTCTTTGACCTTTCACCTTATCTGCAAACTGAAAATAAAGGAAACAAAAATACTATGCTGAGCTGATCCCCACTTCTCTTGGGAGCCCTTGAAGTCTGCCATTCTTAGGAAAATCCATTCTAAGGATTTCAAACTTTGGAATACAATAATGAATCATTTACATACCCGAGGGAAATGTCAAGAGGAGATTATACAGATAATCGATGTGTAATAATTGGCTCCTTTTTCTTACCAATAGAATACATAAGGGAGCATGCTAGTAACAAAACCACATATTTATTAATTCATTTGTTTAATCACCAATCTTTTATTGAACCCTATAATTACATGAGTAAGAGATATTGTCCTCACAAAGGCTCATCTAGACCTATAAATAAATCAGGTGAGCTCAATATTTTACTTTTTAATATTCTAGGGCAGATCAGAGAAGACTCTGCCGAGGTTGGCAAGTCTAAACTAAATCCTGAAAAAAAATTAAATTAAGTTTCTCCAGGGGAAACATTGGGATAAGGGCATTCTGAGTAGAGAAGCCAGCATGAAACAGACCTGGATGTGGGATGGAACAAGGTGGTTGGTACTGAAGTCCACTGGGGAGAGTGATTGAGAAAACCAGGCTGAAGCAGCAGAAGTAGACAGAAACCTATTTGATGATAGGACTTGAGGCCATTCTAAGTGCAATGCAAGCTCTTACATGACTTTTCACAAGAGAGAAACTAGACCAGATATTTTATAAAGCTGGTTCAGAGCAGTGATCACAAGAGAGAAGGGGAGACAACAGAAATAAAACTGCAGTAGGGAGAAGAGAGAAGGAGGGGAAGAAAGAACAAAAAGGTGAGGTACTGAATCAAAGGTCATGGGACCCTGGCTGTAGGTGAGGGTCAGTGTCAGAGCGTGGCAATAGGAACAGAAGGAAGAGGACAGTAAAAATTCATGAGATGTTTGGAAAAAAAGAATAGGCAAGATAGAGCAATTAAATGGAGGGTGAGAATGTGAATATGAGAGTGTGTAGGACTGGAAAAGAAAAAACCTCACTATAGGCAGGGAACTTAGAAAATGCCTGTGATAGAATCAAGGGTGGCCTGATTCCAAAGCTGATATTTATTCCACTATTCTACTCTACCTGATAGTTTGACTTCTGGTCCCACCACTTTGTCTAGCATTCACAAAGAACCATTCTGCAAAACCTGAGTCCTAGAGACATCTTAACAGATGGGCACACACATGCACACATGCGCATGCACTCACACACACATACATAAATATTCACATCTGTGAGTTCGCCTCCACCCATCTAAGCATGATGAAGTATAGCTGCTTGTTCAATGCCTAATATTTCCTATCCAGGTCGATGTCTTATATCCACCTCTTTCTTTGTGTCGTACCTGGGCTGGAAGTCGTTTCTGAGAGTTATCATCCAGCTGAACTTTCAGCTTCTTATGGCTACCACCAAGGACCTATTCTCAACCTTCCATGAGGATCCATTCATATGGTTACAATTATCATTTCCCATTTAACTTGTGTGGTTTCATGTACATCTCTTGGGACCCACCCGACTGCCTGGTCAGGCTTACCAGCAGGAAATCCTGGCCATCTTAGAGATGACACTGGCAGACTGGAGGGAGAGTCTTGGAATACAGATCCTTCTGACTTGACCTCTCACCTCCATGTCCTCATCCCCAGCTGTGCCCACTATGAGCTAAATACCAGGGCTTCAAAGATGCAGTGCAATTTGCAAGTCAATCCTCAGCGAATTCTGGCTGCTCAATTCAAAGGCAGGCAGACAGTCTTGGGATACTATCCTTGAACCTTTTTCTCTGCTTTCTCCTCCCAGATCCACTGACTCTGGGGATGCCATGATAATGTGTTAACAGTTACTCCCACATAGTCAGGGAGTAGGGAGCCTCCTGCCTCTTTCGTGGTTGTGGTGGTAGGTACATAGGTAAATAGTATAGTTGGATGAGGAGCAGATGGGGCTGGTTTTCCAGGGCTGTATGGTCCCTGAGCACGTGGCATGAGCCAAGAACCACACTAGGCGCATTCTTTGGGTGCTGTCCCAGTCTCCTGCTCAGTAGAACTTGCGATCTGCATTTCACAGATAAGGAGAGCAATGTTGAGCATAAAGGGTCTAGCTCAAGTTCACACCACCAGGAAAGAGCAGAACCGGAATTCCAACCATTTCCTTCTGTTTCCCAAGCCCACGTTCTTCCCTCTGCTCTCTGCTGCTTCCCAAAGCAAAAAAGACCCCTCTGGAGGCTTGTTCTTACAGGTCACCTGCTGTTCTGAGGTACTTACTTTCACAAGCAGAGCGCCAGAGTGAAGGAGGGTTTTGCTGATAATTGGCTTCTGGGAAAGAGGGAGGTAGGCAATTAGGTAGACAGAGTGGACAAGAAGAGTAGAGAAGCTGAGTTAAAAGGAAAGAACAATCCAGGTGGGGAATTCAACAGAAACCTGCTTTGTCTCTGATTTTCCTTGCCCCTTGTTGGGAGGGTGGGGATAATGTTTACTGAATGTTTATCCTTGCCAGCCACTGTCTAAGTACTTTGCAAACAAGAACCTTATTTAATCCACCAATACCCTGGGGAAAGTGTTAGTATTTTCCACAACTTCAGGTGAGGAAATTGAGGCATGGGGAGACTGAATTATGTCCCTATGGTCCCACAAACACTAGATTCTAGAATAGACACTTGAGTCCAAGAGACGTGAGTCCCTCTGTTAACCACAAGATGACTGGGATCTCACAGACCTGGTGGTAAGAGAAAAACATCAGGTTTGCCACCCCCATCATAAAATAAAAATGAGGGGCCGGAGCGATAGCACAGCAGGTAGGGCGTTTGCCTTGCACGCGGCCGACCCGGGTTGGATCCCCGGCATCCCATATGGTCCCCCAAGCACCGCCAGGAGTAATTCCTGAGTGCAAAGCCAGGAGTAACCCCTGAGCATTGCTGGGTGTGACCCAAAAAGCAAAAAAAAAAAAATAAAATAAAATAAAATAAAAATGAAAAGGCTAAGGAAGATGACAAACCACAGAGACAATGTGGAGGCCAATCCAGGAACAATCCCCAACCACCAGGCAGGTAATGAAGTCATTCATCTCTATGAAAATTCCCTGGTGATCAGGGCAGTCCGTGCTTTCAGCCCTTGGCTGCACTTTAGAATCACCTGGGGAGTTCTTGCAAAGCTCTGCTGCCTGAGCCTCATGCCAGAACAACTGAGTCAAAACCTCTTGGGGTGGGTCCATATATTTCTAAAGCTCCCCAGGTGGTCCTTACATACCACCTGGGTTGGGAACCCACTGAGGCAGAAATGTGAAAGGGCCATTCCCAGATAGGCAACCAACTTTGCCAGCAATTGAAGTATTTCCAGGTAGGCTGCCAAGACATTTTCACAAAGGCCTGTCAGCTGAGAAGCACCTCAAGGACAGGCACTGTGTACCCCATGGCCATTCTAGGAGTCCTTTGTGGCAGGTATAGACATGAAAAGTTGAGTCACAGAATCAGTCTGCCTTGGGTTTTTGCAGTGTCCTTTGGAGCTCTAGAAGTCAGTAGTATGACCCTGGGTGGGAGGTCAGGAGCACTGTGTGGGGCTGGTGGAGTCACTGGTTTGATAAAGTTTCCCAAAATTTGGCTGCAGGGAGGATTGTGTGTTATCAAGCCCATCTCTGCCACAAGTCTATGTTTAATGTCATTTCTGGGAGAACTCAAGTGACAGAACCAGTGATCTGATTTAGAATCTGAAGACTGGCCCTCTGCAATAGGTGGGTCACATCCTTTATTCCAGTGTTTTCTAAGGTGAGTAACACCACCCCCTAGAGGCAGGAATGTTCAGGGATGCTGGAATGATGGTGGTGGTCATAGAGTTAGGTGCAGTTTGGGCAGATTTTCTGTTGATTTGCTTAAAGAAGATAAATTTCCAGGTAATTTTTTTTTTCTGAAAAGGAGGCAGAAGACCAATTGAGTTTGGAAACCATTCTCTTGTGTGTGTGTGTGTGTGTGTGTGTGTGTGTGTGTGTGTGTGTGTGTGTGTGTGTGTTTCATTATAGACTTTCAGAGATAGGAACTTTGTCTTATATTTCCTCATTATCTAATGCCCCACAAACCTACACCTAGTGAAGAACAGAAAACTAATAAAGATTTCTTGGGTAGAATAAATACCAGAGCAGACGGCACTTGCTCTCTGAACTTCTTTGAAGTGCTAACTTTTGGTGATCCAGAGGCCTGGGCACACTCAAGTGAAGACTTCAGAGACTGAAAATGAAAAAGAAATGCAGAAATTCTGTTGATGTGTGCACAGGTTCTCATCCTTGCTAAAATTTAAAGGAAAGCCATTTTTAGGGTGGTTATTTAACCCATCACATAGGTGACTGATTTAGATGAGGAATACCCATGCCTGATGGCAATGTGGAAAATCAGCAAGCACAGAGACTGGCAGGGGGAATGTAAATAAGAAAAATCTGCTTAGCAATCCTCCCACACAACCATTCTAAGTGCAGATATATTTTGACCCGGTAACTTCCCTCTTTCTTTCTCGTTTTGTTTTTGGGGTCACCTATCTCTGCTCAGGGTTTAGTCCTGACTCTATTGCTCAGGGGTCACTCCTGACTCTGCTCAGAATATCATATGTGATTCCAGGGATCAAACTCAGAACACTTGCATGAAAGGTAAGTGCCCTACCTGCTAGACTATCTCTCTGGCCCCCAATAAATTATTTATAAAAAAATTATACAAATTATACAAATGTTACAGGGTAAATATATAAAATCATGCTTATAAATTCAAAAAGCATAAATAAAATTTCATTTTTGTAAATAATCACATTGATTAAACACACTAGATTATAGTCATACAATGGGATAGTATGTTAGCATTATGAAGGAGATAATTCCTAAACGGTTCATGTGGAAAGGGGTTTATGATGAGTTAAGTGAAAATCCAGATTACAAAGGCATATGAGTAGTATAGTCACACTTTTATTATAATAGTTATACTAATTGTCACTGTCACTGTCATCCCGTCGCTCATTGATTTGCTCGAGCGGTCACCAGTAACATCTCCATTTTGAAATGTGTTGTTACTGTTTTGGGCATATTGAATACACCACTGGTAGCTTGCTAGGCTCTGCCATGCAGGCAAGATACTCTTGGTAGCTTGCTGGGCTCTCTGAGAGGGGCGGAAGAATCGAACCCAGGTCGGCTACGTGCAAGGCAAACTCCCTATGGCTGTGCTATCGCTCCAGCCCGTTTTAATTATAAAACACAACAAAGGTATAGAGATTGTCTTGATGAGATATATACATATAAATGGCATAGGTAGAAAGAATTCTCTTTGAGAGGAAATGTGTGTGATATATCAGGCAGTAGGTTCACCTGAGGATAGTCCATTTAAAATGCTTTATATACTTCCCTATTATTGAATTTCTTTAGCAGTCTTCATAGATTGCTGCCCTTTACAATCTAATAAATCTATTTATTTCAAAAATAAAACTTAGATGTGGAGGCAATTGGGGCAAAAAAAAAGTGGTTCCTATGAGCTCTGGCCCAGCTTTGGGGATAAGCTCCCTGATTAATTTTTCAAAGTTCTTCAACCAGTACTTTCTTTGTCTCTAAGATCTCTGCAGGCTGGGACAAAAACCAACGCATGAAGGAAGAGAAGGAAGAGAAAGACGGATGAAGGAGAATGTGTGGTCGATTGTCTAAGTACACCTGAACTGAAGGGATGCCCAGGATGCAGAAGAACCTTCAGTACCAACACCAGGAAACCCTCTGGAAAATTGTGGCAGAAGAGAGATGTTCCTTCTCCCTGGTTTGAAAAGTTACAGAAGCTTCCAACGGTCTATTCTACTGCAAGGAAGCTGACTGCTACATGTCCAGGTAGAAGGATTTTTAATCCCATTTCCCAGCTCTATCACTAGTTTAGCAAGCTGCATACCCTGCCCGGTAAAATGAGGAGGGTGAGACCAAATGGGTTTGAGAGTCTCTGCAGCTGACTGGTGCAGCACTAAAGCCTCCATCTGGGTGTTGGCATGATTCTCATGGGGCTTCCCACATGGGCGTGCTCATTGCTTCTTGAATACAAACCCTGCACTTTTCTGATAACATGACCTGTACCCCTAGACCTGACGTGGTGGTAGAAATCCCGGGCTTGGCTCTCTCTGATGGGTCTTCTGGTGAGCAGGTGGCCCATGTTCCCAGCTCAGACTTGGGAAGCCCAGCTAGGTTAGGCCAAGGGTCATTACAGTTCTGAGCTTTGAAGATTTTTACAGGCAGGGGAAGTGTCTCGAGGGGAAGGAGAGAGCAACACTGGGTGACAAATCCATTAGTCAAGCCCCAGCTGGGCTTCTCAGAGCCAAGCCAAGTGAAAGGGGACTCTAAGGCTGAAGAACTGATCACCCATGTCCCCTCTCAAGTCTCCTTTCAGTGACCTTGTGTTGCTTTCAAGTCAGCTTGAGCCTTGCTGACAATATTGATACCAGAGAAACTGGCTAATCCTCAAGAATCAGAGTGCTCTCTCTTTCCCTTTCTCTCTTCCCCTCCTCAATAATCAGCTGAGATTAATGATCGATGTGAGTTGGAGAAGGAAAAAAAAAACACTTCAATCTAAGGCTCCTTGAAGATGCAGAAGAAATCAGTAACCTGGACACAGAGCTGTTCTTGTGGGTTGAAGCCAAGGGGACCCTCCACAGCCCTCCACCCAGGATTAGGAAGAAACGCTTTAAGTTAGGCCAGAACAGAAGGACGGAGAGGGTAGAATAGACACTTGTTGAGAAACCAAAGTAAAACACTCATTGAAGCCCATCAATTAGAGACCTGCTGGGAAGGTAGCAAGGCTAGATGTAGGATATCTTTAAGCATAAGCTGAGCCGCTGCTTTGCAGAAGAGTGTGAGGACAAAAGAAGGCTTTAGAGGTCAGGGTGGTTAAGGCCTGAAGCCCACATGACTATCTGGTTGCGATGCAGAAACAATGATAGGACTTGTGGCAGCTGTGGTCCTGGGGTATGATTTTGGAATAACTAGCTGATGACTGGAAAAAGTTGGTAAAGCTCTGATCACCTCTGATTGATATTCATTTTTCAGAGACTAGTCAAAACTCCATGGAAGCTCGGCTATGGACAAATGGATGTGACCTACCAACTGACCACTTGGTTAAGCAAAGGCCCTTTGTGAGGTCTTACAGCCGCCAGCACCTTTGTCAAGTCATCAATCAGTACCTTTGTCAAGGTACTCAATCAAGCAGAAAGGAGCTTCCCTAAACAGGAGGTGATCAAGAAAGAATGAGGTAGGTTCTGCCTGAGGACTTCCAAACTTCCACCTATTCATATATGTGATTCTCCCTCTTGAGTCACAGAGAGCATATCCTCATGGTACCTCCTAGAACTCCAGAGATGAAACCACAAAGCCAAGAAGAGAAGTTAAGTCATTGGTCAGAGCCAGAAGTCAAGTATCCCTAGAACCACGGGATTTCCAAGTCTCAAGCGAGAAAGAGAGCTGGAGAAGAACCCCATAGATCTCTGGAATCCCACATGGCTTGGAGCTCTGAGGATGGGGAACCTGCTCCTCGGAGTCATTGTTCAGCAGCCTCCTTCCACCATCATGCTATGTGAGAAGCAAGGCAAAAGGAGGACTCCCCCCAAATCAGGTCATCAACTCACAAGCAATCCACAAACCAAGACCGCCGGTGCTCAGCAAAGACTAACCTCTGCTTGTCCTCACCCAGGGCATAATTTATGAGGCCCACAGTGCTCCTGAAGCTCCATTTCAGCTTGGAGATGCAGACTCCCTTAGGGTTTGGGGACAGTGACACAGAGAATGAGTCCAGCGTCCCATGTTATGAAGCTGAGGACAGATGGACTTCACTAGTGAACTTTCATCTCCACTGCTCCCAGCCTCAACATTAGAGTAAACATTGAAGAACACAGGGACTGAAGTGGCTCATGGGAGATGAGCGACAGCTCCATGTCAGGACCCACCCAAGAACTTCGAGGTCTGAGGCCAGCTCCTGTCCATCATGTGGTCAATGCATGATCTCAGGTCGTGTCATATTCCCATTTGGGGTCTCATCTTCCCCAGATGGCACTTGTACAGATTCTCTCTCTGCTAACCCATGTACTTCATCTACATTGCCAGCCCAAGACCAATTTAGCAGCCTCTTAACTGATCTCCCTCCTCTACTCTGGCCTCCCCTGACTCGCCTTGCTGATCACAGGGGTGGAAATCATGATTAGGCTATTTGGAAAAGAGGAGGAGGGAGGGAGGAGAAGGGAGATGAGAAATTGTGACTTAGAAGCTACAGGATAGACCACAGTTTTCAGCCAGTCATGGAGAAAAAAGAGCAGAGAGATTCTGACTAAGTAAACAAAAACCTAAGCCTCTGTGCAAGTCTGGTGTGACTATTGGGGCGGGAGGAGCAGACCCAGCATGCTTTGGGCTTACTCCTGGATCTATGTTCACAGATCCCTTCTGGTGGAGCTCTGGGGACCATATTTAGTGCCAGGGATCAAACCCGAGTCAGAAGTCAGAGCGATGGTAGAGCACACAGGGTATTTGCCTTGCATGCAGCCAACTCAGGTTAGATCCCCGGAACTCTGTATGGTTTCCCAAGCACCTCTATGACTTATCCTAAGCAAAGAGCCAGGAAAAAGCCTTGAGCATCACCGGGTGTGGCCCTCTCCTCCTAAATCCCCCCCCCACACACACACACACACAAACACACACAAACAGGCAAACCTTACACAATGCAAGTGCCTTATCAGCTGTGCCACCTCTCTAGCTCTGAAGGTGTGACTTTAAGGAAAAGAAGAAGTGGTAGGAACAGCCTGATAAGACAGTGGAAGGACTGGCTCCTGGGTCCTGGCTGGAATAGCTTCTTTAGGGCAAAAATGAGATAAGGAAGTCTTGAAGACTGGCCTAAATAAGCCAAGGTCCCTAAAATTGTCTGTCATTGTCTGTCCTGGCTCAGGGATGGGAAGCACTTGTCTGCCTCTAACAGGCAACAGCTTCCATACCTTCTGCTCCATCACAGCCCCAGTCCACTTTAAGGTGCCAGCTCAGATTCAGGGGAGCTCCCAGATTCTCCCATCATACCACTGAGGCTCCAGATGCTCCAGCCGCCTGCTTGGGAGAAGGGCATTTTTAAAAAATTTATTAACTTTTAGGTAATATTGTTCCAACAGTAAGTGTGCAGTATCGATACACAAAGTTGCTGCACACTACCACCTGTAATGTGCCCGCAACCCTCCCCCTGTGAGGGCACGATAGAGTGCAATAGACCATTTCAACACTTAAAACTAAGCAAGGCTCCAGGCGGCCATGCTTTCCGATATTGTACAGTAAAAAAGCCGAGGCTAGATGAATTTTTAAGGTCATAGGGTGAGAAAATGGTGGAGCCAGAATAGAGCCAATTGCTAATGTTTTAATAACTTGTATTTTCCCCTGGTTCTAAAAGCAATATATTCTTATTATGAAAAACATAAACTAATAAAGTAACGAAATGAAAGTCACCCATAAACCTCTACCCAGAGAGGAATAAAACTTCTATATATTTCCTTCTAATCTTTTAAATTAATTTATCTGCATATTTATTTATTCACTTACTTATGAAAGTGAGGTATTATTGGATACACTGTTAGAATCCTTTCTGAATCTTCATTTTAAGTGATGAACAATTTCTCTGCAGTCATTATATATTCTGGAGAAACTGATTTTACTTGCTTCATAGTAATAACCTCATATGGCTACTTCAGACTTTAGTCAACTTTTTTATTTTATATTCCTGGACACTTTATTTGCTTTGCACATCTGACACTTTATTAAATGACTTTAAGGAATGTGTTTTAATAGAATCTTTCTGGGCCTAGCACAAGCCACTGTGATCTCAAAGTGGTAGCTATGTAGACATACAGATCAATGAGAAAAAAGGATATACTTGGAAACCCATTATGCTTAGTAATATAGTCATAGAGAGAAGAACCCAGAGGTGTCAGTACAAAGTAAGATGAATGTAAGTTGGTGGGGTTCAGTTGGGTTTCACTGAGAGAATGACATTGCATTTGGAACTGAGGTCAGCAAACTTGTTCCATAAAGAGCCAGATAATAAATATTTTAAGCTTTGCAGACCAGATGGTCTCTATTACAATTCTTCCGCTTTGTCATTTCAACAGAGTGTCAGCCATCGACAGTAGAGAAATTAATAGGAATGCATATGTTCCAATAAAACTTTATTTACAAGAACAGATAGTGGATTATTTGGTCAGCAGGCTATTGTTTGCCAATCCTTGAGTTAGAGAACCCCAAGAAGAGAGATAATTTGCTTAGGTCTCAATCAGTGGGAGGACAATTAAGCTGGCAGGAACCATGAGGGCCAAAACCAGGATGTATGGGGAGTATGGAATTATTTTACTTAATGGTGAGCTAGTATTGGCTGCAATCAAATCAAATAGGTTCTGAACACCAGACTAAAGTTCATGAATTTTATTTTGTAGCAACTGGAACAATATTTCTCATAGTGGGATTCAGTCCCCAGGTGGTGCTCAAATGATGGGGGGGAGACTATAGTCACCTCTAGTACAACTTGGGGTGGGGGACATTTTCTGTTTGCTTAAAGAAGGTAAACTGGAGAACAAAGTAATTTTTTTTCTGAAAAGGGGACAATAGGCCAATAAGTCTGGGAACTCTGAATCAGAGAATTTGCTTATTTTCATGGAACCATTTTTAAGGTCTGGGAACCAGGATGACAGCTATTGCTGAGAAATTATGGGAAAGGTTCCAAAACTAGAAATGCTGACTTTTGGTTCCATCTCTATTTGATTTTGTTTTCTTGCTCGCCGATATCAGCATCTTATAATTTACTCCACTTCAGCATGTGCAAGAGGCCAGCGATCATTCAGTTGAAAGAAACAGGAGTGGAGCAGAAGAAACAGGAGTCAGGAGAGCCCTCTGTGATGGTTTCTTTGTTGTATGATGGATTTCTGTGCACTTGATAGATATGATGTTGATGCACTGGCCCACTTGGGTGTGAAGTCATCTGATTCTCTGGTCCAGGGACTAGGCCTCCTCCTGGGCATAGCTCCAAATGTCGCCCTCCCTAGAAGGTCTCACATCATCCATGGAAGATACCCAAAGTGTGACACCAAGAGAAAACCATCTCTCTCACCTGGGATTTATCAAAATGCAAAGTCTCAGGATCGATTTCAGAGCTACTGAGTCAAAAAATCCAAGGAGTGGAAATGAGAGTCAGAAACCTGAGTTTCAACAAGTCTCTCTGTGGGGACAGAGAGATAATAGAGTGAGGAAGGGGCTTGCCTCACATGTGGCCAATTCAAGTTCCATCATCAGCACTGCATAGGGTCCCTTGAACACCTCCAAGGACAGACCACAGAGCAGGTGTGAGCTCTGA
This sequence comes from Sorex araneus, assembly GCF_027595985.1. Lineage (NCBI taxonomy): Eukaryota > Metazoa > Chordata > Mammalia > Eulipotyphla > Soricidae > Sorex > Sorex araneus. The sequence continues at coordinate 199,452,435 of NC_073304.1, forward strand.
GCACTGTCCGGTATGACTCCCCCCAAACACCCTCCCTCCCTTCCAAACCAAAAAATGTTAAAAAGAAAAATAGAGGTGACTTAAGTACCCACACAAGTTTGAGAACCACATCAGTAGTGTTCTAGCCTAAGGGAGTGTGTGCTACTACTACTAAGCATTATACGTAATCTAATTCTAACAATTCCAAGATCCAATCAGTTATCACTTCAAAGATGTGATGCTGAGGCTCTGGTATAGCAAGAAGTTTTTTCAAGAGGCCTGCCAAGCACTGTCCAGGGGATGTAAAACCACTCATGGTAATATCTGGTCAACTGGCTAGTTGGGTGCCTGGGCCTAGCAATGAGGTGCTCTGAGGTCCAATACTGCTGGAGGCCATCGGGGCAACACCTGTGGTGGTGTTTGGGGTGGAGTCTGCATGCACTACAGGGAATCAAACTCAGGCCCCTGCTTCTGCAGCCAAGTACCACTGAGCTATTTTCCTGGTTCTCACTTGGGTCTTCTTTGTTCTGAAACCCATACTGCTCACAGTATCTTCTCTTTATGAACACCCATGAAAGAGAACATCTCCCAAGGCTACCAAAACATTTAACCTCATCAACATCCACTGCCAACCTTTCCTGTGCCAGACCATTCCCTGTGACATTACATTTATTATGAAACCCTAACCTCATCTAAACCCTATGTCTCTGCACCTCCAGAGCAGGAAGCAGTGATGCAGGAAGACAGCGTGACTTGTTTCAGGGCTATTATCGATTAATGCTGGCAAATGTCACAAAAGGCTGCATTGGTGGTGTGTGGAATCCAGATTTAACAGAAGAGGGGATGGTTGAACTGGATAGAACCATACATGAGTGAGAGTGGCAGACAGCAGCCCAGGCTGAATTGCAAAGAGCATGGAGGTCCATGTGACTCTAGCTGTTGTGGCCTTGTGTGTGCCATTTTAGGCATCAAACCCACTCCCAGCCCTCCTACGACACCAACACACATCACACATCATACTTCTTCCACTGACTGGCTGTGTGGCCTTGGGCCGACACTTGTCTTTTCTGAGACCCAGTTTCCCCATGAATCAGTAGGTTTGAACATGTGTTGTTTTGAAAGGCTTGATTTAAATAACCCCTTCCACCAAACTACAGTACATGGAATCGATTTTTTAAAAATCCAATAAACAAAAATACTTAGCCAATCTAAGTATATATACTCAGTCACTCTAAGGCAGGAGGAGAGAAGAGAAAGGGCAAGGAGCAGCCCTACGTGAGCAAAGGGAGTGCTAGGGCTCCAAAAGAAGACCCTCAGGATCCCTAGAATAGCCCCCAGGATCCTGACATACCCCCTCCTTCATCTCACCATACCATCCTTCCTGCTGTTCCTTGAACATGCCCATCACATGCCTCCTCTGTGCCTTTCCTTGGCCTATGCTTCCTGTCCCCCATGACCCTTACTCGCCTCATGTCTCTACCCAAGAGTTGTTTCTCAGTAAGGTCAAAAGTTCCCATTCCTGAAATAAAAGCCCCCCTCACACACCAGCCTCTCCCACCTTCAATGCCTTTTGCATGCTCCAGCTAAGCTCTCACCTCTCAGGGGGTCTGTATTTCTCAGGGTGTGGGGGGACGGCTCCTGTGTCTATTCTCTCAAGGACACATCCCAGGTGCCTTCTGAGCACAGAGAGCCCTGGATGTGTTGGGGGTTGGGATGGGTAACAGGGCAGAGAAGACAGGAGCTTCTTCAAGGGTGCCCAGGTTTATATGTTGCCTTCCCAACTTGGGCCCCCACTGCTTTAGATACATTGTATGGAACAGGCTCAGAGGCCAAAGGTCAAAGGCCACAGAGCCCAGCTTGTCCTTCCTTGCCCCTACTACTCATAGTCCTTGCAGTATGGTCAGAGGGAGAGGAGAAGTTGGGAAGGCCGCAGAAAGAATTCTGGGGAAGGAAGGGAGGAGGGAGGAAGGAGGAAATTACAGCAGCACCATTGCAAGTGGCTGAACTCATTGCAATGTGTACATGAGTAGCACCTTGCCACACCTTTAAAAGGGTTGGGGGACTGGAATTCAGCCCCAACCCTGACATGAGGCATTTCTGGAACAAGGCATTTTTCATGAGCCTGCTCTTGTACGCACCTGACAACGCCGGGCCACATTAGGAGCTGAACCCCAGGAGGTGACGTCAGCTCCCTAAGATTGGCCAGCAAGCTAAGGAAGTGTCTGGGATTCAGATCCAGGCCATCTGGCGCCTGAGCCTGGCTCCCCACCTCCAGCATATGCACACTGGAGAAAGAGCCGAGTGCTTCCTGGGGGGACAGGGAAGAAGAGGAGGGATTCACGCGGGAGGCTTTGCTGCCTCTGCCTCCCTTCCCTCCTGGAGTATCAGACCCCAGCTTTGCAGTTCTGGGGACCTCCAAGCCCTGGAAGTGACTTTTCCTTCTGCTCTGTGCTCTGAGTCCCCACCACAACCTCTGAGTCCCCACCACAACCGAGGGGTATGTTTGCCTACGTCATGCCCTTCCCCTGAGGCGCCCACAGTGGCTGCGAAGCCAGCCACGAGATGTTTTGTCTGGCTAAGCTTTTCGGACTGATTGAAAGTCTTCAGAACATGCGTTCCTCCGGCGCTGCTCTTCCTGGAAACCGTTGCCATGGAACACACAGAGATGCAGCCTTCACTGTCAGAACTAATGAAAGTGGGAGAGCTATTAGGGAAAGGATTTTTTTTTCTCTCCCTCCCCCTTGTGCATAATTCCCCTCTTCCAGTGAGGTGTCTGCATTTTCCTTCTGTTTGTGAGATGTTAATTGCATCCTCATTGTAATTCCTTGCCCACCACCCTCACCTCATTTGGAGCTCCAGCCCCTGAAGCAGCCCTTTTGAAATCCTGAAGCTAAGTGACCAGAGGGAGGGAGCCCCAACCTCTCTCAGGAGGGAATCTTCCCAAAGCATGCCTCTGATCAAACCACAGGGCTGTTGAAAAGATTCCCATGGCTCCCAGTGACCCTGGGACACCAAGGGTTCTCAAACCCGATTCAGACTGTCCTTCTTCCCTCTTGCCATCTACTCCAGAGTCACAAGAGGGTCAGTTTGCTGGGATGACATACTCTCAGCTCCATTTTTGCAACCCCACTGCCCTTTCTCTAAAGTGCCCGCCCAGCCTCTCTAGATCTCTGGCTCTTTGAGGGATGGGTGCATGGATTGCCTCCTCAATGAAGCCCTCCATTGCTACTGCACGCCTCCCTCCCTGTTTCCTAGGAGGCACACACCCTACCAAAACTCCTTGTTGTAGAACCTAGTCTCCTCTTCTAGACCTGGAGTTCCTTGAAAGCAGAGCCAGGCCCTGAGTCATCCCTACATTGCTGGAGCCTAGCACTGTGCCTGGCACTTACAGGCTGCCCTTGGTGTTACTGTTGTTTCTTCTCACTCTTGACCACTTGCCCTGCTCACTGTGGAAGAGCAAGCACCGCCAAGACTGTGGCAGGTGTGGAATCAGACCTGTGGATTGCCATGTAGACAGCATCCACTCACTATGCACAAGCCAGCACAGGAGAACCAAGGAAGAGGGGCCAGGTCAGGGGCCTGGGAACTCATTCTGACTGGTATTTATAGCACATAATTATCTCCCTTCCCCTAGCACCCATGGAGGCATGGGGAGGCAATCAAAAGCAGGAATAATGATTGCATGGTGAAGGGATTGTCATAGAAACGTGGGGAAAGGGTAGGAACCCAGGGGAAGAGGCTGGCCCTACATGGATCTGGTGCCTCTCACCTGTAAGTGCAGGGCTCAGCTTAGGAATATTTCACAGGGTAGCCTGCTCCTAGGGCAGAGTGGCTCATCTCCTCTTATTTAGAATCAGCTTTGATTTTTTTTTTCTTTAGGGGAGGCGGGGGAAGGGATGGGGAATTGGTGTTGGGCCACATCCTGCAGTGCTCAGGGATTATTCCTGGTTCTGCTGTCAGGGGTCTCTCCAGGCTGAGCTCAGGAACTCATATGTCCTGGCAGGAAATCAATCAAACCCATATCAATCACATGTAAGACAAGCGCTCTACCCACTGTACTATCTCTCCAGCCCCCTGGAACTAGCTTTGAATGACATTTTCTGTTTCTGTTTGGGAATCTCTTTCTGCAAAAGATCTCTTTCTCCAAGCCACAGAGCAGGAGGACACCCCCCTCCCCAAACACACACACACACACACACACACACACACACACACACACAAATTCTCTCCCTCTGGGCTTTTAGAGATGTTTGCTCTTATCCCAATAACTGCAGCCGCCCTGGATGCCTTCCCAGACATGGGGAGGGCAGGGGGCAATGCCCCTGCCCCAGAGGTGAGGAAGGGGAGAACGCAAACTCGCGCTCCTTCCCATCTCCCAGTTCTCAGTACCCCTCAGATGGACTCTTGTGATCACCTCATAACTGCTCATTACTTTCAGGAATTAAATGTTATCATCTCTTGTCAGTTGGTTCTCCCCACTTTCATCATAGAGATATTTCTCAAATGAAATTCTGATCATGCCACTTGCCTACTCAAAATTCCCCAGCAGGTCCCCATGGGTTTGAGGAGAGAGATTTTTCCTGCTTTGCATGGAATCCAGGCGCCTTCATGCCTTGGCGCTCCAGCCCTTCCCACCCCACCCCCATTTCTAATCCACCAAACTTTCATCTCAGTCCCATTCAACTCTGGATGCCAAACCCTGAGCTGTCTCCCACCGCCAGGTTTTTGTCCATGCTGCCCACCCCCTCTCCATGCACCCCATGTCTAGAATCTTCCTTTTTCCCTCTCCTCCTTTTTTTCCTTTTTCAAACTCCACCTGGTTCCTTTAGGTCTCAATTCTAGATAACCTGTTCTTAGGGGACTCATCTCAATCTAAGGCACCTCTCCTACTGCCCCCTCAGGATCCCCAGGGATCCAGCTGTCTCTCCAGTTCTCCGTCCTCATAGACAAACCCATGTTTTATATTTTGTCCCCTGGTACCCAACACAGAGCTGACACTGGAGTGTTTATTGGACAAATTACAGGCTTAGGTCAAGGAATAGTGAAGGGGGCAGACAGGAAATAGAATAGAAGGAGACACCCCAGTTCTGCTCTTCTTTATCTTTTTTTTCTTTTGTTTCTATTTCTAACATTTACTGGCTTTGTCAGTTTTCACGCGCATATTGAAGTTTTCTTATTGAGCTATTTTCTTTTTTTTCCACTTTTTAAAATTTTGTTGTCATTGGGATAATGTGGCTACAACAGTTTAGTGTTTATGGTTTGATGTATAAAGTCTCTGCACTTTGATTACCACCAAAGTGCCCATAATGCTTCACCACTGTCCCTGTCACTTCTAGTCCACACTTCTAGTCTCTCCCATCCCTACACTCCTTGGCAATCTGAGTTTTCAAAGCCAATGGTTTGTCATCATTAGATGCTATCTATGCCCCTTTTATTGGTCTCTCTCTTTATATCACAGATGAAGGAGATCATCTGACATCTGTTCTTCTCTCTCTGACTTACTTTGCTTACTTAACATGATACCTTCCAGTTCCATCCAAACAAACTGCATGATTTCACCTTTTCTTATAGTTGCATAGTATTCCATGGTACACACATACCAAATTTTCTCTACCCATTCATGCTTTGTTGGGATTTGGGTCTCCTATTTCATACTTAGCCCCAACCCTAAACTTGTGCTTATCAATCACATATATTCCTCAGAAAACATACGGTCCATTTGGGAAAGGATGAAAGAAACTGAAGTTTTCTCAAAGGAACTGACGTTGGGCTACATATAGAACTGAAAAAGCAACTTTCCCTTCACCAGAATCTCCCAATTCATGACATCAACCTTTGCATGAAGGACAAAATCAGGAAGCTTACCCCTTCCCAAAGGCACTGTCTGGTGATCCTGGGCCTTTGCATTTGTTTCACAAAAGTTCTACAAGAACTGGTAGAATTTTCCTTGGATGGTAGTTTTAGCCCTAAGTGTCTCCACATTCAGTAGCCAACCTCAGAGTTTCTACTCTATGCAAAGATAGTCCTTAAAGGGGCCATTAGTAGCCACTGGAAGGGAGAAAGAAATGTCACCAAAATTGCCTGCCTTGTTAAGTGTCACGCCCCATGACCATTCTGTTCTTTTACCACAGAACTCCTGGGCAACATTCCCATAGACTGCAGTATGGATTGTGCCCCCGACTTATGCAGCACGGAGGGAGACCATGTGCACCACAGTTCCTTGGCCATACTGAGCGGCAACCCAGATTTCTGGAACGAATGCAACCCTCCTCTGCCCCCAATAAACATCCTAACCAACAGCCTCAACAGAGAGAAAAAATGGTAAAAGAGCTTAATGCTGGTGAGCTAGCTCCAGAGACCACAAATGGTCATCTTATCTCACTTTCCAGATGGACCACGCTGACCCAATCCCTTGGATATTTTCCTCTGTGAAAGTGAAAGCTTGGATAAGGCCCACGGAAGGGCATTAATGCTCAGGCTAAGACATACGGGGTACATATGGCAGGGAGGAGAGTGTGTACAATAATACAAGGTGTGATTCATGGGAAGTAGAAGGAAACAGTGAAAACTGTGAGAGTTAGCAAATGCATTGGCAAGGGGTCTTCTTCTGCTCCACCCCCCTATTTAATTTTGTGTAAAGGAACTGAGCTTTAGCTCTGGGAGGCTCTTGGACAGTAAGCAGCAAAGCAGTCTCCCCCTACACCACAGCTTTCCTAGGTTCTCTACCAGCTCTTCTATAACCCACAATTTCTTTAGCCCACAGAAGAATTTGCCTAGCCCCTCTGGAGGCACCTGCCTGAATTGCTGGACTAGATAGAGTTTAGGGAAGTTCTGGAGCAAAGGGAATCTAAGTGTGGTCCAAGGACCAACAGCACGAAGCCTGCTCAAGAGCCAAGCCCTGTTTTTCCTGATATACCCTAGAATGACTGCACCTGAACTAGGGGAGATATGTATTTACTGGCACTCAGTAAAGTTTGAGAACCACTACATAAGTATCAGAGCAGAAAGGTGGAATACACTGGGTGTCCAATATGAACTTGGGTTCTATATGTAGCACTGTAGCACTATCGTCCCATTGTTCATCGATTTGTACGAGCGGGCACCAGTAACGTCTCCACAATGAGACTTGTTGTTACTGTTTTTGGCATATCAAATATGCCACAGGTAGCCTGTCCGGCTCTGCCGTGCAGGCGGGATACTCTCAGTAGCTTGCCAGGCTCTCTGAGATGAACAGAGGAATCGAACCCAGGTCAGCCACATGCAAGGCAAAAACGCCCTACCCTCTGTGCTATCACTCCAGTCTGGGTTATATATGGGCACAGAATATTGTTTCCATAGACATAACACAAGAGGAATAAACAAAACACCCTCTCCCACAGATGGACCATGGATAGAGCTACTCATCAAAGAGAAATAATGCATTTTTATAAAGGCCATCTTAGATATGGCCCAGCAGCCACTCCCAAAGTTACTGGGTCTTGGGATATGGAGCTAGTCAAGGGACACTACACTTGTTGGTGCTGGAAGAAGGGGTGTAGAGAGGGAGCTTGTGGTATTGAATATCAAACTTAGAGCCTTGCCCATGCCAGGCAGGTGCTCACCCCAATGAGCCATGTCACCAGTCCCAGGAATGTATCTTTACCTCCCACTTGAGTTCTTGTTATCCCCAGAAATTCCCTTGTCAGGAGTGGCTGTATCTCTTTCCACCAAGATCTGAACACTCCTACTTCTTGGTTCTGCTATTTTCAAGTTATTTGACTCAAGTCAACTTTTCATTTTATTTTTTTGTAAATCTCTGTGATCCTCCAAAGTCTTCTATACAACTGGGGAGAATAACCCAGGACCACCAGAGTGTGTAAGAGCTAACCTATGTTGAATAAATTCCAGAATGGCTTGTGCCTGTCGAGACCAGAGTGGCTTTCTGACACCCACTTGCTTCTTCTCTATGGACCCAACTCTCCAATTCAGTCTCCTAAAACATCTGATTTGTCTCTGCCCAAGTCCTGGCTCGAGCTGGTCCTTCTACCTAGAATTCCCAGATTTCTTATCTGCCAACACAAATCCTACCACGTTTTAAGGTTCATGGTCAAGTCCTTCCTGCTGTGATAGAAAAGCACACAAGATGCAGGTCAGTAGCAATCTCTTCCCTGCCTTGCCTCCATGGTACCTACTCTCACTCCACCTCCCAGGGAAGAGAACTTCAGAAGAATCAAGATCTGAGGTGCACAGTCATTGGGATTTCATGTCCAGAAATTTTATTTATTTATTTATTTAGTTAGTTATTTAATTTGCTTTTTTGGTCACACCCGGCAATGCACAGGGGTTACTCCTGGCTCTGTACTCAGGAATTACTCCTGGCAGTCCTCGGGGAACCATATAGGATGCTGGGAATTGAACTCAGGTTGGCCGAGTGCAAGGCAAATGCCCTACCCGCTGTGCTATTGCTCCAGCCCCCAGATTTTTTTTTTAATGGAGAGTTTCTTTTATTGACTATAGGCTTTTTTTTTGCTTTTTTGGGTCACACCCAGTGATGCTCAGGTGTTACTCCTGGCTCATACACTCAGAAATTACTCCTGGAGGTGCTCAGGGGACCATATGGGATGCTGGGAATCGAACCCGAGTAAGCTGTGTGCAAGGCAAATGTTCTATCTGCTGTGCTATCGCTCCAGCCCCTTATCTACAGACTTTTATTTTACCAGGCAAGGGTATCTTTTTAAAAGTTTTCCTTTGAATCTTCTCATCGGATCACTTAACAAATACATTTTAACACCAAAGGGCATAAGAATGAAAATCTCACACAAAAGTTCTCTCCTTTAAATAGAATACACTTGGATTCATAAAAACCTCACAGAACCTATCACGTTTGCCTCTTTTTGCTTTGGATGGATGTAAATGTGTCACACATGGACCATGTTGTGAACTAGATTGTCCCTGGTCCAGCTTGGTCCCTGCCCCAGGCCTAAATGTGCCAGTGACCGTCCTGACTGTGCCCGCCACTGCTTCCACCCAAGCAGTACTGAGCACAGGCCTTGTGCCAAGCACTTTTTGCACTAGCTCACTAAGTTCTTTTTAAAATCATGACTGCTACTGCTTCTCAGATGAGGCATCAGAAAATTAAAATATCAACACAGAGTATAGATCTTGCGGGTCTGGCTGAGCTGGGCTTACAATGCAGGGCATTTTGACCCCCAAGCCCCCCGTACCTATACATTTCTTTTCTCTGACAGTAGGAAGAATGTAGGCAGATGTGCAAGGTAATGGTTCTCTGTCTTTCTCTCTGTGTATCTCTGTCACTCTCCCTGTCTCTCCCTCTCTCTTTATATGCACACAGAGAGAGCTACTCATCCTAAGGAAACACTGATTTCTGACACATGGATTAAGGGCCCAAGCGCTACAAGGCACTGTCCCAGGTGCTGAAATACAGTGCCGCGCAGACACTGCCTGCCTTCTCGGGAAGGGTACACTATGACATGTGCGAAGTGCCAAATGCTGAGCAATACCATAATGCCTTGTTAGCAGTTCTCCTCCCTCAGTTCCAAGGGCTTATAAAGTCCAAGGTGACAGCCAGGTGTGTACAGATGTTAAGAAGTGCCTTGGGCTTCTCAAGGCTCAGTAATTATCTGATTCTCTTAAACCACCTGCCTGTACTATGAAAAGTGATGAGCCAAAGGCTCTTTCCAGACTGACAAGCCCCTATACCTCAGCCCCACTTGATTTATTAGGAGAAGGAACTGAATTTAAAAGGGAAAGATGCGGAGATGCAGTATTGATTCTACACCTTAAAATATGCCTCCCTCAACTTCCTGCATGTCTGGGCCCCCACACCCCTATTTTCAGCAGAGCACATCACAGTAAATAGCTATACTGACTGCCTTCTTTCATCTATTCAGCCATACTGTGATATTACAGCTCTTCATAGCTCCTCTCCCTGTTCTCAGCTTCCCTGTGTCTTCTACCTGTCTCTACCTCCAGTGCCAGGGTGATCTGTCCCAAACACTCTCTGATGCTTGGTATTTGCCCAAGGGTGAGTCTGGACCAGTGAGTAGGGAATTTCCCTTGTATGTAACAAACCCAGGTTTGATCCCTCACACTCCATATGGTCCCTCACGCCCACCAGGACTGATTCCTGAGTGCACCCTTGGGTGTGGCCCCAAAACAAAATCAAAGAAAAAAAATAGAAAGTCCAGCTTATTTTGTCCTTACCCCTAAGCAGGTTCCAGTGCTACCATTCCTATTTTCTAACTTCCCTAAGACAATGTTCTTCAACTCACTCCCATCACAACGCATATCTCCTGGCAGAGCTCTCACACATAACAGGCAAATCTACCAGATGTATTGTTACTTTTGACAGGCAGCTTCAAATCAAGGTAGGATATAACGGTAGGATCCCTGCAGAGTCCAGCATTTGGGGTGTTGTAAGGCAAAAATCAGTTCAACTTTGCCCCTGAAAAAAAGACCTTACAGCCAAAGCCTCACACATTTCCCGAATCCCCCCCAAAAGGGAAGTTGATTTGAATAGTATCTGTTCAACTTCAGGTGACGAAGACTTGCCAAGGTCATTCTGTGAGGCAGTTACAGACCTGTTGGGATGGGTGAAAGACTGTGGGGTACAAAAGGAAGTTCCCTGAAGTCAGAATCAGGCCTCCTGACATTCACACCAGCCATTCCATGGAGCAAAAGGTACTTGAGCTACTCAAGAGGGCAGAGTTGTAGTCAATTCCCCACCCCAGGACGGTTGTCATGTGTAAGTTCAACTCATGGCCCAGTGGGTGTGAGGGAGGCTCTGCCTTCTGTAAAAGGGGACTCGAACCAAGAGGAGAAAGGAGTACTTGAAGAAAGGCTGACAACTTGTAAACTTTGGCAACCTCCAAGGACACTGAGTGATGTCCTGATCCCCATACATACTCCCTATTCAAGGCGTACCTCCAGATAATGTGAGAAAGTGTTTTTCATACACTTTGAGGGTGGATGTCAACCCCAGATTTTTCTGATGCTCATTTATCATCCATGCCCACCTCTGGCTGTGGCTGGCTTCTTGGAAGAGAAGGCCTCAGACTTCAGTGGGAGGTACTGGATAATCTTTAACCCTCTAGCTCCAGGGCAAGGAGACCAGCTATATTTTCTTCCAAGAGAAAGGGCAGCCAGATGATAAGTGAATACTGGCCAAGGAGTCAGGGGCCCAGGGGACTATAAGAGCCTGCCTGCTCTTGATAGCCTTCTCTCAGTTCCCCTCACCAGGGAACAGGCCAAGGGTGACTTTAGACCCCTTTAGTTCTAAATTATTCCACATGAACACTCTACAGTAAGATTCTGATGACAAGGACCTCCCCAGTAACTAAACAACTAGCCTTCATGCAAAGCTCAGTCCTGACTCAGACCTGAGAATGAGACACAATCTCCTTTGTGCCTGAGTTTATATTTGTGTACACTCCAAAAGCCTGTCTCACCTTAAGGACCTGGTAACAATGAACGGTTCACATCTAGGAAGTGGGTTATATCAACAGACGGCCTAATCAAGGAGGGTATCTATGTGAGACGTGCCCCTGTGATTGGGTCCAGGGCACACCATCTGCAGTAGCTGTCATTAAGGGCATCCTGGCCTCTTCCCTTCTTTCAGCCAGAAGTTAGGGAAAGGAAGGGTCCCAGAGAGCACTGCTTCATGGTTGGGGGGAGGGGTCTCAACTGTAGAACCACCTTTGGAGAGAAGGGAGACCACAGACTCTGAAGTTTCTCCAAAGTCACTGCACTGAAGAGTAAGTGGCTATAGAGGACCCAGGAGATAAGGTTCAGGGACCCAAATAACTGCACAAACATAGGCTGAGAGTCCAATATCCAAAGCTGCCGACAAGAACCAAGCATAGCTATGTGCAACCCACTCAAGGGGCCATCCCTCGGCACAGCAGCCAAGTGTGTGGGGACACCACCAGTAAACTGTGTGAATCCAGTGAGCACCACAACCAAGTGTGTTGTGTAATACAGCCAAGTGAGTATCACAACATCAAAGGGAGGGTAAGGGTAAGTAAAAAGTTCTTTCTCTTTCTCTCTCTCCCTCTCCGTCTCCCTCTCTCCCTCTCTCCCTAGAGTTCATATTCCCATCCTTTTCCATTTCCCAGAACACTGCACAGGTGTGGGCTGAAGGAGGCAAGCAGAGAGGGGGTTACTGGGACCAACAATGTTTCCTCTGAGCAAGACATTGGAAGAAGACCCAAGCTGGAACTAGAAGCAGTCAAACTAGAAGCGGTCAAAAGTAGAAAGGAGACCCTCCTTTCCTAACCCACATTTCTATTGCTCCAGCTTTTGAATAAACTATATTATGGAGAGAGTCTCTTGCCTGCATGCCTGGCTGTCTTCCCCAGCGCCCCTCATAGGGGATGGGCTCCAGCTTCCTCCCCGCCCCAAGCAGAGCTCCCAGTGGCTGAAGATCACCGGAACCTAGCCACAGCCATGCTGGAGGCTCCTCTCCACACGTTCAGACAGGCCTCACGCATGAAGGTACCGGCAGAGGAACCCAGGTGTGTGTAATCCCATCAACGGACAACATCCAGAGACTTAAAAGCAAGCTCCCAGAAGAGAGCGATGCAGAGAGTCTCTTGCCTGCACGCCTGGCTGTCTTCCCCGGGGCCCCTCAGAGGGGATGGACTCCAGCTTCCCTCCCGCCCCACCCTGAGCAGAGCTCCCAGTGGCCTAAGACCACCAGAACTTAGCTACAGCCATGCTCGAGGCCCCTCTCCACACGTTCGGACAGACCTCACGCATGAAGGTACCGGCAGAGGAACCCAGGTGTGTGTAATCCCATCAACAGCCAACATCCAGAGACTTAAAAGCAAGCTCCCAGAAGCGCACGGCCGCAAAGCGGCCTTGTAGTGATATCTTGTAGCCTGCTTCTCCCTCTGGGAGAAATTGACAAGCTTCTGAGAGTTTCCTGCCCACATGGGACAGCCTTCCAAGCTTCCCATGGTGTATTCATATGCTAAATCCGGTAACAAGCTGGATCTCATTCCCCTGACCCTGAAATAGCCTCCAATGCGACATCATTGGGAGGGCCGAGTCTAGAGAAACTTCTAAGATCTCAGGGAAAGGACAAATGAGAGGTTACTGAGCCCGCTCAAGAAATCAACGATTAACGGGATTTCGTGATTTCATGATATTATGGAGTACTTGAGACATACATATATTTAAAAGCATAAATACAAAATTTGGTTATAAATGGATGGACATGAAGAGTATCATGCTGAGTGAAATGAGTCAGAAGGAAAGGTACAGATATAGAATGACTACATTCACTTGTGGATTATAAAAATATAGTATGAGACTAATATCCAAGGCCAGGGAAAACAGGAGCCAGGAGGACTGGTCAATGGTTGGAAGCTTTCCACAACTGTGTGGGGGGCAGAGGGCAGTTGGGATAGAGAAGAGACCAATCTCACAACAACAGCTGGAAACGATTACTCTGGTCAAGAACTCAATGTTAAAAGTAGTTAAAGGTAATCTTTCAGTTAACCTTTGAGTATCTGTATTGCAAACCTTTCAGTATCTGCATTGCAAACCATAAATGCCCAGAAAGGAGGGGGTGAGGAGAAAGAGATACAGAGAGAGAGAGAGAGAGAGAGAGAGAGAGAGAGAGAGAGAGAAGAAAAGTGCCTGCCATAGAGAAGTGTGTGAGGAGGGTAGCAGGAAGGAAACTGGGGACATTGGTGCTGGGAAATGTACACGGGTAAAGAGATTAGTGTTGGAACATAGTATGACTGAGACCCAATCATGAACAACTTTTTAACTGTGTATCTCACAGTAATTCTATTAAAAATAAAGGTGGGGAGAAGCATGAATAACAATGCAAGTGACACCAGGAACTGCCATCTGGATAAACATCAGCCATGCAGCCTCTCCTCACCTCAGAGTTCCCAGGGGCCACACTGCCCCACCCACCTTCCCCCACCCATCATCAATGAATTTAGATGTTCTTCCCAGGAAGGACTGTTAGACTGTTGTCTTTGATTTATTTACCTCTGAACAATACACAGAACCCGTGTGTCTGTTTCCAAACTTGAGATAAATGATTTCATAAAGTAAGACTATTTTTCTGTCCCTTGCTGCTTTTCATTCAACATTATGCTTGCTCCATTCGTCCACGTTGACAAGCACAGCTCTGGTTCATTACATGTCTCTGCCAAAACTCTTATTTGAGAACATTACAATTCATTTGTTCATTCTTTTAATAGATAGTAAACCCCCCTCACCCTAAGTTTTTTCTCCTACCTCCTGTGACTCTGAGTGTTCTTCAGCCTGACTCAAGGTATAGATGAGAGGTGCCGTCTGCCCCATCCCTCGCTCCTTCACATGCTCCCCCGTACACACTTTCCCCAGGTTCTGCATCCAAGCCACTGTTTGCTTCCTATTGTCTGACCCATCCCTTGTTTCCTTGACCTGATTTGGAACCTTGCCACCTTCATGCTGCCCAGGACTATTATCTTTGCCAACTTCAGATAGGAAGCACTGGATAAATAACCTGGCCCATACCCTGAAAATTTCCACAGGACTCACTGTAGGGTCACTAGCTCAGAATAAACCCCAAGAGGTAGGGATTGGGTTTGATTCATTCCATTCTAGAGCCATGCTGTCCCTTGGAATATGGTATGATGCCCTTTAATTCTCATTAACTCTATGAATGCTTGAACTCAAACTTTGTGGAGAACAAGTACCAGATAACCATGAAAACTTATTCACTTGCCTTTACCTTCACCTAGAGATCCCCCAACCATGGATCCACGATGATTCCTGAGAATCCATTGTGGTCACTGGGCCTTCCTGTAGAGTGAGAACTGCCACTCAGCACTTAGTCTCTGCTCAGAGAAGCAAAGACAGCATATCTCTCCCCTGTAGGGCCATTGTCAATCAGAGACTCCCCTGGGGCAGGCAAAAAGGTGACCTCCCTCCCCAGTGAAGTATTTTGTGGTATAAAACACACACTACAGTTGACACATCACATGGCTGTGCTGTTCCTGGGAGCAGATATAGAAAGGAGGAAGAACAAAGCATCCTTGAAAAGGCTCTTGAAAAAGGAAGCACCATGACAAAAAGGGATACACATGTGTATTGCAGACCATAATGCCCAAAAGGAGAGAGAGAGAGAGAGAGAGAGAGAGAGAGAGAGAGAGAGGAAGAGGCAGAGAGAGAGGGGGAGAGAGAGCAAGCGAGTCTGCCATGGGGGCGGAGGAGAAACTGGGGACATTGGTGGTAGGAAATATGTACTGGTGAAAGGATGGGTGTTGGAACATGATATGACTGAAACCCAATCATGAACAGCTTTATAATTGTGTGTTCACCGTGGTTCAATTAAAAAATAAAAAAGATAGAAAGAAAAAGATGAATTTTTCTGGGAGATGGATGGGACTAAAGATGCAGTGATGAGAGACTGAGGAATTCTAATCCAAGATAAAGTAGAAAGTACAAATATCAGAGAATGGAGAGAAAAGACTAGCAATCAAACCAACCATGGCTATTTCCCAACTGTAACTCTGAGCATTCCTTAGATTCATCTGAGAAGGACATTAGCTGACAGTCTCCATGTTCTCAGTATGTCCAGTCAGTGACTGCATCACAGTCACATCTGTGGGCTCCCACAGGTGGTTTATGTGAGACCAGGAAGAAAGAGACAGTTACTTTCTCCCAATCCGCCTCTGCCACCCTGGGACCTAGGGTTACCAGGTTCTTGTCTTTCCTCTTAAAAAATAGAGGAGCAGTGGAGTAAAAGCAGATTTAGGAGGCTTTTAGGAAGGGGAAGGAGGAAGAGAAAGTGAGGGTGCGAGAGTAACATGCTCAAGAGAGAACATGGGCTTCTCCAAAGGCAGAGAGAGCCCCTACACACACCACACAAGTAGGCAGTTCCCACTTGTATCTGAGGGCCAGTACACCACCAATTTCACAGTCAGGCAGGCTATAGCCCACGAAGACACGTCACTGTCCACACATCATCACTGTCCTGCACTTCCACCTCCCCAGCCAAGCTCTTCAGTGACCCTCACAACATCCCTGAGTAGAAGATCAAAAGAGAAGACAAGGGGCACGGGGACACTACAAGTGCATGGGGACACTACTAGTTAATCCCATGGTGACCAGTTTGGGCTGGACTGCTTTAGTTGCTCAGGACCATGCTAATGCTCAGGGCTTTAGTTCCGTCTAAATCGTGCAGGTGAGGCAGATGTGGTGGTGGCAGGGGGTCTCCATGTTTGTCTGTGAACCCCAGGTCTCCAATTTTTTAAAGAATGAAAATATTGAATAATAAAGATGCTTAGACTCAGAGTTGGAAAGTAGAAAAGTTTATTGGAAAGTATAAAAGAAAAGGAGTTCCCAAGTGGGGAGGAATTTAGTATAGGACTATGTTAACTATGGTTTTTTTGGGTGGGATTTTTATAGGAAAACCGGGTCTTTGTGTTACAGGGAATGCAGGGAAGTTAAAGATAAGGGTTTTCCTGTAGACCCTTTTAAATGAAAATCGGGCTCTTGGCAAGTGTTACAGAGGGTGCAAGGATCTAATATATCCTTGTCTGGCCATCTGCCTTAGGTATTTCCCATTATCCTAGCCTCCCTGTGAGCTAAGCTCTGGGAAAGAATTTTATGATGGACAACTGCTAACTCCCTGTTTGTTAGAAAAAGGCCAGGAATTTGCAGAAAGTAAATAATAATAATAATAATAATAATAATAATAATAATAATAATAATAAAGGACTGCTCATAACAGCTGGCAAGGGTTAACCGAGACCTCCTCTTTCAAAAGTAATCTGCAAGTTCCTGAGTCCAGGCCCACAGTACCAAATTCCTCTACTGAACTCCCATGCTATCACAGGGCACATTATAAAAAAACTATAGTGTCACCGAGTTCCTGGATTAGCAGATCCATTTAATAAATATTAAATCCCCACTGGGTGCAAAGTACTGTTCTCGGCTCCACAAATGCAGAGAATGGAAAACCACAGAGCTCTGGCTCAGGAAATGCCTCCACAGAACAAAGGTTCACAGTTCAATGTCACAACAGTTGCAAAGGGTTTAGCAACAAATGTGTAATGAGAACAATAAAAAACTTTCCTGGATATTCTGGATAACCTTTCAGCATCAATATTGCAAGCCACAGTGCCCAAAAGGAGAGGGAGAGAGAAGAAAAGTGCCTGCCATAGAAGCAGGCAGGGGTTGGGAGTGATGGGAGGGAACCTCTACACTGGTGCTGGGAAATGTACGCTGGTGGAGAGATGGGTGTTGGAATACTGTATGATTGAAATTCAATCATGGACAGCTTTGTAAAAAATTTAGAAAAGAAACTTTCCTGAAAGAAAGCATGGCTGATTTTTCAGAGTCCCAAGTATGGCTCATGCTCTGTGGTCTTGAATTCATAGCTCCTGTCTTCACTCTGGTGCCTCAGTCTCCCTAGTGTAAAATGGGATCATAGCACAGGGTGCCTGTTCAGTTCTTCCTGTCCTGACACCCTCTGACTCCTGTTCCAGATCTCTTTTCTATTGGTGATCAAAGCCTGGATGCCAGGAGACAGACACTCAGGGCCTGAGAATTCAAATAGGGATACAATTCAGGAGCATCCTTGTGGCAACATGTACAAGACCAGCTTGGCCCCAGGGATACCACACTGTCAATCTCCTCGACCTCTCCACTTCCCTTACTGGGGTTTGAATCTGGCAGTGCCATCAAAGAAGGGCGTGTGGCTGCATTATAAAAGGGTTGTAATCCCTCTTGTTGACAAATAAATTCTTTCTCTCCTAAATTGCCAAGTGAGTGGGTTTTGTTGTAAGTGGTTTGCACTCGGCTGAAAGCTGGGACTGGCAACGCTGCATCCTTCATCTCTGCAATATTAATTAGGTTTCCATGATGCTTGACTTTAATCACGAAAAAAAAAATGAGATCAGTGGGAACCAGTCAAAGGGGGAAATTGGGAGAAAGGGAGCAAAGGAGATACCGAGTTAGAAATGAAGTTCCAACGGCATAGGGATGTAGGGGGAAGCAGCCAGCGAGGATGGTCCTGAGCATGGAGGCACAGACTGGCAGACGAGGAGAGGCACTAGCATTTCCTAAGCCTCTATTCTGGGGTAAGAATGGTACTAGGTTCTTGATCTGTACTGTTCCAGTTACCCTGGGACTTATCTATGCTTACTAGCCCTATGTACAGATGAGCAAGTGGAAACTGAGGAAAGAAAATAGGTGCTTCTCTCAAGGGCAAAGACCTCATGTGAGGGACTCAGAAATGTGACCCACTGGTAGCGCAGCTTCCTTGCTTGACATGAGACCATGAGATCAATCCCAGCACCTCCCCACATGCTGAATGTAATATCCTGGTGGCACTCTGGTCCCCGGAACCACAACAAAGATGTGACTCCCAGTCATTGTAACAACAATGGGAATGGGAAGGAAAATAGTCTTAATACATGGAGGATCTGGGGGCTTGAACCCTAGGTTTTTGACTGCTTATCTGCAACTCTTTTAACCACATCTACTATAGTGTCCATAATTGCCTAGGAAATTTCTGTGCCCAGGCTTGGTACCAGGAGTATTCACCCCTAAAGCACTCCCCCGCACACACACACATGGTATTTGGCTCAATTCTCTTGATATGATATTTTCATACTTGCGCCTTGTAAAGAACCCCTGCAAGAGCAGAGCAGGGCCTGGGACTATTGAAGAGGCCCAGGAAAGGGGCCAAGGAAACTCCAGACCGAGGTAGAGTGGTGGTTGTCAAAGTGGAGAGAGAGATGATCACAAGCCTCAGAGAAATGCTCTAAATTCATTTCCTCTTGGCAGCTCACGCAGGACAAGCTGATACTGTTGAAATGAGAATGATAATATCCACTTAAGGGCCCTGAAGAAGAATTTTGGAGAGAAGGAGAGTGCAGAGGAAATGTGATCAATAGTTGCTGAGCCTTTATTGCTAAACAATCCATAAATACATATTGAGTTCTCAAGATATTCCCCAACTGTCGTCTTTGAGATGTCTTGAAATCATATTTCACCTCTTTACCTTCAAAAGGCTTTGAAGGCGAAAGCTCTTTGTCCTTATGCCCTAGGTGCACAAGGACCCAGCTCAATACTGAGCAAGGCTCCCTGAGCACTGTCACAGGTAACTCTGGTAGTCCCCAGAACTGTCACAGGTATCCCTGATGGTCCATTGGTAGGCCTAGTCTCACCTGGAATGCCACCAGACCCCCATTTTTTAAAAAAGACTTCCTTTCCTTCCTGGGAAATACATACAAATTGTCATGAAACTGGAGATAAGGCAGAATCCAGATTTATGATTCTCACAAGCAATCTAGGGCTAGAGGAGCAAGAACAATTGAGGGATCTTCCCCTAGACACTTTGTAGGGGGCTGGACTCGCAACAACCTTGGCTTCAGATTTCTACTCACCAAACCGTGAGAATAAATTGCTGTTGTGTTAAGTCACCCAGTCTGTACAAACTGAAATAGAGCAGATCTTGCATTCTCCTTCCCTGAAATCTACATGAGGTGGGCACACCTCGTTCCTTTTCGTAGGTCTGGAATCTGAGACTCAGAACTCATGCCAGAGGTGGGTCTGGAGGTGAACTTGAAAAGAAGGAGAGGTTACCAGCAATGATCATGTAGAGAGCTTGTTTTCCTCCATGATGTCATGCTTTGTTTAAGCCCCCAAGGGAAAGGAATGCTCCCCAAGTGTCAGGCACAGGTGTGAAGGTGAAGAAAAATGGTGGCTGAGTTAGACGTCATTGCCCTTGAGAAATTCACGGTCCAGCGAGGTGAAAGCAATGTGACTGGGCGCAGTGAGGTGAGCAGTGCAGCCACTGTGTGGACAGAGCATGTGGACACACAGCCCCCAGGCACTTCCTGTCCCCCTTCCCCAGAAATACTTCAGATTTAGCAATAGCTTGCAAAAAAAGGGAATGTGACCATGTTAAATAAATACATTGTGGTTCAGGTATCAATAACGATATGCTTGCAATAGAAATAGCAATCACAACAGTAAAATGGGGAAAAGTGCACAACATAGAATCAGAAAAACACGATCACCTTGCTATTCAGGATTTCCTAAAAATAACCACACAGGAATTGAGTAGGGAGAAAGAGGGGAAAGGCATGAGAGGATGCTGGGAGCCTAGTTGCTCATTGCTAGTCTTACTGCTTCACCCCAGTTTCTCACCAAGGTACCAGTTTACGGAAATGGGGGGAGGACTGAGGTGGCTTTGAACACCCAGGTACTAGATGTGTAGATAAATTCCTTTAGTCCCCTTGGGATGCACATGTCATATGACCCTGGGAGTTTGGTCTCTGCAGCTGAGTGTTGATTCCTTCATGAGTGAGACACTGACCCCGGGCTCCACCCTAAGCTGCTCTCTGGAAATAACAGATTTGAGTAAAATGCACTTTCCAGGGGCTCTCAGGAGATGACAAAAGATGGTGCATGAGCATGTTCTACCTCTCCTAGATTATGTGTGCTTCAAGGAGCAGATAGTGTGGATACAGGGGAACCCCAGAGAAGGAAGTAATGTGAAGCTGAGACTCAGAGGGCAAGCATGAGAGGAGGGGAATGTAGCTCCAGATACTGCAACCAATAGATCCACAGGACCTACACGGACATGGGAGGTAGGAGGTACAGTAGGTGTGTGTGGCTAGACACACAGGCCAAGTCACAGTGCCAACTCTGAGGGGCCAGGGTTGTATTAGGGAGGTAATAGGAGAGCCTCTCACAGAATTGAGTTTCCTAAGAGATGTGACTTATTTTGCCAGACCACATTACCTTACCCTCTGATCCAGGAATGTAGTACCTGGTAGCCACTGAAAGGCAGATTTAAAGCAGTGGTAGGAAGAGGGAGCAGGCACATGTAACGTTACCTTAATTTAACATTCTTCCATTTTTTCTCACTCTGTGATGAATAGGTACTACATCTCCCCCCAATCCATTCTCAAGAGAGGCGTTATAATAACATGTCAGGGAGGTGCGCATAAGCGGCATTACGGAGCCTGGTTTATAATGTGGTTTGTAACAGATGCTAACGTCCTGATTATGCATTCCAGCATCATTTATACTCAGCTCCATGGTACGGTAAGACTCGTCACATCATAATTCTCCAAAGCAGTTGCTATTAATCACTCATTCATTATTAAAACACATTGTATTCATTCCGCATGGCCACGCAAGCAGGGCAGGCTGTTTATCTCCAGATGCTTCCAGAACAGTCATCTCCAGCCATTCAATCCAGACCCCGATTGTCCTCCAGGACAATACAGAAATTCAAAGGAACACCTGTGGGGCTGAAGAGATAGTAGAGCAGGTAGAAGATTTCCTTGTACATGGCTGACCTGGGTTTGATCCCCAGCCATGCATACGATCCCTTGATCCTTTGGACCCCCAAACTAAAAAGAAACACCTGAGTTTCAGAAGAGGTTCTCATGGAAAGGGGGATGTCCATCGACAGGACATAGGGGTCTGGAAACCAAGACTGCTTGTTTGCCTGGGAGTCTCCTCTACCCCATTCTTGCTCCAAGTTAAAAGTCCTTCCCCAAAGTGAACCTTCTCCTGGGAACTGTTTACCCACAACCAGATCTGTCCCCTGACCTCCATGGTGCTGTTTCCAAAGTCCTAAGAAACTATCTGGTCTCATAGTCAAATATGGCACAAGGGTCAAATTTCTTGCCTTCTAGAACCAGTTGGGTGGTCTTGGATTAAGTGCTCTAACTTCTTTGGTCTTTAGTTTTATCAGCTATGTAAATGGAGTTGGTCATAACAGAACCCACTTCATAGAATTGCTGGTTGGATTTAATGAGTTCATTCTGACACATTAGATCTAAGAGGTAATCAAGTAAAACATAATCATATTTGCCCTTGTGATTCCTTATTAGAGCAATCTTAACATCTCCTTGAAGTCTCCCAGAGTCTTTTGCAGGTGGGCAAGGGAGGTGCCATTTCTTCTCTCTTTCCAAAAATAGCTACTGAACATCTCAAAGATGCCGGGCATTGTTTTAAGTGCCAGAGATACACAGACATGTAAGGTACAACTCCATTAAGAAGTTCAGAAGCTTGCGTTGCAGGGCGCTAGAACAGGGCTTAGGTCTGAAAACTACTCCACTCACTCACCCCAAGTCTCTTGATTTCATTCAGTTTTACCAACACATTTTCCATTTCATCGAGGGTTCCCCCGAAAGCAGAGCAGCATGGACATCATTAGTTCACTTTTTGCAGGATCAAACAGCACGTGCTCCTCTCTCAATATCATGCTGGCACTTAGGGTTTCTGGTGGGTTTACACTTTTGATGACAATAGTTCAGCCTAACACTGTACAGGGGAGGGCAGGAGAGATAGGTGGGCTGCTTGTTTGGATCCCCCAAGTCTGCCAAGTGTGATCCCTGAACACAGAGCAAGTAGTAAGCCCTGAACACAGCTGGGTTGTGAACAATCCCCACCACCACCCCTGCTCCCCAAAAAACCTGTACGGAGGATAATTTAGAGAATAGACTACAATAAAGCCTTTGAGTCCTTTCTTTGTACCATTAGTGGTAATCACTGATCTCAAACCTCAAGTTATGATTCCCGGGCCTGTTCTTTAACATTTGCCACAAGCATGTATACCTAAAGACTATGAGTATTTTTGTATACATGTTTTCATACTTTCTATAAATGATGCCATATTGCACATCTCCTGCGGCTTATTTTTAAGGAAAGAATTTTATTACAGAAATTGGGTTTTATTACAAAATGCAAATAAACAGAATATAAACAGACTAGTTTAACAAATTCCCTTGCACCTATCACCTAGATCCAACTATCAACATTTAGTCATTCTCGATTCATCTATATTGGCACCACACCCCACCTCTCTTCACGCAATAATTACATTTTACAATTTGGTTTTAAATGTATTTGCATACATTTCCATTCATTTAAATGCATAATTCTTAACCATACAATTTTTTAAAAATAGATCATGCATCCCTATTTCTATCTATATATAAAAACTTTGATTTCTACACACACAAAATAGTTCTCATTTCTCCAAAGTCCTTTTTCCCTTCCACCACCCCTAGACTTTAGGAAGCCATAGTTTTGATCTTTTCACCATAGGTTAAATTTGACTGCTCCAAAACTTTATATAAATAGACCCATAGAGTAGATGGTAATTTGGAGGTAGGAGACTCACTATTCCATCTCTGGGGTTGGCCAGTGTTGCGCCAGGTAACAATACATGACTTTTTTCTGTTACTGAGTAGATTCCCTTGTCTGAATAGAGCACTGTTTTTCTATTCTTCCCTTCAGCTGTGAGCACCTGGACCATTTCCAATTTTTCATCATTGTGAATAAAGTTACTATGAACATTTTCGATCATTGCTTTTAGTGGGTTTTGTTTGCATTTCTTTTGACGAAAGCAGTGAAATTGCTGGGTCAAAGAGTAAGCATCTTTTAGCTTTATACAAATTTAACAGCCGATTTCCAGGATGACTGTGCCTGTTCCCTTCTCTCCAGTCACATATGAGCACTCCTATTGCGTGAACACACTGACACCAACCCTGCAGGGAAGGGATACTTCATTGTTCAAGGCTTCACCAATTTGTATTGTCATTTATTATATTTTTTAGTTAAAATGTTCTTCAAAGAAAGAAGATAGTTGTCAGAAATGTGTTTCAGAAATTTTTTCTCCGAATTTTGTTTTCATTATACCTTTTGTTGATAGAAATTTTTATAAAGTTTAGCTCATAACTGCTTCTCTTTTTTCTTTTAATGTCAATTTCTTCTAAATTTTTTTTCTTAGAAATCTTTATCCTGGAAATTTTCTCAAAGTTTAATTATGTTTGGATATACAATTCTATTTATTATTAACTTTTGTGTGGTGTGAGGTAGGGGGTTGTTTTGGTTACTTTTTAACCATACATACATCATGTTGTTTCAGCACCTTTGAATGACATGATTGTTCTTGTCAGAAAATTAATTCAACAGATATATGTATATCTATACAGTCAGTTTATGGTCTGTTGTATTGAACTATGTGTCTGTCCTTATACCATGATTGAACTATTAATTTCAGTATGCATATTTAGTCTTGAAGGTAGTAGTATGAGTTCCCCAGTTTTGCTCTTTCGCAGTTTTGGTATTGTATTACCATTTCTATTTGCATTTTAGAATTAACTTATCTATTTTCATTTTTTAAAAAAGTTTTTTGGCAGAGCCAGAGAGACAGCATAGCAGGTAGGATGTTTATTTTGCTTGTGGCTGAACCATATTTGGGTACCACATATTGTCCCCCAAGCCTTGTCAACAATGATCCCTAAGCACAGAGCCAAGAATAAGCCCTGAGCAATATCAGATATGGTCCCCAAAACAACATAATAACAAAAATCAAAAGGAAATTTTTGGAATTTGTTCAACTATAAGTCACCATGGAAATTTTGAGCATATTAATAATATTTAGTTTTCCATTTCATAGATACAGTGTAACTCTCCATTAATTCAGGTTTTAATTTTTTTAATTAAAACTCAACAATGTTAAAATTAATACTCAACAATGTTTTACAGTTCTGAGTATATTGGACTGATGTATCTTTTGTTAAATATACCACTAAATATTATTTTTATAATATTGTGAAAATAACTTTAATTTTTTCCCATTTATTTCCTGCCAATATATAAAAATATAATTGATTTTTACTTATGCACCATGTATCCTGAAATATTGCTAAATCCATTGTAATATTCCAGAAATTTTCTTGGTTAATTCATAGATTTTAAAATGGAATATCATATTGTATGTGAGTTTGAATTTATTAAGTCATCACTGTCAACCCGTTGCTCATTGATTTGCTCAAGCGGGCACCAGTAACGTCTCCATTGTGAGACTTGTTACTGTTTTCGGCATATACATGGGGAGCTTGCCAGGCTCTACCATGCAAGCGAGATACTCTCATTAGCTTGCCAGGCTCTCTGAGAGGGGTGGAGGAATCAAACCCGGGTCAGCTGTGTGCAAGGCAAATGCCCTACCCACTGTGCTGTCACTCCAGCCCTGATTAATTATATTTTTGAATGTAAATAAATAGAATTAAATTCTCCCTTTTGACTCTTCACATTTTTAATTTGTATTGAATTTTTTAACAGACTAGAATCTTCATACAATATTGCAGAGAAAATTTGACATTCTTGCCCTTTTTCTAATCTTCAGGGGAAAACACCCAATGCCTTACCATTAAGTATTAATCATAGGTAGTTTGTAGATACTCTTGATCAGAATGAGTATATAATTTGTGAAAGGATATTTATACTCATTTTCTGAGAATCTTTGTAATAAATAAGTATTGAATATTGCCAAATTCCTTCTTATCCCTCTTATTATGATGATTGTATGGGGGGTTTTTGTCTGCTAATTTGGCAGACTACATTAATATTTTTTATGTCGAATCAAATTTGTGTTTCTGGTATACACTTTAATTGATCATGTTATTACATACTTTTTCTCTATTTCTGAAGATTTATCAATGTTTTATCGAGTTTTGTTTTATCCCTTTTTTTAAATTTTGGGGCCACTCCTGCTAGTGGTCAGAATATACTCCTAGTTGTGTACTCATGGATCACTCCTGGAGGTGCTCAGGGGATCAGATTCTGTACCGGGGATTGAGCCAGGGTTGCAAGTCAAGAGCCTTAACCTCTGTGCTTCGTTATCAAATATTCCAGCTCCGTTATCAAATATTTTTGCATCTCTGTTGGTAAGAATATTTCCTAGTAATATCCATCACAAATTGTCTTCAAGGTTAAAGTCATAAAGGGGTTGAAGCACGTTTCTTCTCCTTTCTGGAAGAGTTCGTGAAAGGTGATAATATTTACTCCTTAAATGTTTGACAGAATTCACCTATGAAGTCATTAGAAGCTAGAGTTTGCTGGGAGGTCTTGATTTAAAATTTCAATTCATTTCATAGAGAGAAGAGAGCTACTCAAAATGCGATTACTGTCTTGTGTCATCTTTGGCTTCCTGGTCGTTTGTCAGTTGTGTTTTTCAAGGAACTGTTCATTTCATTTCATCCAAAGAGCAGGTTTTATTACCATGTCTTGCACAGCATTTACTTTTATCTTTTAAAAGTCACTCCTTAATTCCTGCTATGTTTGGATTTCCTCCAAGTTTTGTTAAGAATTTATAAAACTTATTAATCATTAAAAAACAAATTTTAACTGTCGATTTTCTTATTTATTCTTCTACTTTTTATTTCCTTTAATTTCTGCTCTAATCTTTTTTATTTCCTTTCATTTACTTACTTCATGGTTGTTTAATTTTCTTGTTTTTCTTTCAGACTTCTATGATATAAACTTAGATACTTAATTTTACACCTTTCTTTTTTTTTATTTTAAACATTCAAAGCTACCTTATCCCCCTCTAAATATTGGTTTGCCTATCTCTCATGTGTTTTCTTGGATGCAAATTAATAATTATTAAAATAAACAATGACAAAGAGTTATACAAGTAGAGCCAAAAAAAGCAAATGTCCTCCATATATACTCATCTTTTCTAATATTGTGTTCTCTCTCTCTCTCTCTCTCATCATTACATGCTTCTGCCTACTTGTCAAATTGTTTCAGTCTTAAATAATCTGAAATATCCCAAGCCTTTTTTTGTATTTTTATGGCAATACTTAGATTTTTAATAGAAAAAACTCCATTTTGTGCTTTCTGATATTTGCTTGTGATTAGATGAAGCTTCTACATTATCTAAGAGTATCACACATGCAATGTTCATCAGTTTCTTGTTGTTGATGTTAATTACAATTATTTAACCAAGTATTGCCAATTTGGGAGGAGGGGATATATTTACAATATATATTTATAGTTATTAATATAACTAACAATCAGCATATAGGCAACACTTCAAAATTATGTAAAACTATTGTTCTCATCGAAACATCCCCCCAATATTTAATAACCATTACAGATTTTTGTCTGACCCTTCTTTATGATGATGATTGAAAAACTATAATTTTCAAAACTTCGGTACCCCTTATATATTGACAACACCCCCCCACCTCCAGCATTCTAATGGAAGCAAAAGACCTCCCTTCTCGTGCATTCTTGATGATATGGGATTATAATTATGTTTAACCTATATACTGAATCTATCATCTAAGTATCTATCTGTGATCAGTTATAAGACAGCTACATGAATTCCTGCTTTTCCTTGAAGCAGCCCTCATTACTGCCCTTAATTCCAGTGGTGTTTTGATTATTTTACTGTGTTTGGTCAATGGGAGCTCTTTAAAATTGGCTCCAGTTCTTTAACTTTCACTGTTCTCATATTCATTATTGGATTATACCAAATTCTACTTTTGCATTGTTGTTGATTGACATTTAAACAATTTTTCATATGTACAAACAATGCCAAACTATAGTGTGCATGTCTCCTACATGTATATATGTGTATATAGATATGTACACATATCTTGATTATATTTATAGATATGCACATATCTATATACACACATACATATCACTATCACTGTCATCCCATTGTTTGTCGATTTACTCAAGCGGGCAGCAGTAACATCTTTATTACACTGAGCCCTGAGATTTTAGCAGCCTCTCCTTACTCATCTTCCCCAACGATTGGAAACTCTTTCAGGGTCAGGAGAATGAGACCTATAGTTACTGTTTTTGGCATATTGAATATGCCACGGGGAGCTTGCCAGGCTCTGCCCTGAGGGCGGGATACTCTCGGTAGCTTATCAGGTTCTCCAAGACAGAGAAGTAGGCTATTAGATATATATGTTGAAGAACAGAGCTCTTAAAAGGTGAGAACCATCCACCTTTGCCATGGAGCTATACATTTTGTCAGTTTACACTTTCAACAATATTGGATGAGAGTTCATGTGAATTACATACTTCCCAACAATGGGTATCATTACAGAGACACAACACACATGCGCATGAACACATACACACACACACACACATACACTTCACATTTTCCACCTGACAGACTTTAAATGGATTGTTATTGTTGTATGAATCTGCATCTTTTCATGTATATATAGCAGCTTACCTCTCTTTGGGACATTTTAAGTAGAGATGTGAAAACTCAGGTGCACTCAGTGATATGTCTAGATCATTGAGCTGTCAGAGATTAGACATAAGTATTTTTAAATTGAAAAGAACTTTCCTATCAATCCACCCTTCCTTCTATTCTGGAGCATATAGATTTGTGGCTACGTGACTAAGAATTCGTGACTAAGAATCTGTCCAATTCTGTGTGGATGATGGGTGGGACAGTAGGTTTATAATTCACATTTTGACTTGAGGTCTTCAGGGGCCAGCATTAGACAAACAGAACATCCAAAGCCAATCAATGTCTCCTTTACCTTCTGTCTTTATGCCGAGTGAATCAAATTACAATGAATGAAAATCAAGAACAATGAATGAAAATCAAGGCTTGAAGAGATATCCTAAGAAGACACAAAGTCCTGTTTTTACGTGGGCTTATAGACAAATGAACAAATGGGTATTAAGTTTGTCTCTGTCTGTCTCTGTCTCTGTCTCTCTCACAGTCAGTAAGAGTTCTGGAAAAGCTGTGTTCTTTAGCTTCCCTAGGAACAAACAGCTCCTAATCCTGTCACTCACTGGTACTAAAAGTCCACCCCCTGCCCTTCAGATCCCGCCCTCCACTGTCCCCCCCCCCCCACCTGCACCCATCACATCACCTTCAGGCCTCACTGTGATTTGTGTCTCCTAAATGCTCGTTAGCCCTGGATTAGCACCCCTGCCACAGCAGGCAGGCCAGAGAAGTGATTGCAAGATTGGTGGGGGGCAGGTTGGGGAGGAATTGTGGATGCAGAGAGCCGCCTAGGGAGGGGGGCTCAGCTGCCAGAGTGCCAGGCACATGTCAAATCCAATTCAGCAGAGGATCTTGTTAAGCCTCCTTATCTGATGACAATCTCTTCCTTAAAAACAAAAATCATCAGCAAGGTCTACCTGATACCCACGCTCAGGTCAGAGACTGTTTCCTGGCAAGAATACATTCTTTATCATCATGCAGCTCCTCCATCCCTCGGATCAAGGGGATTGGATGAGTCATCTAGGACTTACACACCAGCCTTGCTGGCCACTGATCAGTCTCTGCCCTTCAGAGATTTGTGACTCATTTTCCGTGACCATGTAATGCATCCTCTTCTCATGTAAAGCGCTTCAAGCTGATTTATTTCTATCTGGCTCCCCTTCCAATACTATGAGCACCCAAAACAATAAAAATCAATTGCTTGTGAGCTTGTGGTAAAATAGTACTTTCATATCTTGCTGACAGTACAAGTTGTTCTAACAGTGATGAGAAGAAATTTTGCCGCATCTGTCAAAACTTGCAAAAGCATGTGCGAGCTGGCATTCTACATCCGAGGCTTTCTGGGCTGTGGGGCTAACATGGTAACTTATCTATCATGGGGTTAGACATGTTTACCGTCGTCCCACTACAGTTCTGCATCTCAATCCTTGCCATACCATCTCGTTCCCATTTTGTGGTAGAGGAAGTTAGATGATTGTCATGGCTTTTCTGATGCATTATCAAGAGGAAGATCTTGTCAATGGTTGGAAGCTTGCCACAAGAATGTGGGGGATGGGAGGCGAAGGGACGTTAGGATAGAGAAGGAACCAGCATGACAATAATAGATCATTTTGGACAGGAACTGAGTGTTTAAAGTAGCTAAAGGAATATACCTGATAATCTTTCATTATCTGTATTGTGAACCATAATGCGCCAAAGGGAAGAGACAGAGAGACAGAGACAGAAGAAAAATACCTACCATGGAGTCAGGTGGGAGATAAACTGGGACCATTGGTGGTGGGAAATGTACATTGGTGAAGGGATGGGTGTTGGAACATTATATGACTGAAACCCAATCATGAACAACTTTGTAACTGTATATCTCACTGAGATTCTATTAAAAACTTAAAGAATTAAAAAAGAGGAAGACTTTGTACTCAAGCTCCAATTGCCTGAGTCCATTTCCATATTTTTTCATCATGAATAAAAGACTGTGTAGGGGGACCAGAGAGACAATAGAGGAATTAAGGTGCCTGCTTGCAGCAGACTGGGGTTTGATCCCTGGCACTACATGGTCCCTTGAGCATCATTGAACATGGCCCTGGAGAGTGGGTAATCATCAGGATGGTAACAGTATCCCCAGCACTCCATGACCTGAGCAGCACTGCACCCTTAGGCCCTCACATTGAAACACCTGCGTGTTTGTCAGGTATTACTAGAAAGGGGCCCCAGGCTTCCTGGGAACTGGTTTCAAAACCCTCCCAACAAGAGCAACAACAACAAAATGCTTAGGAAGAAAGAGTTCTCTGTACGAATATCTGAACTGCAGCATTATTCAACATAGCAAAAAAAAAATGAGAAAAAAGCAGTGTTTCACAATAGGAGACAGTTTCGTGAAATTATGGGAAATTAACCCAAATGGATTATTTCTACCATCCTATAAATGATCATTTTTAAAATTATTTAGCAATATTGGGAAGAGTATATTATATACCATTAAGCCAAAAATTTAGAATATAAAAGTATTCCTATATAATGATTATGACTATGTTAAAATGCATATCCATATGGGGGGAAATGCTCATGGAAACTTGGAAAATAAAATACTTTTTTTAGAGATATTAGTAACTAAATGTGATTTCTCAAAATAGCCATTATTGTGATGAAGTATTTGAGGAAAGGCACTAGTTTGGAGTGGAAAGAACAATATATTCAGGATAGAAAAGACCAGAATTTGAATGTTGGCTCTTTCATATTCTAAATTTGTATAACTCTGCAATGTATAATCTTACAGCCTCATTTGTAAAACTGAGATAATGATGTTAACTTCACAAGGTCATAGAGTACACATTAAATAAATTAATACGCATGCAAAACCAAACCCACCTTGATAAATTCATTAACATAAAAATAAAGATAAATTTAAATGACAGGTCCTTATCAAGCTCCCAGCACCTCCAAACATTTCTGTAGGTTCTCTGATGCCCGATGAGGCTGAAAAGGAAGCAATAAGTCCACCCACAGGCAGAGAAGACATGTTCACAGGCAGCCAGGGGAGGTGAGTGAGAGAATTCCTTCTTAGTCCGAGTCATTTTGGCTCCAGCCTGCTGCAGAATGCATGCTTCACCAACACTAAATGCATCCTACAGGAATCCCTAGGCTCTGCAGAGAAGCCAGCCTGTGAAACTCACTCTTCCCTGGTCCTCTGGGCATTTACAAGATAAGACCTTGTTACAGGCTGGGCAGCGATGCTCCCGGAGGCCTTTTAGACTTATGTTCTCTCTCACTGAGGCACTACAAGCTCTAATCCATGGAGATCTGGGGAGAAGAGGACCTCGCTTCAATATGCTAAAAGCACAGGAGACACTCAACAAGACAAGACCTAGTCATACTTCTGCATGTGCCCCAGCGTTGGGGCAGCTGTGCTAAGTTTGTTCTCTTCTGTGTCCCTAGTTCCTGAATCACATGAACTTAGGGAAGCTTAGGGAACAGGAGAGAGTGCTAGAGATGCCAAACAAGTGCCACTGGAAGAGGAGCAAAGTGTGTTGGTTCTCTAGTCATGACTGGTAACTCTGAGCCACAATGGGGTGCTCTTGAATCACCACCTGGGCTCTGAGCAAAGACTCCAAGTATCAAGGTCAGTGACTTCCTCTGGGCTGGAACGAGCAATTAACTTCCCCAAGGAGAGGCACTTCCTACTTCTAGCCCAAGCAGAGGGGCGAGAAAAATGGAAAGGAGTGGGGTGGAGAGAGAATAATATTGTCAAAGAAGTTCTCGGTATCAATCACCTAAGGAAAAAGAATGAGCCCACCTGTGTCTTTCCTCACAGCTGTCAAGGAAGACTTGGTTACCTCCGTTATTGGAAGATGAGGAACTAGAGACTCCAGAGTTACTCATCCACCCTCTTCTTATTGGGCACTCAATACAGTCCAGGAATTATGACCTCTCAGGGGACATGAAGGGTAATCAGAAGGTGAAGACTTCTCGTGTGGCAGCAACGCTTGTTCATGATGTGGCTCAGAACACACCGTTCCCTGAGGCAGATGCTCTTTGCCAGAAGAAATTGGCAATGTGATTGTCCAAGCTGTCTGTTCCTTCTTGCTACACCAAACTGAATGAAACAGACCTGGCGCGGGGACAGGGAACAGTGTTGGAAATGGTTGTACTTTAAGCAGTTCTTTAGAACAGCTCTTGGCTTAAGCAAAGAGAGGTGCACCTGGCATCCTCCATTGGGAGAAGACTTTTTTTCTAAAACCCCTTTTCCAAACTTAGGCAGGAATGCCCTAGGAGCTGGGAAAGGCTGGGAGAAAGAAGTACTGACCTTTCTTCCCATAGACCAGAAATATCAGAGGGTTTCACACACACCTGGACAGAATTTGAATCTGCCTCCTGTTTAGCTTAGGAAACTTTTCTTGTGCTTATATATCCATCAGTGAAAAGATTTGAGGGTGGTGGTAGGGCAGGGGGTACCAAAAGTGAGTTAGGTGTATACTACAACCAGTCCAGTACCTGACAAATAGCAACATCGATTTTTTTTCACCCCAAACAATGGTTCTGACTTCAGGATCTTGTGAAGATTTGGTGGAATAAACTCCAGGAGAAGCAGATGAGAGGTTCATCCTGTAATGAGCAGCGTGGAAGACAGACATTGCTGATGCCACCTTCCAGAGCTCATTAGGAGGCAGGGCAGTCCATCAGGATAGAGAAGCCCAACATTTTTAATTTATTTATTTGTTAATTTATTTCCTAATTGAATCACCGTGAGATTCAATTAAATCCAGTTACAAAGTTGTTTATGATTGGATTTCAGTCATACAATGTTCCAACACCCATCCCTTCACCCTTGTACCTTTCCCACCACCAATGACACCAGTTAAGAATATTTAGCAGGACAATCTGAGTAATTCTAATTCTAATGTAATTGCCTTGAGCTCTGTCTAATGAGGAAGTACACTTAGGATTACTGTCTCATAGAACTGGGCACCTGAGCGATTTCAAGGACTCACTGGGCCAGCAAGAAAGCTTTCTCACAGCTGTTCATATCAAGGACCATGCCCCTTGTGCAGCAATGCACACTGATCTAAGCCAGAACCGTTCTGTTCATCTCAGCCCTCCTATCACTTAGATCTCTTGGGGGCAAGAAAAAAAAAAAACATGGCCTTATCCAATCTTTTAACAGAGTATACCTTGCCCTGCACTTAGTATTTTTGAATTGCACAAAAGAGATTCTTGTATCTGTCTTTGGGGAGTTTGGGATATTTGAGTTGCACTGCAATAAACTACAGCTTGTCTTTCCCAATCACCCACTTAGCACTGAAATCCCTTTAATAGTGTCCATGTCCAGCAGCCAATCAGCTGCTCCCTACATGCTGTGATGTGATAGAAGGGGTATCACTGCTTCCTGCACCCCCCAAAAAGTCATTTTATTTTGATTCTACTGCTGAGCATCAAGAGCAGTGGACTTGTGATACATATCGAATGATGACGCTGAATGATTTTTTTTTTTTGCTTTTTGGGTCACAACCCAGCCATGCTCAGGGGTTACTCCTGGCTTTACACTCAGGAATTACTCCTGGCGGTGCTTGGGGGACCATATGGGATGCCGGGGATCGAACCCGGGTTGGCCGCGTGCAATGCAAATGCCCTACCTGCTGTGCTATCGCTCCGGCCCCAAGAATGATTTTTTAATTTATTGATGCACTTGCTAGAAATCTTTCTCTCCTTAAATTCTATTTATGTGCCCAGTGTTCACAAGTCTCCACTGGGTAGACATTTCTAATTTGTTCAAAAACCCCTCAGATGACTTGTGCCTGGGTCCTGCCCTACCTTTTCTTTCTTGGTTTCTTGCCTCCGGGTGATGTTTATTTATTTATTTTTGCAGATCACGGCGTTGAGAAGCGAACAAGTTAAAAGCATCATATTTCAGATTTATCTTAGCCCAGCGCTCCCCTTACTCATCTCTCTGTTTTTATTATAGCACAACTAGCACATAGAGGTAGATCTGTAAAAATAGGTTCCATGCACATCAAAAAAGTCTGCAGGAGAGATAAAGGGGAGAAGGCAGATGGAATTCACCCACAGGGCTGTTGGGGCCCAGGACTAGAGGCCCCAACTGAAGGAGGGCAGAAAAATGGAGTGCAGCCAAGAGCGTAGCAACTGAGGTGGCAGCAAAATCACCTAGAGTTAAAAGGACAGATGGTTCTTGACAAAGCCACAGAGAAAGCGGGTTGATACTGAGCCCCTGAGCATCTCCCTCCACCCTCATTCAACAGAAGAGGTGGGAAATGGGCTTGGTTTGAGTCAGGTGACCCAGGGCTCTTGTTCTCTGGGTGGTGGGTAGTCAGACAGGCGCCTTCTCCCTCAGAGCCTCTGTCTGCTCACCTGTGCAGTGGCAGGCAGCCCCTCTTTCCAGATAGTGGTGATGGTAGGAGGTACCAGATGATACCCAGCACTGTACTGTGAACCTGCCAAGAAGCTCCAAACTGGCTTGGCACAACCCAACACAAGGACACACCACCACCCTCGTTCACAAAGCCCACTTGGAGCAGAGGCTTTACATCTGCCATTTTCACTGCAGTGTGATTCCTCCCGCGGGGGCGTCTGTCTGCTGAGGTGTTAAAGAAATCTTACGCTCCAGTCAGGGGGTGGCCGTGATGCTGCTGGTGGCATTTCCCTTTCTTTCCTACCAAGCAGCTTTCAGGAAGGCTCTGAAATAACTGTGGCTCCTCCCCCTCTCTCGAGA
Source organism: Sorex araneus (assembly GCF_027595985.1). Lineage (NCBI taxonomy): Eukaryota > Metazoa > Chordata > Mammalia > Eulipotyphla > Soricidae > Sorex > Sorex araneus. The sequence continues at coordinate 199,487,174 of NC_073304.1, forward strand.
GTACTTGCTGGCACCTTCTCTGGGGTAGACTCCAGAGAACCCCACCTCCCCCACCCCCGCTCATGTCTGGTGTCAGTGCATCTGCCCCAACCCCCAGCAGGGCACAGTTCATGGTGGCACTCGTTAAGACAGGGACGCTGGGACTCCTGGCTGATTACGTAGCTCAAGAACTCCAGTCCTTCGACATGTGTGTAGATGTATGAGCACCAGCTCTACGCACCCTGAACCACCATCCAGAGGTCTTCAGCCTTCCACTCAACATCCCTTCACCCAAGGATTATTCAGAGAGATGCAATGAACAACCTAGATGAGAGGTAGAGCAGAGACAGAGGAAGCATGGGGTGGAAGAGAGAGAACTAAGCAAATTCCAGTGCCCCCTGGTTTGTGGTTCCCAGAGGGATAAGTGGGTGCAGCTGGATGAGCTGGGTGAGATCAGGACCATTCTCTGGGGTGGGGGAATCAGGAGTGGACTTGGGGGCTCAGGGAGCACTCACAGGGATGAGGCACGTGGCTGAGGCCTTGATAGATGAATAGGTGTTTTCTGGGAGATGATGTGGAAGGACATTTGAGGCAGAGCCTGAGGGTGTCTGAAGACAAACACACTGCAGAGAACGGGAATACCTGACACTGCGGATGGCCCTGCAGAGGAGGAAACTTGAGAAACCTGAGCCCAGTGTGGGAAGGACAGGGCAAAGGAGCTGGCGCTAAAGGGAAGTGACTGTAATCAGCCCCAGAAAGGATGCTGACAGGAGCTGCGGGGGTGGAGAGCAGAAAGGCTGGATTCCAGATCTGTTTGTTCGATAGAAGAAGGTCTGGGCTGCTGATGGATGGCCCGGTAAGAGTTGAGGATGACTCTGGGGTTTCTGGTTTGCGAGATGGACTGATCGTGTCATCATTAACCAAGACAGAGGGCGATGAGGAGGAGCAGGCTCCAGGGGCGGGGGAAAATAAATAACAGCAGGGGGCACATGATCCATCAGCTTCAAGGACATTGTTCTTCCTGCTGGGCATGGCAGTCAGCTCCACAGTGCATGGGCCTGGTGCCTGCTCTACTGTCAGGACCCAGGAGAGGGTTCTGGGCATGAGGTCTGGGTCCTGCCTTTGTCCCCCACCTACCAGGTCATTTTAGGTGCCATGGGGAGAAAGCAGAGAGTAGTGGTTAAGAGCAAAACTGCTAAGAGCAGACAGTTCAGGGTCCAAACCTTCACCTGCCACAATCTGTGGGTGGAGGTAGATGACTCCATCACTTTTGAAACCTCCATTCTTTCTTGTGGGGCTGGGGGTCGAACCCAAGGCCTCACGCACACAAGGCAAGCACCCCACAGCAGAGTCACGTCCCTGGCAGAAAAGTATAAGTTCTTACCTCTGAAATAGATTTACTGTAGTTGCATACAGCTAACCCAGAGGTTGATCCCCAGCACGGCGTACCAGAGGCATGCCAAGAGTAATCTCTGAGCACAGATCCAGGACTAAGTCACGAACGCTGCCACATATGGCTCAAAACCAAACAGACAAAACACAAGTATACTAAGAGTGTTCACCTCATAGGGTACCAGGGCATAAATGTGAGAGACCCCCAGAAAAGTCAGGTACCCAGTAAGAACTCGCAGAGCATATTATTTACCATCCGCAGTTCTTTTATCCTTTCCCTTTATGAATCTATGTTTATTGCTGTCACTGTTATTATTTGGTATAGGGAATTCTGCAGCCATAAAGAATAATTTCACTGGGTAAAGTATTTTTGGGGAGGCATTTATTTCATTGAGTTTTTTCACTATATCTCACCACTGTTTTTGGGCCGTGAGGGTTTCATCAGACAAGTCAGCTGTGAATCTTAAGGATGCTCCTTTATAGGCAATTTCTTTCTTTGATCTTGCTGCTTTCAGGATTTTGTCTCTATTTAAGGTTTTGGTCATTTTGAGCAGGATGTCCTCCGCCCCTCTCAGAGAGCCTGGCAAGCTACCGAGAATATCTTACCCACACGGCAGAGCCTAGCAAGCTATCCGTGGTGTATCCAATATGCCAAAAACAGTAACAAAAAGTCTCACATGGAGACATTACTGGTGCCTGCTGGAGCAAATCAATGAGCAATGGGATGACAGTGATGACAGTGATGACTGTTATCAGGATGTGCCTTAGGGTATTTTTATTTGGATTTCTTCTAGCTGGTACCCTTCGGGCCAACAATTGTGGTCACATGTTTTCTTCAGCTCTTGCTCCACATCTCTAGTCATCAGGGAGATGCAAATCAAAACAAAATGAGATATCATCTCACACCACACATTCACAAGAACAAAAGTAACCAGTGCTGGCGTGGATGTGGGGGAAAAAGGGACGCTCTTTCACTGTTGGTGGGAATGCTGACTGGTCCAGCCTTTCTGGAAAACAATATGGACAGTCCTTCAAAAACTAGAAATTGAGCTTCCATATGACCCCGCAATACCATTTCTGGGAATATATCCCGAGGATGCAAAAAAGCACAGTAGAAATGACATCTGTACCTATATGTTCATTGCAGCACTGTTCACAATAGCCAAAGTCTGGAAATAACCCAAGTGCCCTAGAACAGATGACTGGTTAAAGAAACTTTGGTACATCTACAAAATGGAATACTATGCAGCTGTTAGGAGAGATGAAGTTATGAAATTTGCTTATAAATGGATAGACATGGAGAATATCATGCTACATGAAATGAGTCAGACAGAGAGGGACAGACATAGAAGGACTGCACTCATTTGTGGAGTATAGAATAACATCACATGAGGCTGACACCCAAGGACAGTAGATACAAGGGCCAGGAGGATTTCCCCATAGCTGGAAGACTGCTTCATGAGCAAAGGGGAGAAGGCAGATGGAATAGAGAAGGGATCACTAAGAAAATGATGGCAGGAGGAATAAGTCAGGATGGGAGATGTGTGCCAAAAGTGGATAATGGACCAAACATGATGACCTCTCAGTATCTGTGTTTAAAACCATAATGCCCAATAGTAGAGAGAGATTATGGGGAATATTGTCTGCCATAGAGGCAGGGGGAGGGTGGGGAAAAGGGGTATACCAGGGATGTTGATGTGGGGAATGTGCACTGGTGAAGGGATGGGTGTTTGATCATTGTGAGATTGTAACCCAAACATGAAAGCTTGTAACTATCTCACGGTGATTCAATAAAATTTTTTTTAAAAAGCTATCTTTATTCTAAAAAAAAAGAAGAAGAAGAATCTCCTATGGTTCACCTCACACTGAGGCTTCTTTCAGAAGGTTGCGTTTCAGGCTAACTCTGTATGGTCAGAGAGCAATTGTCCTTTAGACATATAAGCCTGTGTCACAGCCAGGATGGGCAGGAGACACATCTGGCCTAAGCACAGAGGTGGAGTGGAGGAGTGGATTCCTGATAATTGCCTGGGAGTCTCTGGGTAGCTCTTATGTTCTGGAGAGAAGGCTTCGAGGCCAGGGACAGAGCAGGAAACTCTGACTGGGAGCTCCTCCTCCTCTTCCTCAGAGTTAGCATAACTCCTTCGCTGAATCCTGGTCTTCTACTAGGTTTCTTCTCTGTCCCTCTGAGAGACAGACTGTTGGGCTTCAGTCCAGGGCTTGGAAGCTCTAAGGCTGTGCTGGCTAAGCCCACAATTGGGGAGCTGCCTGCGCTGACTTTGAGTCTGAACGGGAATCATTCCTGCTCTTGGGGTCCTGTGCAGATCGCCAAGAGCTTTTTCAGAGCAGAATTCTTTCCTGCCTGTTCTACAATCTTTGTGCCGGAAACAGAGGCATTATGACATGGAAAATGCTCAACTTGGAATCAAAAGCTGTTTTACTCTGTCAGCTGCCTCCATTGCTTCCCTTGTCTTGGCCACCACAGTCGACCCTATAGAGTATCTGATCTAGTTTTATGAAGGAATAAGAGTGTTGGGAGCTTGTTTAGGCAAGGGAGAAGGGTGACAAAGAGTGACAAAGAAGAGTTTAAGAACCCTGGGCTTCAGAGCACTTTGATTGGATTCCCTGACCTATCTTTTATTAACCATGAGAGCAACACATGGTACGAAGTGCCACTGAGCCTCTATTTGCTCATCTGAAAGATGACTAGATCTTAAGTGAAATCATGTGAATAAACCCTGCTTTATTGGCTGGATGTTTTTACATCTAAATATGCAGTTTGATGTGCATACTTAGTTCCCAAAGGCACTAAGTCCCAGGACAATGCTTACATGGTCTCTGTCCACCTCTTTCCACTTGTAGACCTGCAAAAGCAGCATGTCTGATCCTATCTGTACATTCCAGACTATAGCCATCAACACATACACACAAAAATGATAAATTGCAGTAGGGGGCTTATTAAGAGAATGATCTCTTTCAGAGTTGAGTGTGTGTGTGTGTGTGTGTGTGTGTGTGTGTGTGCATAGACACCTGGGCTCAAACCTACATCCTCTACCTGGTGCAGGGCAAGCTACATCCATAGCCCTCAATTCATCTCTGATGGCCAATATTTTCAGCCATGGGTTACAACTGTCTGTAGACTCTAAGCTCTTGCCCAACTCTACAAAACCCATCATGAGAACAGCATCTGGGCCTGGTGTATCTTGATGTCCCCTGAAGCATTCAATCTAGGGAGAGCACCAAAAAAGTTCATACCCAGTGAATGGTAAAATTTGGGTCCACTAGCTTGATGATCCAGAAACCTCCCCCATTTTTCTCTTTCTTCTCTACATTCATCTTGAAACAGGAGGCAGCTGCACCTGGGCCTCATAAAATTCCCTGTGCCCTCTGGCCGCCAAAGCAATGACAGTTTTTTTAATCATATGGTTTCTTGAGGTCCTTTCTGCTAAGAATCAAGGGAGAAACTGAGAACAAATAGACAAAAATATAAGAGACAGCATTCAACTTCTGTTTGGTGTCCCCTGAGTGATAACTCAACCCATAGTCAAACCCTTGGCTTCTTTCCTCTGCCTCCCCCACCTGATTATCCTGCTCAGCTTTGACCTCAGCAGGATTCTGGTAGAGCTGTGTGTGTGAGTGTGTGTGTGTGTGTGTGTGTTTGTGTGTGTGCATGCAACTCAGCATTAATATGGTGTGGGAAAGCTTGGGGAAATATTGGGATAGGGCAAATGGAGTTCTAAAGGAAAGGACATAAATGTAGGGTATTTACAGGAGGTTCACTGGTATGGTATGCATGAACTGTCTCTCACAAAAGACCTGGTGAAATTCTCTACCCCAGTTCCTCTGAAGGTGACCTCATTTTGAAATGGGGGGGGGACATTTGAGACTGGGTAAGTTAAGGTCATGTTGGAGAAGTACTGGAGAATTTTAAGAGTCAAGAGAATTTTAAAAGAAGAGGGGTTTTGGGGATGTGACTCAGAGATAGAAGAAGGGAAGGAAGGAAGCAAAAAAGGATAAGGGAAAAAGGGAAGTAAAAGGAGTGGAGGGAAGGAGGAGTAAGGGGGAGGGACAGAGGAAGAAGGAAAGAAAAAAATACAGGGAGAAGATGGTCATATGAACATGAAGGAAAGAAAAAAATACAGGGAGAAGATGGTCATATGAACATGGAGGAATAGCACCCCTACAAGCAGCAAAAGACCAAGGATTCCTAATAAGCCCTGGCAGCTAGAAGAGGGAAGCAAGGCCTTTTGGGGTAGCACAGCCATTCCAGTGATTTGATTGTGGTCTTCTATTCTCTGGAACACAGACAACACAGCCTTCCAGTTTACAGCCCTTTGTGAGGGCAGCTCTAGGACACTGGCACTGGAGCCACTGGGTGGGGACTCACTTGGTCCCATCCCTCTCCAGTTCCCACAACTGTCCTCATCACAGTCTTTCCCTCCCTGTCTCCCAGATCCACCTTTTGACTCATCACACCTTTCACTGTGTCTTTCCTCTCTTCCCACCAAGACTCTTACCAAGGTTTTTCCTGAAGTAGCTCCCTCCAAACACTGCTACTGAAGGGATCTTTCCAAAGTAACATCTGCGTGTGCTTCTAGATTAAAACCTCGGTTAAAAGCCCTGGACAGGCTCCTTTGAGTCCCAAGGAAACTGACACAGGAGGGGAGTCAACCCGATGCTTAAGTGAAACCCCAAGACTACGAAGGCTACAACCATCATTTGGAATCATCTCCAGCCCCCAACTCAAACATGGCCTTCTGAAAGGGTTCAGTCACAAATGCCTTCATGCATCCAAGGTCTTTGTGAAACCCATCACCCTTGCCTTCAGCCTTGTTCCTCCTCTGTCTTAACCATCTTCTACTCTGTCTTCAAAATTACCTCAGGAATCCATCACTCCCTGAGGGATTCTTCTCTGACACATGCCGTTTCAGACTTCATCAATGCCGACTCGGTACTTGGATGGGAATTATCTCAGCACAGCACTAGAGGGTGCTCCCTAGAGGCAGGCACCATGGCCGTTGCTAGCACAGATCACACAGCAGGTGCCCAGCAAATAACTGCTGCAACAACGGACTCTTACTTATTTTAGGTATTGACTCTCAAGATTGTTTTGATTGTGGAGGGCCAGGCACCATGCCAAGAATACACATGCATTGTTTCCTTTTCACCTCCCACCAACCTATAGTGGAGCATCATCCAATCACTGAAGACCTCTTCAATCACAGAAGCACCCAAGCTTGATGGCCTCAGATCCGAGCCAGCGATGGAATGACTGCACAGAGCACACAGTCAACAAGTGGAAGAGGCCAGGCATTGGTCCAGGCAAGAGTCTCCAGCAGAATGAATGAAAGGGTGAGTCAATAACTATGGGGGCAGGCTCACAATTAACAGTCCCTGCAGTTCCTCAGAATGCAAACTAGTTTCTCCTAGTCTCTGGGCACTTCAGCATCAACTTGCTTGTTGGTGGGGGTGAGAATGGGGTGCATAAGAGCCAATTTTCCGTGGCTGAGAGAGTTAGGGACTCATCCATCACACCCATCTACCTGAGCCTGGGTCAGGGAGGGGGAGGATGAACACAAATGTTATAAACATTTGCTGAGGTAAATGAGCAACTGTTTTATCTCCTCGGCACAGAACATAAGACTGGAGCCAGGGCTGCACCCCAAGCTTTATTTACAGCATGCAGTGGTGAACACGAGCCCTGACTTCGAAGGATCTCTCCATACACAGACCCCCCCAACACACACACCCCGCACCTTGTTGGAGGCAAAGACGAATTAAAAACACAAGCTGCTCAGAGAGAGATAAATCAATTTTCATCAGAGCAGCGCCCCTGACACCACCCTGACAAATCAATATATTTCTCCATAATGGAGTCACTAAAGCTGCAACAGAGTCACCAGGAAACTCAAAGCAGCCTCATAAAGAAAATGGCCAAGTAATAGGATATCCAAATCTGCATTTCAATTAGCCACCTTCAAGGGCACGTTAATTTCTTCAGTAGGGAAGGGCATCAAAAATTCATGGGCCCTGCCTTCAGGGCCCCCAGTCAACAGTGCTGTGGGCTGCCAGAGCTCTCACTGACCTGAGCTGGCACAAGGCAGGCTTGGGATGTGCCTCTGTCCCAGGAGTCTGGGAAACTAAGCAGGTCAGCCCTTTGGAGTAAAGGAACTCCTTGCTGACCTGGAGCTAGGAGTGAGTCAGCACCTGCCTGTGTGAATAGATCCCAAGCAGGTTCAGGGACCCTGCAGCTTAATGGAGACAGAAGGCCAAGACCAGAATGAGTTGGAATCCAGAACTACAGCAGGCAACCCTGCCCTGTGTGGGAGAAGAAGGTTCCTACCTGGGCTGGCATTGGTGGGTCCAGTTGCCTCCTCCCCTCCAACTTCCCCCACAGTGAAGGGGTGGTCTCCTAGGATGGAGATTCTTGCTCAGCAGTTGCAGTGGGATCCAGGGTCATCTTGGCCCCACACCATCCTTACTCAGATCTTTGAGTTATCATGACTGCAATAACCACAATGTGGCCGTGTCGGCTAAGAGCCTGGAGCCAACAGCCCCTCTCAGACTTACTGTGGGGCTGCCGCTTAGGACCCTCCCCACCCTTCCCGCCATTGTGGTCCTGCCTGCCTTAGCTTCTCTGTTTACAAAAGGGGACACAACAGAATCCCCTCCTGCCACCATCGAGCTTCCCATTTAGGCCTGGATTGGGGACTTGACCAGGGTTAGAAATCCTCCAAGACTCTTTAAAGGGAGCTAGTCATTCTCTCTTCACACCAGCCCGGTGAAGTTGGCATGGTTTCACATGTGCCTTGACGGAGGGAGGGGAGGCACAGTGGTGAAGTGACAGAATACAGAGTGTGCCAAGCACAGTGCCCGGAGACTTGCAAACACACAAAAGCTGTGGTCCCTGGGTTCTAATATTTCAGACCACTTCTAAGCAATGTAAAAGCTGCTCCTTACACCTGAGCCTCATTGATCTGTGAAAAGCATTTGAAAAATTCAGATTAGAAAAGCCATCTAAGTGGTCTCTTGACCCTCTCAGATCCATCCTCCTCGGTGCTGCTAAGGACATCTCTCCATGGCACGGAGACGGCGAATCCTTTCCCCTCTCGAGCTTCTTTGGGGGATACTCCAGGCCTTTTGGATGGTGCCCCAACCTATTTCACTCCACAGCCAGGGACGCCCCTTAATGTTGCCTGTCCAGCCCTGGCACTTGCCCATCGTTACCCCTCTGTTCTTTCAGGTGCATGTCCTGCTGCTTCATATGACGGGGGCTCTACTATCAGCTGCCTCTTGCTTGTAATGCTTCTCCTTCCTATGCTTCAGAGGCACTTTCCCCTCCCCTTCCAGGTACCTGCAAAGCTGCCCCTGGTCCTAGAGGGAGATGTCCTCTGATTCCTTAAGGTTCCCCATGGTGGGTGTCCACCAGTGCTCACTGACCCACAGCAGCATAGGTGTGTTTTGCCCATCACCTGCCCCCTGCCCTGGACCAGGACTGTCCATGACAGACCCCAGGTCCCCCTATAGCAGGGAGAAAGCATCTGTGAACGGTATGCAAGTGTGCATGATGCTTTCATGTGATTGAGGGCATAGGGAGGATTAGTCACCCCAGCTTTATCTTTGGGCGGGAGGTCCATGGAATGACCTCCGGTAACCTGTGGGACGATGCCAACTCAGCACCAGTCCTAGCGCGAGTTCCGTGAGAAATGAAGTTCGGGAAAGGATAGGAGGACACGCTGCTGGTGGAATCCCAGGAGACCAGAGAGCCGGCTCTGCAGGGAACAGCTGGGAGCCGTGATCCAATTTCCAGGACAGGCTCCGCTGAGGCCACTCAGTCTGTGTTCATCTGCAGCACGGCCGTTCCCACTGCACCACGGAGGAAACTGAGGCAGAGCAGGGCTGTGGCATGGGCTGCAGCCACACGTGCTGTGCCCTGTCCTTCTCATGTCTGGATGTCCCCACTGGGTCACAGCCTCCTGGGTGTGAATTGGATGGTGGGCGGCCACTGCGGGGGCTCAGGAGGTGGATGGGCGCTCTGCTCCCAGAGAGACAAGGAGGAGACAAGGGAACAGAGGCCTCCAGGACCCCGCTGCCCCCCCCCCGCCCATCTCGCAGACACGCCACTGGAACACGTGTCTCACTCCACTGTAGTGGGTGGGGCCCACGGACTGAGTTTTCTGCTCCGCCAAGTGTGAATGCAGGAGAAGTGGGTCAGCTAGTCAGCTAGGCCGGCCCATCTCTTCTACCATCCTGTTCAGGCTGTACAGAGGATCGGGAAGGATGGGGTGGCCCTGGGGGGATGGATCAGCTGCAGAGACAGGGCCAGCCGAGCCTCCAGCAGGAGGGGCTGCCTCTGAACATTTCAATGAGGTGTGTGGGGAGGGACATGTCCAGCATCCAGCTGGGCTCAGGGGCTATTCCTGGGGCTCAACACTGGCAGCGTTCAGGTGCCAGGATGGAGGTCAGCCACACACAAGGCAAGCGCTGCCAGAGTCTTTCAGGGATTCAGAGACAAGCAGAAAATGAAAGTGATCCAAGCTAAAGGCCGAGCTGGGGAGATTCGGGGACCATTTCCAGAGGCTGCTAGTTGAGGAGCTGTAGCTGAGACGAGCTTCCCAGAGCCTGGAGGTCGGGGATGGGGGACAGGTATGGGGATGAAGGAATGTTCCCCAGAGGTGACAGCCTTGTCCCTAGCCCCTAGCTTGCCTCCCTGCAAGGGGGTACTTCATCTCAGAGCCTCCTGGCCATGGAGTGACCTCAGACCTTTCTGGTAGTATCAGGAACAAATTCCTCTCTCTGCTGTGCCTGTCCTCTACCTCCCAGGAAGCTGCCCGACACTAGTCAGCTGAAGAGATCAGCTGCCACTCTTCTCAGGGACACCGGGTCTGCTCTTCACTGCCCAGACAAGGTTTGCTGTCCACAGGCGCTACACTGCCACCAGCACACACACAGATGTCCAGGCCACACGTGTCCTCACACTGCATGTGTCCGTGAGTCAAGGTGGGTTCTGAGGTGGAACCTGAGCATCTGCATTTCTGACAAGTTCCAAGGTCACGCTCCACCTCTGGCCCATGAACCGCACACCAATAGCTGTTGCATAGCCGGGAAATTCTCAGGCCTGGTCAGGGAGCTGGGCCATTCCTGGGTTCTGCCTGCTGGGTCCCAAAATTCAGAGGGCAGGGAACTCCTGGCAAGCCTGGGCATCCATCAGAATCCATGTTTTGCAGAAAAAAAACCAGCCCTCCCAACTCATAGGAACTTAAGGGGAAAAAGGTGGGGTTCAGGGGTGGGGGGTAGTACAGCAGAGAGGGTACAACATTGCACCTGACCCAGGCTCAATCACTGGCACCATGTGGCCTCCTGAAAGTCACTGGTGTGGCCAGGGAGGCTCTGAGGACCTCAGAGGTAGCCCTGTGGTCCCCGAGAACCAGCAGCATGGTCCAGGCAATCCCAGCACCACAGGGCCGGAGCAGCACCCCATGCTCTCAAGAACACAGGTGCTTGGCACCTTCAGGAAAGGAGCTTGAATAAGCAGAGAGAAGGAAGGGCGCAAACCACATTCAAACGCAGGAACCTCAGGCTCAACGTTTGACCCGAGTCAAATGTAGCTTTCCCTGGGCTGAGAACAACCCCTAGCTGCAGACAAAGGACAAGCTTCCATTAATCCCCCATTCCAACTCACTCTTCTAGCTGTGTGACCAGGAGGAAATTACCCCACCTCTCTGAATCTCACTGTCATCCTGTTGCTCATCGATTTGTTTGAGCAGGCACAGTAACGTCTCTCATTATGAGACTTATTGTTACTGTCTTTGGCATATCCAATACACCATGGGAAGCTTGCCAGGCTCTGCCGCACAGGCTAGATACTCTCGGTAGCTTGCCGGGATCTCCGGAGTCACTCCTGGCTCTGCACTCAGGAATTACCCCTGGTGGTGCTCAGGTGATCATATGGGATGCTGGGAATTGAACCCGGGTCAGCCGCGTGTAAGACAAATGCCCTACCCTCTGTGCTATCACTCCAGCCCACTGAACCTCATTTCTTCACTTGTTAGAAAAATGTAACAGGGGGCTGGAGTGATAGCACAGCGGGTAGGATGTTTGCCTTGCATGCGGTTGACCCTGGTTCAATTCCCAGCATCCCATATGGCCCCCCTGAGCACCACCAGGAGTAATTCCTGAGTGTATGAGCCAGGAGTAAACCCTGGGCATTGCCGAGTGTGACCCAAAAAAGTGGAAAAAAAAAAAGAAAAAAAAAAGTGATGGGGGTTCTAGTCATTTCTCCCTCACAAGGTTGTAAGTATGGAGGATGGAAATGCACCAGCAGCTCAGACTCACCCTCAGTCACAAACACTCGAACAAAGAGGATCTGTCTTGTCCAGCACTAAACACCCAGAACAATCTTAGTAAATGACAGAGAAAGAGATGGCAGAAAGAAAGAGCAAGTTATGCCAAGGGTTAACCCATCTCTCCATTCTTTCTTCCCATCGCAAGTTGAGCATTTCTGGGCTTCCTGACCATGCTAATAAATGCAGAAAATTACTCAGAAAATAAAGTGGAGAACAATTTGAACACTTGGGCTGGGAAACAATGCTTCTCCCTTCCACAGAGATCCAGGGCCTGTGACCTCTGAGAAAGAAATATGGGCATCTAGTGTTGAATGGCAGGGTACTAAATGCAAGCTGGCTCTCATCTCACTGACCTCACAATAGCCCTTTGACGGGGTTGGGGCCTGGTGGCTTGTAACTCTGCCTCCCCCATGGACTGAAGGGGGAAACTGGCCTCCCTTGTTCCACGGTTCCCAGAAGCAGCCGAGCTTGTCTCTCACTGACGTGGACATAACTCTGTTCCTGCTTCCACCAAACACCCCTAGACATGGGCCCCACCCCTCATCCCATTCTTTGACTTCCTGAGAGCACATCACCCAGTTCTCTGAGCCTGTTCTCTCCTTGAAAATGAGGTCACTGGGGTGCCGGCTCTGGTGTTCTTGGAACATTGATCCTATGACCTTACTTAAATCCACTGGCCCTTACTTCCTTAACCTCAACTTCCTTCACCTCAGCCTGCACTTGAAACCAAGATAACCAGCCTGGAGGCCAGCTCTAAAGATCTGGCCTTCAGATTACAAGATCCTGGCCTTTCCATGATTTCTATGCTTTGAAGAAGGATTTTGTTGTTGCTGTTGTCTATAAATTCCAAGGATTCTAGGGAATGGTGGGGCGAACTCTGTTTTTGAAATTCTGTAGTGCTATCACCGCATTTCCTTTCTGTACGTCTCAAAGCTTCTCATACCCATTCCCCTGTCCTCTGGGGCTACATCTTAGACTCTAGGAGAGATGAATAAGGCCCCAGAGTTTGCTCTGGAGAATTTAAAGGTTCTTGGCTGAGAAGGTGCATCGTGATTCTTTGTACACATTCCTGGACAGTCACAGCACACACTGCAAAAACAGGGCTGATAAATCCTGTGATTTATATATATATATATATACACACACACACACACACACACACACACACATATATATATTATGTGTGTGTGTGAGTGTGTGACTTACACACACACTTTGGTGTCGCCCATATTTTTTCCATGCTTCCTTGGCCACAGAATTCTTGGCCAAAAAAACCCCAGGAGGGCCCTCTAGTCACTGCCAAATTATCTCGCATTTCCCAACACTCCCAGATATATGCTTCCCTGAAATCAAGGAGATGGGCTTTGAGTGAATCCAGGGAAGAGCAAAGATGGAATCCTCTCTCTCTCCCCTCTCCCGCACCCATTTCCCCTCTCTCCTCTCCCCTTCTCTCTCTCTTTTCCCACCCACCCCCCAGATACAGCACTTCCTGCAGGGCTATAATCAACAAGGCAGCTTGCCCAGTGGCACAGGAAGCTAGCCACCCCACCACCAGGTGAACCCAGCTGGGTGACAATAGGTGACAACAGTGACAACTTTCCTCCTGTCATCTCAAAGGTGGTCCTGTATGTGCTTTGTGCAGGCAGTGGAGGCCAGGAGATGAATTTATGAGCAACAGAGAAAAGACTCAATTAGAAATGGCACGACAGACAGAATGACTCCTTGGACCACTCACGCCCATTCCCAGGCAGGTCCAGTTGGAAGATAGCCATAGCCACCCCTCACTTGGCCCAGCTCAGGGCTGGCAATCCTGCACTCAGAATCCAGTTCCTCTGTGTTAGCACTATAGTGAATGCATGGTGAGTTCAAGCTGAGCACTGTCGCCCAAGCATATGCCTCCACCCATAAATTCGCAAGCAGCGATGACACCAGAGAGCTTGGCTGGGAGGTTGGGTCAGAAGCGCAAGGGGTCTGGAGACATGAGAAATTCCATCCACCTCTTCCCAGCAAAGCCCACACCTGGGCATCGTCTGCAACCCAGAGGCCATCCTGGGTGCCATGGGAACAGACAAGAAAGACAAAACTGTCTCCAAAATGCCCACCCTTTGATTCCCACGCTCCTGCACCAGCACAGGAAGCAATTACCCCCTAGATCCTGGAATTCCATTCCATGGTGCTTATCACCCCATAGTGAATTTTAGTTTAGTTTCTATTTTGTGGGGGCCTCCTAGGAGGTACTCAGGAAGTCTAGGGGCTCCTCCTGCAGATTCTCAACCAACCAGTCTGGTAGTTCAATGTTCAGAGCTGAGGCTCTGGTGGATGCTCTGGGCCTGCAGTGCCAGAAAGACTGCCCAGGCCCCCTCAGCTGTGCTCAGGGTCCTCCAGGGCTGGACCTGGCAAATAGCAGGGAGGCCACGTGGTACCCATGCTCTAACTATGGTTGGTCATCTGCAAAGCAAGTGCTTTAACCCCTGTTACTCTCTGCTCCTTTTCTTTCCTTGAGGGGCTGCCAAGTTCCTGAGACCAGGTCCTGCTTTACTGGCACTCTCTATCAGGAACCCCTCCCCTGGGTAATGGCTGAGAAGATAATAAGTGTTCAACTAATGCCTTCTGAAGGGACGAACTGGGGGAAGGGGAGTTGACAAATTAGTATGTTATAGGGGATCTTTGATGCACGGTTGGATAGAGGGATCAGTACGAGTTGTTTAAAGGGACTTCACAGGAATCCAAGGGAGTAGGGGGGGAGCAGGAAGGCAGTAGGAAAGCCTGGCCTCACTTTGCCTCCGGGCAAGGCTACATTAAACTGAATGGACTTGGAAGATGAGTAGACTTTGAACAAAGGGATCCTAGGGGAGAGGAGAGGAATGCATTCTAAGGAAGACCAGTGTGAGCGAATCTGAGGAGTAGATGGCTGGGGGTGGGGGGGTAGGGAGGGGGAATGGAGGGGGTGGGAAGTGGATTGTATCTCTGAGCAGGGCTCATGGCAGAACAGGAAATGGAGGGTGGGTCGTGCCCTTTGGGGGAGAGTGGGAGCCAGACCCACCAGAGCAAAGCCAAGACAAAGGGAGAGCTGAGATTCGGAGAGGGGCATCCTGTTTTGGATGAGGGGAATAATGGGGATGGGAGGGACAGTCGCTGCTGGGGAGGGACCCGTCAGAAGCACCCATTCTGAGTCAGTCCGCTAGCCCCCTAGTAAGCTGACAGCTTCACTGCCCAGCACCCCGAATAGTCATTCTGTCTCCCTCCCTTTGGGCCATCAGGACCTATAAATAGCTATCTAAAGGTCTCAGCAATGCGTTTGTCCCCCTGCCAGCACAGCCAGAACCTGACTCAGCCCAGCCTGACCCGCCACTGTCCCTGGGGGAAACCAGCCCACTGTCCCCATAGCACCAGGCAGAGGCTGCAGGGAGGCACCTTGCTGAGTCTGAATCCTGTCCCAGGTCCCCACAAGGTGTATCAGACGCTACAGAAACAGGAGGGGAGGGCGTGTCTGCCCTGTCACGGCTCTGTAGGCCTTTGCTCCCCTTGGATATGGGAATGGAAGCACAGGAATAAACCCACCCGGAAAGTCTGGGAGCCAGAAACGGACGGCCCAGAACCTCTGCTTGGTACTGCACCCTTCCAGCTGAGATTAATCTCTGGCTGACAGGACCGGCCCTCTTTGGAACGGGAGGCAGATCTCAGCAAATGTCACGCCACTCACTGTTATGCTTCCTGACATTGGGTGAAGACGAGCAGGGAAGGAAAAGAGCAGCCCCTCCAAGTCTTCCAGGGGGTCTAAAGAGTCACCTTTAGCACAGCAGGAACACTGGGAAACCAATGGGAAGACACACAGGAGCCCCCCAAGTTCACTGAGTGAAGACAACATAACACGGAAGGCACAAACAACACCCACCAGCTCATAAACACAGTCTGGCCCTTCCTGGGGTCAGGACCTTAGTTGGCCTGGCTGGCAGGGGCACGTGTTCTGAGAGCTTTGAAACAATTGTGTGTGCTGTCCAGGAACTTGAGGTACCTTGCTGTGTACCCGGAAACTTGATACTGTGGGTCTGGGGAAGCAGGAACCTACAGCCTCCTCCAAGGCACAGGTATGGTCCTAAAGAGCATGAGGGACTTCACGGCTGGCCCTCCTTGGAAAAGAACATGACTTGGGGAAGCGCCTTCACTTTGAGTCGAATGTGCCCATCTACAAAGCAGGACAGCTCCATGCCCTGGCGAGAATACATGGGGCTACAGTCCATGGAGCACCAGGGCTCTGGTAAGTATGGAACATGCACCCTCCACCCCGCTCTGGAAGCTCAGTGTTTAGATTGGTGGGGCTGGGGGTGATACACAGGGATTCAGGAACCAAAGCCTCAGTAGAAACAGTGTCCTTCAGGGGCTAGAGAGATAGTACAATGAGTAGGGTGCTTGCCTTGCATGTGGCCAACCTGGGTTTGATCCTCAGCATCCCATAGGGTCCCCAGAGCCCATCAGAAGTAATTCCTGAGTGCAAATCCCTTACTACTAGCTCTGAATGAAAGGAAAGAATTAAAGAACTAAAGAATGAAAGAAAGAATGGAAGGAAGGAAGGAAGGAAGGAAGGAAGGAAGGAAGGAAGGAAGGAAGGAAGGAAGGAAGGAAGGAAGGAAGGGAGGGAGGGAGGGAGGGAGGGAGGGAGGGAGGGAGAAAAATTATAGAGAAAGAGAGAGAGACCCCCAAAGAGAGGCCTGGGCCCCATCTCCTGCCCCATTTAGCCCAAAAGCAGGGGACCTCTTGGTGTCACTCCAGTTTGATGACTTGCCTTCCTTCTCCATTGGAGAACTGAGATCATCTTGTTAAAGAAGAGAATTCCCAACTATTTACAATTATATGCCATCCTGGGCTGGGATATATCCAGTAGACAATTTAATTAAATGTCCATACCAATGCTCCTCAATAGTCCATATATGAAAAATATGACATACATATTAAACTTCCCCAAGGACTCTTTTTCTCATTTTAGAGGCAAAAAACACTAGCAAACTCAAGTTCCTGTGTCTGCAGGCTCCTGCTTTACCTTGGGGATTCTCCACTCTTTACTTGATAAAGGGCAGGTGCCATAGTCAGGGCAAAGCTCAGAGAAAGGCTGTGCTTTCCCTTACATGTAAGGGCAGTGCTGGAAGAAGCCCCTGGAAGTGGGCCTGGGGAAGCCTGGCTATCAAATTGGCCATGTAGCATCAATCCATGTCCCTAGGAGCAGCCCTGGCTCTGAGCTGTGGGACAGAAGCCCAGGAGGTTGATGCCCAGTGGCCTGGCCCCACGCCAGTGCACCAAAGATGCCAAGACAAGGTGCCTGACACCTACCTGGCTTGGAGAACCTTGTAGGACCTGACATCAGCTGGGAAGCAGTTGCCATGAGTCAGTCAAAGCGACTCACAGACACCCCTGGGCCTCCCTGGAGACCCTGCCATGTGCCCAGGGCTTTCTCCTGCAAGCCACATGTACTGACACCACACATAAGCCTTTGGCACAGAGCTGTCAACTTACAAATGAAAAGGTAGTTTCCATGCAGAGACCACTATGACAGCAGGAGACACAGAACAAGGATGAAAGTAGGATTTCATAATCAGAACATGGGTTATGGCAGGCTGTTGGAGGTGGAGATTTACTCCTGACCGTGAAGACTGCTAAAGTTCTTGTGATACACATATCAGCACCATAGCACAAGCAACTACCCATCCCCAAGCGCCCATGGTATGAGTCTGAGAGGCCCTGAGCTAAGAAACTGACTCTGGGACATCCTTCATGAGTTCAGGTGACTGTTGAGGTGGGAATCAGTCCCAGAGGCTGATGCTCTGCTCTGAAGTCAGCGCTCCTGCAGGCCTGTGATGGGAACGCTAGTTCCAGCCAAAGCCAAGGCCAGGCATGGACGACTACATCAGAAGGAGCAGGGAACCTCCCGAGCAGATGGGAGGAAAGGCCCACTGGAAGAGCAGAGACCCAAGAGCTTGCGAGGATGCTGTGATCCAGCACCAGAAGCACAGAAGATGCCAACAGTGACTTGCTTAGATATTTTGAGTGAACGATGCCCTCTGGGACTGCCCTACTCACCCCCAGTGTCCTTAAGTGTTAACAGCTTCTGTGAAAGCATTCACATTGCCCTCTTGCCCGAGCTGGACAAGTACCTTGACCAGGTCTCTCTTCAGAACACAGATCCAAGCCTGACACATGACAGTGCATGGTGGGGAAGCAAGGGTAGAATGGGCAGAGTGGACAGTCCCACCGGAGAGAAGAAGTGGGTCCCAGTGCCTGGAAGCTCTGAGCAGACCTCCATCCTGAGTCTCAGGACAAGATACAGTGAAGTAGCCTATCTGCTTGGTGCCAGAGGCACTCTGGACCCCAGGCATGAAGTTTCCATTCATGATTGACCCAGGATGAATGAGGTCTGATCTCAGGAGGGAGTTCTGTTTCTGATTCCCCTGGTAGATAGACAAGGCTACCAGTTGTTCCTAAAAGAGGGTAGTGGAGAGTCACGCTCCTTCCTTTGAAGCCTGGACCACCACCCAACACCCACAGCAGAACACACCCTGGGGGCCAGAGAGAGAGTACAGTGGGTAAGGTTGCCTTGTATGACGCCTGGTACCACATATGGTCCCTGAGCACCACCCAGACTGATCCCCGAGCATAAAGCCAGGGGTGGTCCCTGAGCACCACCAGGTGTGGCCCAGTAACAGTAACAACAAAATTTGCACCTTAACTTCAGGAGCCCTGATTGACTGGCCTGCTATTGCTGACCACGGGCACTCTCTGAGCTTTTGGCAACGGGACAGTGATGCTACAGATGCCACAGCTGGCTTGTCAGAGCTCCAGAGTCAAATGGGGGACTTGGCCCCAAATAAAGGCGCTGCCTCCTGAGGAATCTGGAAAGCTCTCGATGAATCTCTTTAAGAGCAAACTCTACAACTTCTCCATAAGTTCCGGCCAAAAAAGCCTCTAAGCCAAGAGCTGCCTCTCTGTTCTCTGGCCAAGTGGCCACCACCAGGCCTACCCACTGGTGACTAATGCTGGTGTAGAACCCAGCAGGCACAACTGGGGGTATGGACAGCAGGAGGGGCCAAGGGCCAGGTCAGCACAAGCATGCCCATGGCAGGAGACCAATCAGCCAGCCTGGGCTGGCTGTCGAGTCCTGCTCTCCAGGCTGCTGGTGTCTGGGAGATGGGGAAAGAACCAGGCGAGTAGGAAAACCGCGGCTGTCCAGACACCAGATCCCACTCTACATTTTCTTGGTAAAGCTACTTAAATAATTTCAAGGCAAGAGCAACCAAGATTGAAAACCACAAATCTAAAGCTTCCCTTTATGCCTTGATAATTCTCCTGGCACAGGGTGATTAAAGTTGTCACCACCTGAAGTATTATTTCTAACTCTCCAGTCAGTAATTCACACCAAGGAAGCAGAAGGCCATGAAGTTGGAGCTAAAATGTAAGAGGTCCCTCAGCAGAAGACTCTCCAATTAAAAATAACAACAAGCGGCTCCTTGATCCCCTACTCCGAGGGAATCTGAGAGGTTCGAGTTCGTTGTTCTCTCACACTGGGTGTGCTCAGGCTGGCAGGAAGCAGACTTGAATGGATCCAGATAAATCCATGTAAGAAAGGATTGATAAGGGGCCCGTGGTGACAGATCAATAAGAGACTTGACATAGCCCGATCTTACCAATGCCGGCTCCTGTCAGCCCCACTCAGGGAAGATGGAAACTGAAGCTGCAATCTGAGGCAGTTCCTAACTTCTCACAGAGCCCCATAAGATTTGAGTAGTCTGAGGACTGTTGAGAGTTAAAACCTGTACCAGTATTGAATAATCAATTTTAATTTCTAACTTCACTGGAGAAAATAAGCTCTTTAAATTAAAAAATAAATAAAAATAACAACCATAACAAAACCAACCAGAATAATATTTTTGCAACTTTTTTTTTTTTTTTTACTTTTTTCGGTCACATCTGGAGATGCTCAGGGGTGATTCCTGGCTCTGCACTCAGGAATTACTCCTGGTGGTACATGGGTGGACTACATATGGGATGCTGGGGATCAAACCCAGGTTGGGTGCATGCAAGGAAAATGACTTACCCACTGGTGCTATCACTATGGCCTAATTTTACTCTTTTTTTTTTTGAAACTTTAGAATTTTTTATTTGCTTGGTTTTGAGCCACCCTCAGGGAAGCTACGGGCTTCTGCTGGCTCTGTGCCCAGGGATCACTCCTGGAGGGCTCTGAGGACCCTATGTGGTGCCAGGGATTGAATCAAGATCAACTGCATGCAAGTTAAGCACCTTGTTCATCCAGTGTACTATTGCTCTGGCTCCCCATAAAATCTTTCTTATCTGAACTATTCTCAACCACAAAGAGGGCAACCAAGAATAAGCTAAAAGGAAAATATCATTGTGTTTTTCAGAATTCTCTAACAAATGGTCACACTCCAATGGCTGGAGGCCCCTCACTTTCTGTCTCTGTTGTGTCCTTCCCCTAACTCAATACCCCCTTCCACACATGACCAGTGATGCCAGAGACACAGAGCCCTGGTCTCCCAGGCTCTCACCTTTCCCTGCTCCACATCATATCCTCTTCCAAGCATAGCTAAAGTGCCACCTTCTTCCTGAAGATTTATCCCGGTCCCCCAAATTGCTTCAAATCACTCCCCCTCCCCTGTTCCCCCTTTCTCCACTCAGGGCATAGATAACTCTCTCCTGTCACTTCCAATTAAAAATCTCTAAGTCTCTGCACCCCTCCCAAAATAGGACATTCCACTGAGGGTACAGGCTGTCACGGAGCCATCCTGGCCCAAAGCAGGGCCCTGGAGAGTGCAAGATGAATGAATGAATGAATGAATGAATGAATGAATGAATGAGCAGGTGGGGCTGACCACAGGGCATAGACACGCATTTGCCCCTCCATAATTGAGACCTCAGTCAGTGCACGTGTGAGGGGCTTTCCCGGCAAGCAGACTGAATTGTGTGTTCCCAGGAAGGTAGCTTTAAATTCATCAAGTGAAATCATCATTACCCACGTTCTGTGTTAATCCTCGGGGCTCATTAGCATGCCAGATAATTAGCGCCCCTGTGCAGTGGAGGTGGAGGACAGGGCCATTCGGGAAGACTCTGCCTCTGCTGCAGATCGTCAGGGGCAGGAGGCAGGGGGAGGGACAGAGCCCGGGCTGAAGATTCCTGGGGACAGTCACGCTTGTGTCTACCAGGGGCCTCTCTGTATACCCCAGTCTTCTCTGTGCCTTTCGCCACTAGAAGCCCCTCCCTGGAGACTCAAGGCCAGTTAGCTATTGAATCATCCAGTTATGCAGGCTCACTCGGCAATGGAAACTGAAATTCTCCAACTGCCCCAAGACCCTCTCCTCCCTCCTAGTAAAAACTCCCCGTGCACTGCCTAGAGAGGCAGAAGAGAGGAGTGAAAGGGATACGAACTCCAAGGCCTTGGCAATTGGCTTGCTCTCTAGTGCCTCAGTCCTCATACACAGAATGGGAGACATCAAAGGGCCTTCTTTGCTGCACCTTCAGCGGGAAGGCCAGGCATCCTCTGGAGGTGCTCTCAGCAGTGCCTGGCACAGAGTAAGTGTGCAGCAAACAGTTTCCTCTCATCGTTTTAACAGGTCATTAGATTCCATGGGCTTCATGCCTGAGCTTTCATTTTTCTGCCCCTGGAGAAGTGGCTGATGTGGGAATCCCTGCAGGGGGGACAGGGCAGCCCCAGCAGGGGAAAGCAGCTCGGGGAGAATTTGGGAGTGAGGAGACACCAAGGAGCAGGTCAGACAGGATCTAGCGTTAAAGTCATGACCTGCCTTTCACATGATGACCAATGTTGTGACAACCCTGTTCTACCAACTAGCCTAGCTTTAGTCACCTCTGCTCTGGGCCTGCCCAGTTCAAGAGCGGCAAGAAGGATGGGTAAGAGATGAACCTTCTCACTTTGGGATACCGTAGCATCCGGAAGGAGAATATGGTTGCCTTGACACGGGTCCTCTCCCCCCACACCCACCATGACTTAACCCATTGTGTGACTCTCTCAGACACAAGTATTATCCCATGTGCATCCCTCATTACTCATTGTCAAAGGTCAGAGGGACAATTATTACACCAAGTCCACATTCTGAAAACTGGTCATTAAAGGACAAGAATAAACACATATCCTGCCTTCAGAGGAACTTCAGTGGATCTCCAGTGGATGGAGGAGAACTCTTTCCCAAAGAAGGTCATCTAACAACTGTAGAGAGAACGTAGAACAAGGAAATAATAATTTTGTGATCATGAGGCAGATGGGTCAGTTCACGCTCAAATATTATAGCAAGAAGATTATTCTCAGGGTACCAGAGGTTTATCCTACAGATGATGGGAGATGATTTGATGATGAGAGATGAGGCAATGGAGAGAGGAGCTGATACTAACTTAACCAAGTGACCCAAAAGTAGCATCTCAGCCCTGAGCCACCCTCCACTCAGTCCACTCTGCTTTACAGAGTGTACTTTCAGCTTTCAAACGCTCTTGCTCTGATTTAAGAAACAAAACTGACCTCTCTGGCGCTTTCTGTCTTGGAATTGCCTGCATCTCAACTTGGGGACGCTTGTGTTTGGCTTGGTTTGGGGGTTACACCTGGAAGTATTCAGGGTTTATTGCTACCTCTGTGGTCAGGGAACTATATGCAATACCAGGGATTGAACTAGAATTTGCTGCATGCAAAGCAAGTGACTTGTCCCCTGTACTCTGTCTCCAACCCCTGTAATCTCTTTCTCTTTCCTTCATGGCACTCTCTCCTCTCTCTGGAGAAAGCGGAATTCTCTCTGAACACATTACCTTTGCTCGCTCTTCTTTTTTAATAAAATTTCTTTACTTAACCTAACATCCCTAAAGTGATAAAACTAGATTATCCTGCTATGTACAATAGCAAAGTCTACAGCTTCATCAACAGGGGTCTATCACATGTACACACACACACACACACACACACACACACACACACACACACACACATCTCTCCAACTCTTTAAATCTTATCTTGCATGTATTAGAAATTTAAAGCATAGGCCAAGGAAATAGTGCACAGAATGGGAGGATATATCTTCCATGTGCAAGGTCCCAAGTTTGGTCCTCAGCACTGCGCAGCTCCCAAAGCACCACTGATATAGTCCTGGAGGCCAGTAAGCACTGCCAGGGTGGTCCTAGTGGCCCCCAACACTTAGCAGCATCACATCAACAAGGACAAAAAAGTTTGGTTGGTCATGGACCAAAAAGTTTGGTTGGTCAAGTATCACTGGAAGTGGCCCATGGGCCCTCTAAGGATTGTTACTTGTCGTCCTACCCTAAAACAAAACACAAAATATATATATAGGGGAGGGAGGAGTAGGTTAAGTAAAACAGGAAATAATCAGATTTATAATGTGGGATAATTGATAGAACAATCAATCTGGTTTCTTCTAAAAGTCAATACTAAAATATGTATGAATAGCAGTATTACTCATAAACACCTGAACAATCAAACATCCACTCAAATGATAAATGATTTTTCTTTGGCATAGCCACACAATGGAGTCTTATTTCATTATAAGAAAAAACAAAATACTGCTATATGTTACAATATGTATGATCCTTAAAACATTATATTAAATGAAAGAAATATGGCACCAGAGCACACAGGGTAGACAGCATTTGATTCAAACATCCAGAACAGGCAAAATTAGAGAAGCAAAAATTAGAGTCATGATTACCTGTGATAAGGATGGTGGCATTTGGAGGAAAGGGAAGTGATGGTGACTGCTAATGGGCACAAATTTCCTTTGGGGATACTGAAAATGCATTAAATGTGAATGCACTAAATCTACTGAATTTTACCCTTTATACAGGCAAAAATTGTACTCAGTGAAGCAATTTTTTTTAAACTATGTGTTATGTTGAGGGCGAAGATTTTTATTAAAGAAAAGGAACAACTAAATCTAATACATGAATCCTGATAGCATCTTGAAGGAGACCTAGATTTTAAAGTCAAAAAGTTATTTAAAAAAATGAGTTTGAGGAAGAGCTGGGAAAATGAGCATGAGCAGAGAGGTTAGTCCTAGTGTCCAGAGCACATGGACGGGGGGGTGCTGGGGTCTTCCAGGAAGGGCATCTCACAGAGCCACAGATGAGAAAAGCATTCAAGCGCAGCAAGAGTTTGTGGGCAGGAAGAAAATAAAGCAGATAAATAAAGAAGATCATGGGGTGACCCTTTCTCCTTCCTCCAGAGGAAGGAGAACAGGACCACCATGGAAAGGGAAAACTTAGGGGTCAGAGCAATAGTACAGCAGGCAGGGCAGTTGCCTTTTAGGCATCAGACCCAGTTTCCATTCTGGCACATCAAATGGTCCCCCAAGCCCTGCCAGGAGTAAGCCCTGAGGACAGAGTCAGGAGTGAGCCCTGAGTACCACTGGGTGTGACCCAAATGCCAAAAAAAAAAAAGAAAGAAAGAAAGGAAGGAAGGAAGGAAGGAAGGAAGGAAGGAAGGAAGGAAGGAAGGAAGGAAGGAAGGAAGGAAGGAAGGAAGGAAGGAAGGAAGGTAGAAAGAAAGAAAGAAAGAAAGAAAGAAAGAAAGAAAGAAAGAAAGAAAGAAAGAAAGAAAGAGAGAGAGAGAGAGAGAGAGAGAAGAAAGAAAGAAAGAAAGAAAGAAAGAAAGAAAGAAAGAAAGAAAGAAAGAAAGAAAGAAAGAAAGAAAGAAAGAAAGAAAGAAAGAAAGAAGGGAAAATTGAGATGAGCCTGCAGGCATGGGTGGGAATGGGATGCAGGGGTGCGAATGCTGGTTCCAGGGGAGAGAAATATGTAGATGTGAATCAACTCACTTGGACTGTGATGAGCTGGGAGGAAACCAAGAGGGGAGCCAGCAGAATATTTTTGTTCACTAAAGTCTGTTATACATTTTTATTCTCTGTGTGCATAATTAATGGCTCACTAATACTCAACAATCAAAAAGATAATTGTCAATATTTATATCATCTATAGTCTCTCCATCTTTATTTTACAATAAATTCCTTTCCAGGCTGCATCAGAAGTTGATTCTCTAAATAATAAATAATATTGAATGGTTTTCCTGAGCTCTGCAGGTAGTAGGTTTAGTGCTTTAATCTCAGTTATTTTTCTCATTGGGTGGATAAATAACCAGAGACTTAGGAGCACATTGATCATAGAGGTAAAGTAGATAGTAAATGGTAGCATCAAGAATTGAACCCAGACTTTTAACTGCTGTGCCAAATTAATTTGGAAAATATAAACCCTAAATCACTGGAAAAGAGAATTGCTAGAACTGACCTAGAGGTCAGTTCTTGCTTTTACAACACATTTTCCACAAAGCAGGTTTGCTGGAGAAATAGCTAATGACAGGCCTGGGGAAGGAAAAGTCAAAGAAGAACCTGGAAATTATCCCAGTGCTGAAGACTGGTAGGAAATAGGAAGAGAATGGAGCAATCCACTTGAGGGGGGTCTCCAAGAGGGAGCATTTTTAATTTTTATAAATAAAAGATATTAACTGATTCCAATCCACTGAATTTAATAGAAATTTGAGTCTACACTGATATAAGTAAAAGGGCAGGAAGAAGAGACCAGTTTTCTGGGTCTGAGAAAGCCAACTAATAAATGTAAAGGTGAGGAGGGCATTAGAAGGCAAGCATCCTTGGAACAATGCAGGCAAGAGAGAAATCAATGTGTGATTGAACGGAGGGTGAAAGAGGCACGAAATGCAGGGTTTGACAGTCTTGAAGTATCTCCCTGGAAGACACCCGGTGAATCGAGTGATAAAATGCAACACTCTTAAGTTTTGAGAGAAATAGCTGACACGTGTCTCCAGGTAGAGTGCCCTGGGAAAAATCCTGCGTCAGTTCTGTGAAATCCAGCCAAAAATTCATTATCTGGGTCTAATCAAGAGGGAGTATCAGACGAACCCAAACTAGGAAAAAAAAAAAAACACTTTGCAAAATGACTGTCTTTGAATTATGAAAAATGTCAAGGTCATCAAGTGCAGGAGACAAGGAGTCACTGACTATTCCAGAACGCAGGTGACAAAGGGAAGGCTGACAACTGTGTGACCCTAGAAGGGGTCCTGTGTCCAGAGAGGACCTTCTCAGGACCACTGGAGAGAAAACATGCAGAGGTATTCTTTGCATGAGAATCTTACAATAGCTATTTGTTTGAAGAGCAACACAAAACCCTTATGCAATCATCTCCTTCTGGAAGAAGCCGGGAGCCTGCCCTGTACTGTGTTGGGGCGTCACGCCAACTTTGGTTGTTTGGTTTGTTACCAAAAGTCACCTATTTGGTGACTGCCCACTCTCTTCTCTATGCTGTGAGCTCTCTGAATTCCATAGCAAGGCCTAATTAGTTTCCATTTCTCCAGAGCAATGACCCAAACACAGGAAACACTCAGGAGATATTTGCGGAAGCAATGTGGCTGAGCAGCTGAGAGTCTCTGAGACTGGCTGGTTTATCCTTCGACGTGGCCACTGTGAGCAAATCCTTCTAGATAATGAAGCTGAAATAAACCTTTCTGCCAGCCAGAGAGCATCTGCAGGCCTGCAGCCATGTCTCTGGGAACTGCGGCCCCACTTCCAAGGGGCAGCACTGGCTGAGACCAGAGGCTCCATGGGGTGGAGCTCTGTCTCAGCTGGCTGCTTCAGGGCGCAGCATGGTCCCTGTTTGTTTAATCCCGGCCCGTGGTGGCAGCCTTGACGGCACAGCACTCACTTGTGATTCATGTGAATGTCACTCGAGATCCCAGAGGTTCACAGCCATAATTCAACATTTGTTAATAGCCACTTAAAATGTCCCTGAAATAGCTCACTGTCCCAGAGCGCTGGAAGGTGTTCTGCTAAGAAATCATTCCAGAAAGACGGACACAGCCGGGGCCCAAACACGAGAGGATGCTGCTTCTCCCCCTCTCAGAGGTATTTCTCAGCAGCTGCATTCCAAAAAAGAGAGGGATAGCCACTTCCTACGTGACCAGGGACATTGTGGGACCTGGAATCAAGGCAAAAACACTGGTCTCCTTTCCAATGCAGCAGAGAAACAGTTCCCAATCTGCATTGCCCATGCACCTGTGGACATCACAGTGTAACACAGGGACAGCACAGT
Source organism: Sorex araneus (assembly GCF_027595985.1). Taxonomy (NCBI): domain Eukaryota; kingdom Metazoa; phylum Chordata; class Mammalia; order Eulipotyphla; family Soricidae; genus Sorex; species Sorex araneus. The sequence goes on from NC_073304.1 coordinate 199,513,996, forward strand.
CCAGAGTATCCCAAAAGAATGTCCCAAGGCCCAAAGAACAGGAAGGAGAAAAGGGTGTGTGGGGGGGAGGGGGGACAGGAGGAGCAAATTGCTTATAATTAGGAGTCAAGTTTGTTATGTAGTGGAAATGGCAGGTGGGTGCCAGTGTGGGAAGGATGACATGGAGGCTGAGGGCCCCTGGGATTACACAGCTTAAGAATCATTTCATTCTCCCCAAATCAAAGTCTGTAACTTGCTTAAAGTCATTCAACGACGATCTGATTATAGAATTTGGATGGAAACGTCTCACACCGGTGCCCCAGCTTCTAACCACTCTAATTTCCGCCTCCTGCAAATGTGTTCATCAGAGCATGTCTGGACCGGCCGCCAAATCCACATCACCGATTCAAAGGCAGAAACGAAAGCTCTCTACGCTATGCTCCATCTCCCACTTCCTTAGGCCCTTCTGTTTCTCATCAAGGTATCATTTGGGCCCCCTGAAGTCCGACTGAAATTGGAGACAGAACAGGGCCAATCATAGGTACTTATGAAAACCTGGTGCTCATTCCCTCCTCTAACACCCCCTAAGCCCTGCACTTGGCAAACACAGACAATGCAACAAGCGCTTCTCTGGCCAGAACAGACTTTTATGGCTTCTCCTCTTCCCTAGGGAGGGTGCTGTGGAATTGTGTGGCCCTCCCACCTTGCATCCTGGGCTCAGCATGGACCAAGCAGGGAAGTACAGATCTTCAGGGCTGGGAGGTCAGGAGGGAACACCCCTCAATGTTCACCTCTTGGAGAGGTGGCACTTGGGACTGGCGGAAATCATGGCAGCAGGATCATAAGTCCACACTTCCCCTTAAGAGGGAAAGTTGAATTCAAAAAGTTGATGCCCAGTGCCCTCAAAGAAAAAGGGACACAGCAGCCTGGAAACCATCAGCCAATTCATCAGTGGACCAGAAGGGGGAACAGGAGTAAAGTTTTAGCTTGGCCCCTTCTCTCCACTGCCTGCACAAAGGCCAAGAGCTGAAGGTTAGAACTAGGGTGCCAGGTGGGCAAGCAAGTACACAGTGGCAAGCTGGGGCTTCGCCTAAAGCATGCTTTCAGGGGCGGGTTCAACTCCCCACAGCATTAGTGCCCAGGGGCAAATGCAAATCAGTTGAGGGAACTTGAGCCCAAGTTCCAATCCTTTGGGCCGAAGACTTGTTGATAAATGGTCTCACTTTACTTAGAGCAGCTCTGCACAAGCAAGCTTGATATCTTAGAAGAAGCCTCCAAGAGCATCAGAAGGTAGGAACTCTAATTCCCCACTGGGGTCACTTCCCTGCCAAGTTGCCTGTAGCCATCCCTAAAGCTCTCTGGGCCTTGTCTATTTTCAGTTGTGTGACTGGTTACATTATTTCCTCTTCCAGTGTTGAAAGTGTTCATGGGGATCAAACTGTACCTTACAAAGAAAGGGTCGAGGATCTGGATGCCGTTGTTCATTGATTTGCTCGAGCGGGCACCAGTAACTTCTCCATTGTGAGACTTGTTACTGTTTTTGGCATATCGAATACACCACGGGTAGCTTGCCAGTCTCTGCAGCTTTCCAGGCTCTCTGAGAGGGATGGAGGAATCGAACCCAAGCCGGCCGCATGCAAGGCAAACGCCCTACCCATTGTGCTATTGCTCCAGTCCAGAACCAGGATACCCAGTTCAAATCTTAGGCTCACCAATTTCTTTTTTTTATTATTAGTTTATTTTTAATTAGAGAGTCATCGTGAGGGTACAGTTACAGATCCATACATCTTTGTGCTCATGTTTCCCCCATACAAAGTTCGATAACCCATCCCTTCACCAGTGCCCATTCTCCACCACCAGTAAACCCAACATCCCTCCCCGCCTCCCCAGTCCCGTCTCCCCCCACCCCACCCTGCCACTATGGCAGGGAATTCCCTTTTGTTCTCTCTCTCTGATTAGGTGTTGTGGTTTGCAATAAAGGAGGCTCACCAATTTCTAAATGGCCTGTCATTTAACCTTTCTAAAGCCCCAACTTTTCCATAGAAAGAGGGGGAGCTGCAAATTGATTTCATTGTGCTATTGAAAAGAGAGAAGGAGGTTGGAGAGACAGGACAGGGGCAAAGGCGCTTTCCTTGCACTTGACAGGTCTTAGTTTGATCCCAAGTACCACATCTAGTACGCTGAGCACCACTGGTGGTGATCCCATCCCTGAGTACAAAGCCATAAGTAAGCCCTGAGTATCTAAGGGTGTAGCCCCCAAACAAAATAAGATGGTGGGGTGAGGGAAACTTCCATGTAAAGAATAGCATCTGAGATCAAGAATGTGCTCAGAAAGCAAAGCAAACAGATTTGGGAAACTGAACAACATCCATCAACTGGAAGAACTTTGTGCATAATCCTGTGTTGGAAGTCCAGCAGTTTTAGCAGGGGCTGGGTGCCTCCCTTCACTGTAGTCTCATTCCCCATAACCTCTTGGACTATCCCGTATCAATACTTATTTAAAAACAAAAGCCCTTTTGCTGCTAACATTCTATATCTGACCTGATGCTAAATGTTTCACTTATTTCACTCAACTACCACAAACAATGCTCTGAAGTAAGGTCTGGGTTTTTTTTTCCCCCAATCAGATGAGGAAAAGGAGGACTGGAAGGGCTTAGTGACTGGCATAAAGGCATTACTAAAGTCGGTTTTATGTCATTTGTGGAGTATAGAATATCATGTAAGGGTGACACCCAAGGATAGTAGATACAAGGACCAGGAGGATTGCCCCATAGCTGGAAGCCTTCTTCATGAGCGGAGGGGAGAAGGCAGATGGAATAGAGAAGGGATCACTAAGAAAATGGTGGCTGGAGGAATCAGTCAGGATGGGAGATGTGTGCTGAAAGTAGAAAATGGATCAAACATTATGACCTCTCAGTGTCTGTGTTGCAAGCCATAATGCCCCAAAGTAGAGAGTATGGGGAATATTGTCTGCCATGTAGGCAGGGGGAGGGTGGGAAAGGGAGGGTACACCAGGGATATTGATGGTGGGGAATGTGCACTGATGGAGGAATGGGTGTTTGATCATTGTGAGATTGTAACCCAAACATGAAAGCTTGTAACTATCTCACAGTAATTCAATCAAATTTGATAAATAAATAAGACAGAGAAAAAAATAATAAACTCTGTTTTAACTCACAGAACCTTTCACTCTGATACCAGGTGTGGGTCTTCCCCTCACACTGATTGTCTTAGCCTCTGGGTCATAAGCCCCACCCTCCATGCATCAACCCTACCTCAGGCATCAACCCAAGCCAGGCCACCTGTGTCTCAGCCCAACCGACTATAAATAGGAGGCCCCATGACTCACCCTCTCAGGTTGAATCATGTGTTAGCAGAATGGTTCCCAGAACTCAGGAAATTTTTTTATTTAGTATTTCTGGTTTCCTAGAAAGGATTCAACTCAGAAAATGGAAGAGATGTAAAAGGCAAGGTCTAGGCGGGAGGGGCTGAAGCTTCCAAGCTCTCCCGGGGGACTACCCTCCCTGTGGACTCCGACCCAGAGGCCTTCAATTTCTCCTTTGGAGCTTCATGGAGGCTCCATCAGGCAGGCCTGGCTGATTAAATCATGGGTCAGTGGTGAGTAACCCAACGTCCAGCCTAGCTCCATCACAGCTCAGGGGTCGTAGGCCTAAGGTAACGTTCTTCGTACAGCCAGTCCCCACCCTACAACTATCTAGGATCACTGCCAGGGTCACCTGGCTAGCATAAACTCAGGTGATGTTCAGGGCTCATTATGAATAATAAAGGATGATCCAGCTCAACCCTGGTCCTCAGGAAATGCCTATTCTCTTTAAGGTTCTAATGCCAGGAACCTGAGACCAAGACCAAACTTGGATTTCTAATTCTATCACAAAATCACAGCTCTGCAAGCTGGGGAGCCTACCACTGCTAGGTTCAACTTCCATCAGTGCCTTGATCCCTGGGGCTCCAGCATGCCCCTTCAGTGTGCTAGCCCCCCTCTCTAGCCCCAGGATGGTCTGGAATACTGTCCCTCTCCATCTCTCCAGCATTCTTGCCCCCAACCAGGCCAGGTCCCACCACACCCAAGCTTTGCTCTCTAGGTCTTGACCTTGCTCCCAGAACTCAGGACAAATAATGCAAGAGCAAGCTTCTCCTCTTAAAGAAGCCTTGCACAGGCGGTGGAGAGGCCAGGCCTTTTAGTGACCACTCTCCACCTGAGCGCACTCTGATGGACTGAATATTTGCTCTTTCGCAAATAGTCTCAAAATATTCTCCAGACTCTTAGCTTCTGAAACACTTATCCTGGAAACCACACAGTACTGGGAAGAGAAGTGGTTCTGTGGGTGGGGTATGGGCCCACAGCCATTACCCGATTTCTCCTGTGCCACCAGCTTAAGGCCCTTTCCTGACCCCAAGTGTCTGTTTAGCAAAGAAATGCATCAAAGAGGCTCTGTGTTGGAAGTAGCTTCTGAGGTCATTCAATCCCACTCTCTACCTGCTATTGATCTACCTCAACAGCAGTGCCCGCATGCAATTTCATGGCTCTGCTAGATCTGATGTCAGGGGACAGGGCCTCTAAACTCCCAGGAAGCTCCTTCCGGTCAGCTGGTAGCCCTCTTTCTGAACTTCTGTTCACCGGCTCTGCCCTCTGGCCTCACTCACAGAAGGCCGCCTCCATTCCTCTTCTCTCTGATTGCCTGCTGAGTGTTTGAAGACAGCCAGTTTGAAGGCAGCCCTTGCCTGAGTCACCTTCTTCCCTTTCAGGTTAGTCTTTCCTTTCCTCCTCACTCCTGGTTCCAGTGACAGATGAGGAACATCACCCCTGCTCAGCCTTACACCACCTCCCCCTGCACCCTGTTGTCTAGAGGGTCCCCAGTCACTGCCAAGCAGTCCCCTCCCCTGCGTGGCTAGAAGTTCAAGGGACACAAAGCCGGGAGGAAGAGCAGAGGAGGCACGGAGAGAGAAGTCTGCGGAGAGCAGAACTGGGACATGACGGGAATGCAGGCGTCTGGAGAAGGTGTGAGCTCAAAGGTGGGCAGCAGTTAAGCAGAGAACTCTGCTCTTCAGATATGGTGTCTTGGGGGGAGTGGCTTTGCTTGCATCAAAACCTCTAAAGAGGAACAAACCAGCTGTGACCAAAAGTGGAGATTCCTAACAGAGAGGTGCCCATTTGAATTTTGGTTAAAAAAAAAAAAAAAAAAAAAACCTCCGTTGGCTGTTGTTACAGTTCCGAGGTGAGGCCATAGGTCCCAACAATCCAAGTTAAAGGAGTGGGGAAGCATAAAGTTCCTCTTCCTACATCAGAACCAAGTCCAGAGGCCTAGAAGTTCTCCATGTTGCCAATAGATGGGGAAGCAAAACAAATGCGTGGCCAGGCCCTAGCAGAGCCTTCAGGAAGGTTCTGTCCGGGTGACTGAGTGGGAGAGCATTTTAGAAAAGGCCTAGGAGGGAGTGGGGAGATGCAGCCAGGAGAGACAAAGGTGAGTGGACATCATGTTAAGTTTCAGGATGTTCAGCCTCGCCTGCCCCTGGGGAAGCTCTAGAGTGACAATGGCACCACACATATTCCATCTGAGGTAAGAAGACTGCTAGACCGCTTTGTCAGACAGCCGCTGACGCCTGGCTGCCCCCAGGCAGGCAACGGGGATGGGCACTGCTGCCCACAGGGCCTTCCCCTGTGCTTCGGCAGATAGGAAAGAGCAGGAACTGTGCCCCTGGTTCAGCGGCAGGGAATCTGAGTAGCACACCATCAGCATCTTCCACAAATCCTTTGATCTTTCCTACACTGGACCCACCCACAGAGCAGGATTGGCCTCCTGGAAACCGTCAGCCAAGGAGCTGCAGCTCCTGATGGCTCATGGGCAGTGTTTGAGAGCAGGGTTCTCTGCTGCCCTTGTCCTGTACCAGCCACTGGGCATCAGGGTGTTCCTGCTTTCCCTGAGCAGACTGTAAGACAAACAGATCTAGCTATAAAATAATGTCAACCTCCACCTCCCAATACTCATTAAAGTTGGTCTGAAGAGAAAATATAGGGGGTAGGGTGCTTGCCTTGCATGCAGCAGACTCAGGTTCAGTACCTGGCACCCAGTATGGTCCCCTGAGCCCCACCAGGAGTGATCTCTAAGTGCAGAGCCAGGAGTAAGCCCTGGCCACCTCCAGTATAGTCCAAATACCCAAACTAAATAAAAATAAATCTGACGGATAAGTATTAAAGTATAGGGACCAGAGAGACAGTATGGGAAGTAAGGGGTTTACTTATGCATGGAGCTGACCCTCGTTTGGTTCGCTATACCACAAGTGGTACCTAAGGAGTACCAGGAGTCACTCCTGAGCACATAACCAGGAATAACCTCTAAGAACCACAGCGCAAAGTGTGGCCCTGAGCCAAACAATAATAAGTAACAACGGGGACCAGAGTGACATTACAATGGGCTGGACGCTTGCCTTGCACACAGCCAACCTGTATTTCATCCCTGGCAACTCACATGATCCCCAAGTCCACCAGGGGTAATCCCTAAGAAAAGAGCCAGGTGTAAGCCCTAAGCACAGCTGGGTGGGGCCCAAAACCAAAAATTAAAATAAGAAAAATAAGTAACAGTAAAAGTTAGCATCAGCAAGCAAATGTAGAATCAAAAAAGAAAGATTGGCGATGTCTTCATGCAGTTTGGCATGTCCCGAGTCACCTCATTCAAGGCACCCCTACCAGTTTTACAGATCAGGAGAGGGAGATGCACCACACATGGATTAATTCCCTTGCCTAAAGCTGTGCCACTCAATCAAAAGATGTCAATAAATTCAAGCAACCATGTTCCTTCATGTTTCATGCTTAATTTCTTCTGGGTGTAAATTTCAATGTTCACGGTGGTAATTAGTAGAGAATGTACCTGAGTCATGAGAATAATAAGCTCTGAGAAATGGAAAAGTTGCTTCATCATCCAAGGGGTAACAGTGTGGGGGAATTTTGCTCCCCAGTAAAGGTCCACGTGGTCAGGAGGCTTCTGTGAGAGCCTTTAGTGGTCTCAGATAACAGACATGTATTTCTCTGTGTTGGAGAGGAAAGTAGTGTCTGCTCCCCAGTCACCACCTACCCATTCTGCATGGGCTGGCTCTAAGTCAACAGCATGGTTAAAAATGTGATGCAGGGGAGGCTGGAGTGATAGCACAACGGCTAGGGCATTTGCCTTGCACACGGCCAACCCAGGTTTGATTCCCAGCATCACACATGGTCCCCCAAGCACTGCCAGGAGTTATTCCTGAGTGCAGAGACAGGAGTTAACAGGAGTTAACCCCTGTACATCGCCGGGTATGACCCAAAAAGCAAAAAAATTAAAAAGTGATACAGGGAATTTCAAACATATGGGGCAGGGGTAAGGGACATCAACCATTAGTTTCAGGTTAAAATAGATCATGAGTCAAATGGCTCTGCTGTCAGTTCAGATATTTCAACCTAGCTCAAACATAAAACACTCAAACAAAAACCACCACACACATTCAGATGATCTGGTTGCAGGCAACATGTTTTGGGTCTGATGGAGAGAACAAGGTGCTTGGCACTCTGTTTTAGGAACTCCTCCGTGGAGCAATGTAGGAGAACATTGGGTTTGTCCTTTCAGCCTTGCCGCAGGGAACTTAGGTTTATCAGGTTACACCCATCACAGTGCTCCAATGTGAGTTACTCCAATTCCTTTGTTTATCTGTAAACTCTTCCCTGTGCCCTCCTCCCCAACCAGTTAATCATCTTTTCTCTAATCAGATTCTGTTAACTTGTAAGAGCAGATCTTTCTAAGGACACTGAACTTGTATTTTAAGTTGTCTTTTACATAGTTTACCTTAAGGCAATGTCCTTTCTGTATGGACACAAGAAGACAGTTAATATTATGCTTTTGTAACTTGGGAGTTGATTGACTCCAAATATTATTTACTCCCGGGCATCTGCTTTCTCAACTCAGTTGCCCTTAGTTCCTAGCACCTCAAAAGCAGGGTCCCAATGAGGGACTGAATGGACCCAGAGCAAGGTGTGAGCTACCCTGGCATTGAAATGGGCCAGGCCAAGTGCCATAATACTTAACTATAAGAGCACGTTCATGGACAAACTCTTTCATGACCCAAAAGAGGTAACTGGATAAGGACCCTGCTGGGATTAGGAAGACTAACCTGGTCTGAGGACTGTGGTCTGGAATATATAGTGAAAGTCCTCAGGAAGAACCAAACCTTAAGTTTGATCTCTTACTGTGCTCATAATGGCATGGCTAGAAATAGTTGAAGTAAATTTACTACAACTATTTAAGTGGATTACTAACCAAGGAAAGAAGAAAGTGACACACCCTGGATGGGATCTCGCCCTTAAGTGGATCTCCTAGTAGTCTGGAATAATCTCCTTAGGTGAGATTTTGTCCTTGAGTTAATCTCCTAGAGGACTGGCCTTACCTCTCTTTGTTGATTATTAATGTTCAACCCCACCTTTATATCACCACCCTACGTGACTGCTATATAAACTAAAACTGTAAGAGCAGAGGGAGTGAGAGTGAAAGTCAGAGTCCAGGGGATCTGGGGTCTAGAAATGAGGGGCTAGGAAGGAAGAGTGTGTGAGATGGGAGAGATGAGAAATTGAATAAATGACAACTAATCAGCAACGAGCGTGGTCCTTGTTCTTCCTTCACCTGCCCATCAACAACAGCCATCCTGATTCAGTCCATACACAGCGGGTGGCGAGAGAGCTGCCCAAAGAGCCCACAAACACACACCCTTCCACGTGTATTTTTCACAAAGCAACACTTGTGGCAGCAAACCCAGTGCTAAAAGCTACCAATTCATTTTTGGGTGTGGAGGGAAAGACTGAATGGAATGCCTTTCAGCTCTTACTATAGAGATCAGTAGCAAACTGGAACTTACGAAAAATTTTCTGAAACTTATCTCTACACTAAGAGAAGTCATTTAGGGGCTAGAGATGTGGCTCAGTTGTAGAACACTTAGTGTGTATGTGAGGCCCTGAGTTTGATCTCTGGAACTACAGACTCCCCCATATACCACTGGATATAACCCCTGAACACCAAACTTGGAGTAGTTTCTGAGCACAGCCAGGTGTGTGGCCCATAAAACAAATAGCAATAGAAACAGAAACAGAGAGAGAGAAAGAGCAGGCACTTCTGTAGAGAGGAAAGCAGGTTCTAATTCAGTAAGCATTCATTTATCTGCAATTCTGGAGATAAATTTACTTATCTGCACATCCCAGGAGCTGAGGCACTAGCAGGCAACTTTGACCCAACAAGTAGTCAGTCATTAGCTCTGGTCTGTACCAAAGTTGCAGCTATTTCTTTGCAATTAGATGATGTGGGTTTTTATAATAGCTTCCAGTCATTGCACTACCCTCAATTCACCTTAAATTTAATACTCGTTGAAAGCTTCACTTCTGAAGAGCCACAAAACTACAAATTAGAAGGTCCTGACCAGAGGCTGATGTTTGCTCAGCTTCACCAAGGCAAATGTTCACAAATATGCTTAAGGAATATGAGTGACCATTCAATATGTGGGCAATGTCATATGGATGATCTTGACATGGAGCCTACAAACTTGCAGGGAGGTGTAGCAAGGACAGAACCTGGGTACCAGGCATGCAGGGACAAGCACACGAGGACACCTGTGTTGGTCCTCATTCAGGGGCACAGGCCTGTGTCTAAATGCCTGATATGGTTCAAAGAACGCCTCTCTGCTTTATCTTAGTAGACATACTACAGTGAAGCTGGGATGACTTTGGGTGAATGCTCAGCCAGAGGGTTGATACAATGCTATTAGAGAATAACAAAATGCAATCAGAGAAGAGTAATAGAAGTAATTGGGGTCCAGTTGTGAACCCCAAATCTCAAGGAACCTGAGTTAAGAGGCCAGTTGCCACTTCCTCTGACAAAAATAACCCTGGAGCTTTGGAGCTTTGTTCAGATTAGATTAGAGGCATTGATCTCACATATAGGGGCTGGAGCGATAGCACAACGGGTAGGGTGTTTGCCTTGCACGCCGCCAACCCAGGTTCGATTCCTCCATTCCTCTCAGAGAGCCTGGCAACCTACTGAGAGTAACTTGCCCACACAGCAATCTACCTGGCAATCTACCCATGGTGTATTCGATATACCAAAAACAGTAACAACAAGTCTCACTATGAAGATGTTGCTGATGCCCGCTCAAGCAAATTGATGAGCAACGGGATGATAGTGATGTGTGTGTGTGTTTGGATTTTATTGGGGCTCAAAATGAACATTTGTGGGATTCTCTGGAACCCTGAACACTAGCTGGCAAGCCTAAGAGGAACAGAGCAAGCCAACAGGAGTCCACTGCAGGCCAGATGAGGCCACAAATGTACAGTGGGATGCTCCCAAGTCCAGGGGACAAACATCTGTACACATGATATGAATGGATGGTCCTACTCCCCTAATGCCCAAAATATGCACACGATTATTCCGGGCGATGATTGTGGACAATGATTTTTTTCCTTCTTTATTCTCTCCTACACCTCCCAAATGCTCTGCAATGAGCATGGATTGTTTCTATAATCACCAATAATGATATTAAAATAATAACAATAATGGAGCAAGTCATCCCATTTCAGGCAGAATCCTAAGTACCTATTGAAAAGAGAAGCTGAAAAACAGTTATTTTACTTTTTATCAGCTGTAGCGTCACCTTACATTCAAGGAAGTTCAAGCCCACTTAATGCACTCTGAAGACACATTTTGAGAGCTTACCAGGTGCTAAGTCCTGGGAATATAAAGGCATCATGTCTTACAGGGAGACAAGACAGGAATAGGCAGTGTATAACAATTATCAGTGGTTAAAGAATTTGGGTATTAAATTAAATCATCTCTAAGGTCCCTTTTAGCCTAAACACTTCATGATTCTAATGTAAGAAAAAGCATAATGACTGTTCTAACAGAGAAGGAAGCCAAACACTGCTTGGGAGACAGAAGAAAAAGAGATTAATTTAGATTATGGGCATGGGGAGGGGGTTGGCAATAGTTTCTCAGAGAAGACTGTAGGGATATTAGAGCCAAATTTTAGGGAACAAGTAGCATTTAAATTAAAAGAGCTGTGCTGTGGATCAAGCGGGAGAGCAGATACCTTGACCCCTTGCCCATACAAAGCCTCGGACACCGCATAGTACTCTACAAATTACTCTGAGAGTAATCCCAGACCTCTGAGGACCACTGGGTGTGTCCCCACAATATATAAATGGGGATGGAAAGAAAAGTACAAAGGTAAAAAAGTGGAGGAAAAAAGGCCCATGGGCCAAGGATGCTGGGTTAGCTCCAAAAACAGCAAGTGCCTGTGTGATGAACAAGTCTTTCAGTGTGGATTTCAGTTGGGCAGCCCCTGCATTCCACAGCATATATGCAGAGGATGTATACTGGTTGCATGGGACACAGTTTCTGCTCTCAACTAGCCCCCACCCAGCAGGGCTGGGACCAGACCAGGCACTCCGAGGTCTCCCCCTGGAGCCGCACAGCAAGCCCTCCATCCGATGGACCACAGTGCTGAGCCAGAACTGCCCAGTGCAGGGACAGAGGCCACGCCCCTCCTTGCAGGAGCTTTCTGGGGTGAACTTTGGAACATGAGCTGCGAGAGTGGGCAAGGAGAGGTTGATGAGGGCACAGAATCCACATCAACAGCTATCAATCCCTCAAACACTATCTGGATTCCAGAGCTTTGGGTTCAGGCCATATGGATTGGTGGGGGTGGCATTGAGTGGGGAAAGGTTCACTGGCTGGCAGCCAAGAGACTCCAGATAGAGGCTTGGGTCTGTCAATATTAGGATGGGGGCATTCGGGGGCACACACAGCAAGCCTGGGGTCCTCCCAGGAGGAGGCACATGCCTTTCACTAGAACTCAGCTGACTCCTACCATCACCCCGCCCGCCCCTCAAGTCTGCACAACAGCTCCGAGCAGCAAGTATTAGTGTTTCTGTTTTACAAAATGGGAAGTGAAGCAAAGAAATTCAGCAGATGTAATGCAAGGAGAGGCGAGGGCAGAGCCTCATCTTTCTTTCCCCCACACTCACAGTGTGTAGCAAGTTGTCTCAGGTTCATTCCAGCCCACCAGCTTTGGGCAGGATTCCAGATGTGAATTTCCTAAAGTCTCACCTGTCTCTAAGCCCTCATGCACCTCCCTGAGGCTCTGTGACGCAGGCATAGGACCCATCGGCACCAGGGATGTAGCTCAGAGACAGAACACTTGTCGCACATGGATGAGGCCCTGGCTTCCACCCCAAGAACCAGAACTAGACCAAATAAAAAAATCCATAGATGTGCCCTTAACAAGATCCAATCACTGAGGGAGAGGGTCTCCCCGCCCCCACCCCCACCACTAAGAACGGGGCTATTTCTTCTGAATCTCCATTTCAAAACACAAATACACACAACTGTGAAAATCAGTTTAAACATGCAGATTGAAGAGTCATGTTTGAGGTAGATATACCCAATGTGATAAGCAGAAAGACAGGAGACGGTCGCATGTAGCACCAGCTGCAGGGCTGGCCCCTACCAGCAACAGGAAAGCTATGGATCCCACCCTGGCTCCCCGGGACCCCGTGTCAGGAAGATGAGGCTTTACTACGGGTCCCCCGAGAGAGTGCAGCAGGCACCTCTTTTGCCCTGGCTTGCCCTCCCTACCTTGCTCCCCAGGCCTGAGTTCTTGGGGGTGAGCAAGTCCCCACCCACAAACACAGCAGCAAGCAGAGGTACCTATGCTGCTATAAAAATGCAGTGAGAATGTTCTATCCTCCCACTGCCCTTTGAGTTAGGAAGGTCCATGCCCTTGTCACCTATTCCAAGAGCAAATTGAGGTCAGAGCAGATACAAACTACAGCCCAGGGAAGGCACTTGGGAAGGTCAGAGCTGGGATTCAAACCTCTAGCTGCTCCTCATCCTAACGTCAGAGCAGCCCAATCCTTGCAAGAGGGAGACCTGCCCCTTGCTGATCCCTTCACTCTCGGCCGGTGGGGTGGTCTTCAATTACTCAGTGGGCACTAGAGAGCTAAGCCTGCTCCTGCTTTCCCATCATGTCTGGAGTCGAGCATCCCTAAGTGAGGCTGGAGCGTGTGCCCAGGTGAGGGTGGGGAGGGTACCACCTGCAATGGCACACACCTGCTTTCATGGCAGTCCCTGTTCCACACCTGGCTTCCTCGGGCCTGGGAGCCTTCACCAACAGCCTTTCACTCGGCTAGACTTGTGGCTCATTCCCTAATTAAGGGGTATTACGCACTTCATTGCACACCGGCTAAGAACTCAGAAGAAGGAGGCTTCTGCGAAAGCATTAGCCCAGGAGATAGCTCCAGGGATGCTTTAGAGAAAGAGAAAAAAAAAAACAGAAAGAGCCATCACTTGTGACATCCCAGGCTCTGTGCCTCTCAAATAAGCCACCCCAAGCATGACATCCCCAGGCAGAGCCTAGTCAATAAGCACAATTATTGACTAGGAAAGCAGAGAGAAGGAAGAAAGAGCCCCATGGGAACTGACTTCTCCAGCAACCACCTGTGAGGAGCTGGGGCATCTTTTGCTGGGGGGTTCTGAAGATGGTTCCACCTACAACCTGGGTCCCAAAGGACAGGAAGTTGGGCCCTTACTGAGCCCATACCCTGAAACACTCTGCCATCTTATCCCCTCTTGCAGAGGTCCAGCCCACTGGCTGCTCAGTGACACCAACGCATGAAAACTATCAGCTCCCTCACCCCCCTCACCCCCCCACACACATACACACTAGAGGCCTCCTCTAGCTTTCTTAGAAAGCATATCCCTTTAGATACCCCCTAACAGTTTGGAGAAGCAGCCGCAAGCCTCCTCCCCTTTTCAATACTTCAGGAGATGGGGGCATCGTACATGGAGAGTCAGTCTAGGGGAGGGTACCCTTGATCTATCTTGAGCTCGGTGGGAATGATGGACAACAATGTGCCATGGACTGACGAGCAAGCCAGGTCACAATGCAACTCCCCTGGATGACAGACATCCTGGAGAGATCAAAGGTTCCAGCAAGGCTTTAAGACCTCGTCTTTGGCCTCTTGAGACCCTTGCAAAGGAGACGATGGGCTAGATACAAAACAGCAGCCTGAGCTCGAGAAATCTTTACTTCCACACAGAACTCGGCTGTGGAGTTGAGAGGAAGCCACTGGATGCCCCTCCAGCCCAGCAGCCAGGAAGATAAGCATCCTCAGCGAGGGTTCAGCCCCAGGGGCTGCTGACGTGTGCTTCCGTGTGAGCCCCCCGATGTGTTCAGGCAGACAAGAGGAACAGCTGAGCACACTGCGAGCTGCCTGGTGCAGCGGAGGGGCTGAGCTTTGCCACGGCACTAGAAAGCATGGAGTGGAGTCCAGGGCTGCATTCAGCCTTCAAGGAGGAGGCATCGTCAACTCTCCCCCCCTCCCCCCTCCCCCCTCCCCTCCCCCACTGCTACCTATGACATCCTTTGCAGGCAACATGTTTTAGAATCCTGTCTGCTCCACTCAGAGGGGCTTCCGGGACTACTTACTGGTCCCTTCCCCCCAGCTCCGCCTGGCTTTCTCCTCCTTAGCAGACAGGCACCACCACAGCTGATCTCACTGTGCTCTTCCTCACAAGGTTTTAAAGAGATAATACCAAACAGCTCCCCCAGGACACAGAGCTGTACCGGATCAGAAAGGTGATGGCCCCACCCCCAGCACTCTGGGCTCTTCCAGAATCAGAGACAGCCACCAGTCAGCAAAGGCTGCTGGCAAAGGCTGGTTGTAGCATTTAAAGTAAGTCAGAGTAAGAGAGTGAGAGCAGACGGCGGCAGGGATCTGGGAGCAGGTGGGGAAGGGATGCTCCTGGGGGGAGGGGGGCGGGGAGGGTGTGTCTTCATGAGGCAAAGGGCCTGGACATGTGCTGATCACGGAGTCCAGTCCCTCTGCAGCCTCGGTGCCTGCCATCCTGAACTTGCCAGTGCAATGTGGCTCAAAGGCTTAGCAGCTCTCAGCATTCCCCGGGGGCAGCCTCCTCAAGGCTGCTTCTGGGAGAGGGGAGGCCGGAAGGGAGGGTGGTCTTAGACTTGTCCAAAAGCAATTTGGTAGCTGCAGTGTCAGTTTGACTCCTTATGCCAAGTTCTGGCTTGCAACCCACTAACTGGGCAAGCAGAGGACCCCAGCAGCAACACCCCCTCCCCATCCTTTCTCTCTGCCCCTCCAGAAGGCCCACCTCCCCCTCTTCAGTTTGGCTTTTCCTCTTGCCTCAGCTCCACACTCCTCCGGCAGGCTTGCCAATCCCACAGCTGCCAGCCCCCTCCCCACACCACTCTGCTCGCATCCACGTTCAGAAGCATTTGTACAAACAGCAAACCCAGCCTTTGAGTTTCAGCGGAAGCTCCCAGGCGTGAGCCAGTCTGGAGTACGGCAACCTCCCAGGCATCTCCCCGACCCCTCTGGCACACGGGGCCTCCACCTCGACCCTCCTCTTTGGCCTCAGCACTCTTGGATTCCAACCTGCCGGCAGGCGAGTCACAGACCCATAAGGAGCTCAGAATCCAGAGACGAAATGGAAGCAAAGACACTTCCACACCTTTGCAGCATCACCTGCTCCGGCAAAGCCACTAGAAGCCTCCAGGCTGCTCGGGGGCCCACACCCCCTCCACAGGCAGCCTTCACACCAGCCCAGCCCACAGGATGCTGTGCCTGATGCCACTTCCGAGACGAGAGAAAGAGAGAGAGAGAGCCACCTCGTCAATGACAAGCTGTTCTTATCACACAGCTCAGACACCAAGTAAGTGCCCTGGACCACAGACAACTCAAGCCGCCTCCCTCTGGTGGGGAGGAACCTAGCTCAGGACCGCCCGGAGGAAAGATTCCTCCCAAACAAGCTTCCGCCCCAATCCCCCCCAACCAGGAGGAGGGTTCACCCCTCTACATCCATCAGACAGACAGCCATCTACATCCAGTTCCAACCACTCTCTGGCTTTCAACAAACGTGTTGCTCTCTCTCCAGCCCTCCCCCAAAAAAGAAAAACAAAAGCACAAGAAGACCACCAGCACAGCAGGAGACCACCAGCATGGGCCCCTCTGCAGAGCTACCAACGCAGGAGAGAAAGAACGGAAACCTGGGGACTCACCGTGGTGAAGTCCTGGTGACCGCACTCCTGCCCTTTGAACTTGCAGTAGAGCAGCATATCCTTCAGGTCGTGGCCCACGCGGTGCAGAAACTCCAGCATGCTGAACTGCTTGGGTTTGTAGTGCTTGAAGTTGGCCTTCTGCCGCAGGGCCTCCAGTACTACGGGGTCGGCCAGGTGCGGGTCCGGGATCTGCAGGTTGACGTCGAGCAGGGCCAGCAGCTCGCCCGCGTGGTACAGGTCGTTGGTGGTGAGCCTGGAGAAGCGGAAGCCGTTGATATTGCAGAGGGTCACGGCGGGGAAGACGAGGCTTTGGGCCACCACCTCGTCCACCTTGGTGATGTGCTGGTAGGAGAAGTAGTAGGACACCCTCTCCGAGCTCTCCACCAGCAGCAGGCCCAGGGAACCCACGAAGGCCACGGCCCAGAGCACTCGGCGGATGGTCAGCGGCCCATACACGAAGATGTGGCGGATACCATGCAGGGTGGAGGTGTTGGCAAAGAGCTGCAGGCTGGAGGGCTGCAGGCTGCCCTCGCTGGGGCTCTCCTTGAGGTCCATGGGGACCCTGGACACCTCCACAGCTGGCTTCAGGTTGATCGGGTTTCAGGGGGAGAGTTTCCAGTCCCCCGGGCTCGGCTCAAACCTGGACGTTGAGAAGCAGAGAAGCCAGGACCAGCGTCAGGCCAGGTGCGGTGAGTTTATCCCGAGAGCCCAGCTGCACGCTGACAGGGGTGAGTGTTTATATAAAGCCCATTCAAACTCTAGCTCCTGATTTTTTCCAGGCGATAAGAAGGGCTGGTTTTATTTAGGGAGACACCAAGGTGATGTGGAAGAGATGTGGGTGGGAAGGGAGAGCTTAGCCAATGGAAATAAAGTCCTCCCCCCTACACACGCCACTAGAGACAAGATTAAAAGCGAGAGCGAGGGAGAAAATGCTTAAAACAAGTCGCTCGGCAGCTCGGAGCCTGTTAACCAGTGCATAATGCCCCGTGTTAAGCATCCCGGGCATGTCAGCGCGGCCACTCCGCGGTGCACTGCGGGCGGCCGGGCGCAGCGGCGCGGCCGAGCCTCCGAGCCGCGGCCCCGCGCCCGCCTTCCGCTCTCCCGTGCGGTTCGGTTTCGGACTCCGGATTCCGCTTCTCGCCCGCCGGCCTCCGTCCCTCCTCTCCCCCTCCTCCTCGTCCTCCTCCTCCTCCTCCGGGCCCCCTTTCGTTGGGGCGGAATTCCAAATGCCCGTGGTCACGGCCAGCGCCTCCGGGGGTGGGAGGCGGCGCGCTGCCGCGGAGAGGGAAGGACCGCGAGGCTGGGAAGGATGCGGGGGCTCCGAAGGATGAGTTGGGGGGCTCGACCCAGACTCCGCTCTCCGCCTTCGCTCTCCCCCTCCCCCACCCCGGCCTCCCCCAAGAAAAGCGAGACCCCGCGAGCGCCCAGCGAGCAAGTGCGTCCCCCCTTCACCAGGCGGTTGGCTGCAGCTGGGACGCGGAGGAGGAGGGGTGCTCTCGGCTTTGGGGGGACCTGGGGAAAGTTTCTCGGGAGGGGAGGGTCTCTCGCTGAAGGTGGAGAGCCAGCTGTCCTGATACGTTGTTCGGTCGATTGGAAAAGCTGACACCAACCCCCACTGAGAGCAGGAAGGTGCATGATAAACTCACAGGAGACCGGTATATTGGGGAGGGTGGAGGGGGTGCAACTGTCCTTTGCACCCGTGTGGGTTCCCGGGTCACAGCTGGTCTGAGGTCTCCAAAGAGGAGAAGCTGAAAAGGGGAAAGCATGCTTGAGATACCGGCAAGGAGCAACAAGTACCCCCACCCCTCAGAGAGCTGTCAGAAAGATCTGGATCTGAGAAAGAGGCAGTTCCAGGAAGGGCTAGCTGCAGTTCGTGTGTGTGTGCGTGTGTGTATGTGTGTGTGTTTCTGTCCCAAGCTTTTAGCACAGCTGTAGCTATAGGTGAGAGCAGGGGAACTGGACTTCCAGCATCCTCTACCTCCTTTTTCCTGTCTATTCACCAATATTCAGGATATGATCCCAGGGTAGGGCTTGCCCCTGTCCAGGGTTCATACCTGGCAATGGAACCTGTAGAAGCAAGGATGCTAAATCCCTTTCAGGATGAAATGGATAGAAAGTTCCAATGCCCAACCCCATGCACACTGCTGAGTGGAGGTTGGGTCACCCAGAGTTGTGCTGGTGAGCCAGCCTGGTGACCCTAATACAGACTGAGCGTCAGTAATGCTCCTTGGAACACAGTTTAGGAAAGGAAGCTTAGATAATGCCCTTCTTAGCTTGCATCTACTCTGAAATATTTCTCATTCCCATCTGCCCTCTTTCTTTTTTTTTTCTTTGCTTTTTGGGTCACACCTGGCAGTGCACAGGGGTCACTCCTGGCTCTGCACTCAGGAATTACCCCTGGCGGTGCTCAGGGACCATATGGGATGCTGGGAATCAAACCCGGGTCAGCCACGTGCAAGGCAAACACCCTACCCACTGTGCTATCGCTTCAGCCCCCTGCCCTCTTTCTAAACCATATCCATGTGCTATATGTGATGTTGCATGGCTGGTTGAGTGATCCTGGGAACTCACAGGTCAAAAGTATCCTATGGAAACAGATACAAGGTCACCTCTACTTCCTGCCTTCCAGGGGCCCCAAACCCATGTCTGGAGAGCTGCCTGGATGGACCATAGGGATTTAGAAATGGGGCCAAATAGGAACCCAGATTCTGTCCTGTATCAGGACTCACATGAGGGGTGGGAGTGGGGTGTTACTCCAACCATCTCAGTAGGTGTGGGTGATTGTTACCACACTCAGATGAGGATATTGAGGCTTGGAACAAAGAAAGAGCCTGACCCAGTACTTTTGTCCACGAGTGTCAGAGCTGGGACTTGAACCCAGATCTATGAGTCCCCAAAACAGATTCCAAAGGCAGATGCAGAGTATACTTGCCCAAATTTAGGAAGGGAGCCAAGCATTTGCCCTCAGATCCACTCCACATGTACTCACCAGCCCACTAGGTACCCCATGGACCCCTCCTTGTACATGCAGAAAAAGACCTCTTCCCTCCCCACTAGCACCCCCCTTGGGGTCCACTTATTCGAAGCTCAAGACCCTCAGGGAAAATTTCCTGAATCTCTCCCATCTTTGGCTCCTCATCCCTTATAACAAGTGTGCTGAATTCTGACTCTATAACAGACACTGTATGGGTGTGGGGAGACAGAAATGAAACCTATTTTCTACCCTTGATTACTTAGGGTTCCGTGCTGAAGTGGAGGAAGCAGTTTTGATTTTCAAAGTGGGGGGTCAGCCAGGGGTCACATCACCTTAATGAACTCCTCGAGCCTCCCTTCGCTCCTGATGGCTTCCACAATCTTCACCCCCTGATCCCCATCCACAAGATGCCCTGAGAGGGCAGCAGGGATGGGAGGGGCTCAATATTTTTTTGATGCTGAGTTTTTTTTTCCATTTGTTATTGACTGCATTAGCTAGAGCAACAATCCAAGCACATTTTAAGAAAAAATACTGAAAAAGAGAATGCATCCCCAAACCATTTTTTTAGGTTGTTTGTTTGTTTTTGTTTTTCTGATTAAAGGCTTATTTATTATCTTCCCCCCTCCAGTTGAGGGCAACTATGCTTATATTCTTATGTACTCTAATGAAGGTGCTGCACCAGCAGCCTCAGAAGGCATGCTCTGGGTGAGGACTGGCGCTGGTGGCCCTTTGTGAGACAGTAATTATGCCCAAGGCCATACTTATTCTGGAGATCAGCTTTGCCCATTAAAGATATTCAGATATTCAGTTAAGATGGACTTTGCCGGTTGTCATTGCAGGCTTCTTGGGTTAAATTCACCCAGTGAAAATTTCTGGATATGCTCTGATATACTCAGGCTGATGAAAGGGACAAAGAAGGTGACAAAATGATGTGTGGGACACAGAAGGTGCCCACCTGCACTCAAGGAGAGGGAAGCTGGTAGCTTTGGAAACCTAAGCTGGTTACGCAGACAATACTTGGCCTGAGGAGGCAGTGCTGACAGCTCTGCGGAGACGGACTGGGCAGACATAAATCTTCTACCTTCTTGAGAAGGTGCATGTTCCATACCAACAGTTGTGCATTTCAAAAGATCCAACCTCATTGTAGTTGGAGAATGGATCCCATGTCCATTGAGCCATTCTCATTCACCCTCACCCAGGGATGCAAAACCACTCAACTGACCTGGTGGAATGGACATTATAAAGTCCAGTGGACCCAGCACATCAGCAGCACAGCACATGGGGCTGTTGTCAGAGTTGAGGCAATGGCTGTTTCCTGACATTTCCCTTCTTTCACAGGATTGGGTGTTTGGCAAAAACCCCTAGTCTGAAATCAGAGGCCATAGGCCCTCCTGATCAATCATCTCAATGTTTGAAAGACTTAGACAGTATTTGAGGGCCCTCCAAACATCCTTGGCAATTGTCCCCAGGTGCTCTTTTTCTGCACACAATCTGCTTTATGTATCCAAGGGTCAGTTCAGTCTAAAACTAAAATCTGTGCATAGCTATCAGTTTAATGATTGCCAGGGGTTGTCAGAGCATGTACCTGGAAGACCATGCAAATTGCCTTGGGCACTTACAGGCCAACCCAGAAGTCCTTCCCCCTATCTTGACCTCTTGTGTGCTTATTTGTGATTAACACTTTGTCCCATTGCCCAAGTTGGAGGGAGAACTCTCCACGGAGCAACAGTCCCTCATTCCAAGTCAGTGTAAAGGGTGAGTAACCAGACCTCGTGAGTGATCACCAGTCGTATCTCTCCAAGGACATCCAGCCTGCTGGTGGTGGCTCTCTCCTATTTCCAGGCCTGCACAGATGGCGACTCAGTGGGAATGTCTCCCACTCCCCACAGACCATTTAGGGTATCTGTATTTTTACAGGATACGAGACATTTCCAGAGACTGTATGCTTAGTCAGAGAGGCAGTTTGAGCCATGATACAATACCAGGAGGAGGTGGGTGGTGGTGGTGGAACTCTTTAGAGAATTGCAAAGTCAGTTCAAGGCCAATAAGAATGCATTTCAAATATGATTGGAGGGAAACCTATTGAAAATATTGGAAGTTTTTTTTAAAAAATCCTGATTAAATAAAATTCTAGGTCACTGGGATACAAAACTAGCCATATAACCAAAGTGAAAATTACTTCAAAAACAAACATAGTTACAGAATCACTCAAACCTGAGCTCTTTTTAATAAAAACTCAGTTTCCTTAAATAAGCAGAGATCTGATATTGACAAAATAAACCCATCAAATCATTTTGATAAAAAAAATCACAGAACTTTTATTTCTAGATAGCTTGAAAAGCTTTCACAATCTAAGCAGGGACTGACTAATAATCTAAGAGAATTTTGTGTTGGCAGCTGAAAGAAAATACGTTGTATTGAAGTACACTCTTAATATTAAAGCTTCTTCTTTTTTTTTTATTTTTTGGCTACATCCAGCTGCGCTGAGGGCTAACACTTGGCTCTACACTCAAGGTTCACTCTTGATGAGGCCTTGGGGACCGTATGTGGTCCCTTCCGGCATGCAAAGAAAGCACCCTTGCCTGCTGGTACTGTCTCTCTGGCCCCAAACTTATTTTCCTCTAATAAACTTAAATAGGGTTCATCTTACAAATTAATTTTGGCAATACCTTCCAGAAGTATAAAAATAATCAGGTTTATATACAAGCATCAGATATTCTAGGACTCTTAGGGCTATTGTGGTGCTATGCTGGACCAACTAAATAGCCCCTCTTGTCAGATTTGCAATTCATTGAGCACCTGTGGGTGTGTGCAGGGGTATGAGGGCTGGGGGGCTTTAGATGTACCCTCTTTGTCCTAGACATTGCCCTAATTGTGTATCATTGTGGTTCTTTTGATAAATGCAAAAATGTTAAGTGTGTGATTAAGTATTAGAGAACTTTCCAGATAAATTTATGTGTAATTTAAGCCATTTAACCCCCTCTTGGATAATGTGCTGAGATTTTTGCTACTGTGGTAAGTGTGTTCACTTACAAATGAATAAATGCATGCATGAGTGAGTTTAGTGTCTCCTTGAGGCTGTTTTCCAGAGGTATAGGGAGGGGGACCCTCTCCCAACACAGAAGAGCCTGGGGCCCAGGGCAAGTGAGAGGTAGAGTTCAGGCTCCCACCTTCTGCAAATTAGGAGGCAAGAGGGTTAGGATGCTGAGCTCTGCAATCAGCAAGCATGCTAATTCACTGCTTAACATGTGCCGGAGAAGCTGTCATCACTGCCACCACCAGCCCCTGATTAAAGACACATCCTTTTCTTACATACAGATGCTCAATAGACAACTTTTCCTCCGAGCTCATCCTTGCAGTAAAGAAAGGTTAAAGATCAACTTCTGCAAGCCAAACTGTTTCCCTTCCATTGCTTAATTTATAAATAAACATCATCTACATCAAATATTTACATTTAGTTACCTTGGCACCCGATAGCAAATTCTTTGTCTTGAAGGGTATGCTAAAGAGGGATACTGGGGTTTTGTAGACAGTCATTTATTTTTTTTCTCTCTGGTTTTGCAGCCACACTCCACAGAGCTCAGAGATCACTCCTAGCAGTGCTCAGGGGACCATACAGTGTCTGGTATCAAACCCAGGCCTCCAGCATACAAAGCCCCAGCCCTCTGAGCTATGATCCCAGCCAAATATGGACATTTAACACCTACCTCATTAAGATTTTATTTAAAATTGTTTTAAATGTTTTCACCCAGGAGAAAATTACAGAGGCCATTTATACAGAGAGAACTTTGGGCACATCAGGGGCCAGTTGATCTGAGTCCTGGGATGGCTTGAACTCTGTGACCGTCAGAAAGATCACTCATCTCTGGGTTGTTTATGCTAAATCTTTGCCGAGGCCTTCACCTGCACCTGTTTACTGAGCTAGTGTGATTTGACACGAGCCTCAACCCAATCATGAATGCCTAGTTAATGGGATAAAGATGTGTTTGGAGCCAGGGTTCCGGTCATTAACCCCATATCTCCACCTGCTGGAACAGTGTGAAGTAGCCAGGCGATTCTGGAGCACCCTTGTCATTCTGCTCCCAAGGGCCTCCAGTGGGGCATCACTGAGACTCTCCTGGGAGCCCCCTTTCACGACGGATTTATGGAAGGCAGAATTATGGAGGGCAGAATTATGGAGGGGAGCCCAGCAAAACCAGCCAGGCATCAGCAGAGGTTCCTGGGTTCCTGCCCATCAGGTGTGTGGCACTGGCTTCTGGGCTTTGGCACTTGCATTTCCCTACTGCTGGCAGCTTCTCACAAAGCCCCTGCACTTACCCCTCCACCCCACCCCCATGCCCTCAGCTGGCCTCCCAGCCCCACCCTCTCCTCCACTCATTACACTCCCCTGCCCTCCCCCTTTCTCCTTCTCAGTACTAGCTGTTTTCTGAACACCCTTGCCC
The DNA here is from genome assembly GCF_027595985.1 of Sorex araneus. Taxonomy (NCBI): domain Eukaryota; kingdom Metazoa; phylum Chordata; class Mammalia; order Eulipotyphla; family Soricidae; genus Sorex; species Sorex araneus. The sequence continues at coordinate 199,537,492 of NC_073304.1, forward strand.
TGTGAATTACCTGTTGCTTGGACTGGAACCTGGACCCCCACCCCTTCCTCTCCTACCCCACTCTCACCCCAGGGAGCAGAGACCCTGCCTGGCCTGCTGGCAGCTCTAGCCCAGCATGAAGCACACAGAAAGAGCGAGAAATAGAAGACATTGTGAAGATTGGATGAAATTGCCTTTATCTCTGATGCTGAGGCTGATTCCTCAGGTACAAACTGGGGACTCTAAGCCTCACATCCCCCCCCCAGGTGCCCCAGGTTCCTGAAGAAGGTGAGTAGGGCCCCCTGACTCCAGATATTCCATCCTGTTTCCCCAGCACCAAGCAACCCTTCCTCCCTTGGGCTGGGCCTTTGCATCCAGCTGACTTGACTCCCAGAGAATCTGCTAGAAATCTTATCCTTAAGAGCTGTAGACTAAGTTCTCCTCAATTGCACCTTCAAAAGGGGGTGGGTGCCAATAAATTGGACTCAAGTAAGAGTCAAGTGCTCCTTGATTAAAGGGTCGTGTAACCTTCCTGATTAAAGGTCACTTTATCATCACTCCCCCTGACTTTGAAGGGCTGACCTCGACTCCTCCTGTACAGACCTCTCTCTACTTTCCTCAGCTCGCAGGACATGCTATAAAAAGAAATAACAAACAGTAGGTGTCTTATAAGTGCTGATGTGGGGGGAGAGAAGGAACTTTTTCAACTTTTTAAAGGATATTCAAACCTTTCCTTACCCTCAATCTAGTCTTTCCCCCCCGCCTTTCATTTTTTTGCCTTTTCATTATTTTCTTCCAGCATCCAAAACATTCTGTAGGTACAATCCCTATGTTTATAAAACAATTAGATTGGAGTTAGCTCCATGGGCTGGAGCACATGCCTTGCATGTCTGCAGCCTGGAGCTCAATCCCAGGAAGCTCATGCTTCCCCAATACCACTGAGTCTGAGCATTACCATGTCACACTGAATTGCCCTGTCTGCATGGTGCAGCGTCCCCTGCATCCCAAAGCACTGTCAGGGAGCCTCCTCACAAAAAAGCAGAAGCAGGAGCCAGGGAGATAGCTCAGGAGTTAGGGGTACATGCTTTGCATGCTCAAGGCCCCTAGATTGATCCCCAATACCTCCTCCTTAACCAGCCCCCCTGTGATAGACGGGAAAGTCCCCCTCCTGTAACAGAGGCTGGCCCGGCTCACATTCAGCCCATGACTGAAAACAGGTGCCCAGGCCAAGAGATTTCAAATGTAGTTCACTACGTTGCCTTTCTGCAGTGCTCTGCAGGCCAACCCCTCCTTCTGCTCCTGCTCTCAGTAGACTGCAGAGCGTGAGTTTGTCTTTCTACATCATCATTGAGTCAGCCTCCATCCCTCTTTCCCCTGGGAAGGGGGTGAAAGACATGTGGCTGGTTCAGGAGGGAGAGGGAGAGGGCTTTTTCTCTCATTTTTGTTTGGGGGCTGCACCCAGCTATGCTCAGAACTTCTGTCTCTGCATTCAGGGATCACTCCTGGTGGGGCTCGGGGTACCACATGGGGTGCTGGGGCTCAAACCCAAGTCAGCTGCGTACAAGACAAGCACCCTACCTGTTGTACTCTCAATCCAGCCCCTCTTTCTCTCTACCTTGAGTCCTAGAGCCTGCTGCTTCACACAGGAGGACACAGATGCCCTGAGATCAACCGGCCAGAACGTCTTTAACATGGCTGGAGGCGGAGGGGAACCGGCAGGAGAGGCGTCTCTCAGGCTGCTCACGGCCGGCTGCTGCCGCGGGGCCTGGCTGGCACACAGTGGAACTTCCTCTCCCCCTTGTGGTCACCAGGCTTCCCATCTGGAACAAGTCACTAGTGCCTTGGTGATATGTTTCCCTCCCTTGATAAGTTGTTACTAGTGACACAGCCTCTTGCAGACTACATACACCTACTCTCTTGGCCCTCCTGCCCTTTCAAAAGTTCTTCAGCAGGGAGGATCAAGAGCTATGTTGTCATGGGTCTGTTTGTATCCGATGACTGTTCGAGCTGCTGTGCTCACTTTTCTTCCATTTATTTACCTCTAGCCCTTCTATTAAAACATTTGAAATCGGGCTGAGGAGAGAGAGCACAAATGGCAGAGGCATTGAGTTTGAATCCAGCACCACATGGTCCTCTGGGTACCACTAGGTGTATCCCTGGGAGCTCCAGAAACATTGAACAGAAACAGCTTCACCAGGAGTGACCCTATCCTTCAAGCACCACCGGGAGTGGCCTCTAAGGGAAGGAAGGAAGGAAGAAATTAAAAATAATGAAAATCTGAAACTTGACTATAAATAGATGGACATGGAGAGTATTATGCTGAGTGAATTGAGTCAAAGAGATAATAGAATGACTTCACTCATTTGTGGGATATAAAAAATATATATAGTAGAAGACTAATATCCAGGGCCAGGGAAATCAGGGGCTAGGAGGACTGGTCAATGATTGGAATCAACCACAAGGGTGGGGGGTGGGTGGAGGGAAGGTAAGATAGAGAAGGGAGCAGTATAACAATAATAGCTGGAAATGATCGTGCTGGACAAGAACTGAGTGTTGAAAGTAGGTAGAGGGATATACCAGATGACCTTTAAGTATCTATGGTGCTACCCTCAATGCCCAAAATGGGGGGGGGGAGGAAGAGAGAGTGAGAGAGAGAGAGAGAGAGAATGGCTATAGAGGCAGGTGGGGGGCTAGTGATGGGAGGGCACTGGTGCTGGGAAACATACACTGTTGGAGGGATGGGTGTTGAAGACTGAGACTGAAATATAATCATGAACAGCTTGGTAAGGGTCTATTTCACAGTGATTCAATTTAAAAAATCTTTAAAAAATAATAAAAATTTTAAGAAAACAGGATTGCAGGAAAGAAGGGCAATGCACTTGTCTCCTTTCCCTTTGCATTCATGTCTGTGCTGTTACGGACTCATTCCCTGTGTTTACATGTGTCTAAGGCATGGCGGGACCTACCTGGGAACCCCCCTCCCCCCAACACACACACAGAAATGCAGAGGCCCCTGATCTCATGGATTCTTTGGCCAAATCCTGGCGGATCTCTGACTCACCCTCCATGGGAAGCTCTTTGGCTGGAACTGCCAAAGAGGTCACTGCTCCTATGAGGGGACCCCAAGATATCAGTAGGAAGAGCTGGGGTTTAGCTCCAGGCTGCTACATTACACATTCACATTCTTTCACTCTACCATTATTCTAATGAAGCTTTCTACAGACACTTCCCAGAACTAACAGTGATGGGAAGTCATATTGCCTGGTCACAGCAAGAGGAGTTGCATCTGGGGAACAAGAAATCCATGAGGGCTGGGGAGAGTAAAATGAGCCCCCAGGAATGACAGCATGGGGAGAAGCCTGGGGGTGGGGGCACTAGAGGACTCGGCCAGAGGGCTATGTCTGAAAGGTTTTGTGGTCTTAAAGACCTGTGGTCTTGGTGGGTCTCATTCAAAGATTCACCAGAGGCAGCATTTGTAAGAGCTTTGTGAAGGAATAATAATTAGGAGAATGTCCTTTCTTTTTGTCTTTGTGTATACAAATATGAATATATGCATATGTATATATGTTTCCTTTTCCTGTGTCTGATTATGCATTCAACTTAGCATTAATTTATTCTAATAAGAAAGTTGTCTAGTTTTTATCTGGGTACATTAATGAAGCAATAAGAAACCATCTCAGTAAGTAAATGACCTTATTTCATTGTTCCCATAGAGGTGTGGGGGTGGACAGGGCTGGGCCTCATGCCTGCTCCGGACAATTCTGGCTTGAGGGATAGCTGGGAGAGGGGCAAAAATGTCCTACTGTGTTTGGATTACTTCTCCAAAAAGACTCTGGTTGTGTGCCACAAACTGCACCACAATTGGCCTGTCAGCATCAGTTTGTAAGTTTGTCAGCTCTAACACTAAACGTTTGGGTTGTGATTGTCCCCTGCAGTAGAGAGGGTTGTTAGCAGAACCTCCTAGCTACCAGAGGCCAGCAGCATGCATTTTCATCTCCAGTGCTCCCTCTTCACCTCCAATCCACCAAGGAGAACAACCAAAAAGTTATCCAGGACTGCAGTGAGTAAATCATTCCTGACCTCGAACCACAGAATAAATCCAAATCCAAGTCCACACCTAAGGCAGGACGGTGATCATTTCTACTCTGAAGCTGTGCACTCTCTAAACGGAGACCTTGGAGCCATGTGTCCAAGTCATCCAGATCAACAGAGCTGGAACCCGCCAGTCGGCTCCTGCAGTCTGCATGCTCCTGACTCACCAATGCTGCTGTTCCCATGACATGGTGCTATGGGTTCAGTCATGCTCAGTAATTCACATACATTGCAACCAGACTCAAGGCAGCTCTTTTCTTGTCCTGCACTTCACCCCAGCTAGGAGCCACACAGCTCCTTTCTGGGGCGGTCTCCCTCACCTCCTGTGAGACCAGGGTTGAGGCAGGAGAGGGTTGCCCCCACGTGACAGAGCAATCAGCCTCCAGGAACCAGACTCTGACCCACTTGTCATTCTGTCTCCGCCCCTGCTCACAGGGGCACACAGCCATTCAACTCCGGGAGGTAGGCGGGAGAACCACTCAGAGAAGCACATCCAGGATGATGGATATATTTAGGAGATGAATTATTGCGCGATGGTATAAAAATAGATCAAGGGAGAGCACACGAAATTACAAGCCCGACTGTGTAGAAGACAAAGAAGGTGCTTGGAAAGCATTGGGTACATTTAATTAACTTTGCTGGGGAAACATCAGGAGGCATCGGTGGAAACCAAAACACTTGCAGTCTTCACTTAAAGCAATAATCCCAGTGTGTTAGGAGGAGCTTCGAGCCCCCAGTGATTTCGGATGGGCTGTCCAAAGTCTAAAGCTACCTTGCCCATGTTTCTGCCCTCTGTGGGTTCTGTGGGCTGGGCTGCACATCGTCTCACATTAAAGCATCCTTCCCACTTGTCTGGACAGATTGGGAATCAATATGGAACAGGAGCCAACATCACATTTCTGACATTTATTAAGCATTACTCTGGGTAGAGGCTTCAAGAGGATAAGTAGGGCCAGGGAGATAGGTTGGGGCCACATGGCTAAAATGTAAGTCTTGAATCACACTAGCTTTATTACTTGAAGCACACATTCAGCTCATCTAAAGCTTGCTTTATGCATCTGCAAAACAGGGACTATCCCAGCACCCACCTGCTGGAGATGATGGGAGGGTTTAAGGTATCACCTGGAAAGTGCTAAGAAAGTGCCCTGGGGAAAACTGTATCAGCAGCTGATGGCAGGAGTACCATTGTCACCTTGGCACCTGGTGTCAAGAGGAGACCCAAGGGGCATGTAGGTGAACCTGAGACCTTGTGACATTTCTCGGGTCTCAGAGCCACTTACCCATCCCATGTCACCCTGTACAAAATGGAGTGTGTGCGGCTCAAGAGATAGTACAGCAGGTAGGATGCTGCTCCCAACCAGATCGCATCCCATTGGGTGCCCCGAGGACTGCCAGGAATGGTCCCTGAGCTCAGAGACAGGAATAAGTCCTGAGCATCGCTGGGTGTGGTTCTAAAACAATAACAGCCCCCCCCCAAATGGAGTGTTTAGTTGGAATCAGGGTTCAAGTGTGAGAGAAGGGGGCACAACTTCCAATGTCACCGTGGGTCCCTCTTGTTCCCATGGACTCTCAGCACTGGTTTCAGGGCCTTTCCCCTGAGATGCAGAGGTGAGGGGTGAGGCGTTCTGATGGGGTCCTCTGTGCCTTCCTAAGCACCAAAGGTCCTTCTTGTCCTGAAGGGGCTGGGTTTCCAGTGCTCACAGATCTCTGCCATTAACCCTGTGTGTGCTGTTTGAGCCCAGGAAGACCACGAAGACCCCCACCCAGAGCAAGTGCATGGGGCTTTCCGGAAAAAGTCCACTCTGGCCCTGCCCAGCTTCAGCTGGTCCAGAACCACTTACTTCCAGTCTCCGATGACTCCTCCTTCAAGAGAGGGCCCTGGGCCCCTGCACATCCGGTCATTGGTTGCTGGTGCAGAGGGAGTGCTCTGTAGCAGGACTGGGCTTTGGGTGAGCATCAGTCAGAGCTGTGGCTAACAAGTGGCTAAGGTGTAGGCCAGGTAGGGGAGGTCTGACCGGCAAGTTGGAACAGGAAATGGGAAGAACATGAATATTCACTAATTTGCTGCCTCTGAGGGAAAGCAGAAGCCCCTCAACACACAGCCCAAGCGCTGTGCAGTGTTGGAGCTGTTTCTCCTGGAACATCTTTCTCTCCTCCACTGTCTCCCCCACAGCTAGAGTAGAGGATTGGGAGCTGTGTTATTCACTCCACACTGCCCCGAGCAGGGGGTCCATCAGTACTGATGAAATAAATGCATGACAAAGTATTAGCTTGATTTCACCCCGAGATCCCTGCTTCTTACCATTTTCTTTAAAATCAGAGATATCTGAGGTGGAAGGAACTCTTTTAAAAGTCAAATCTAGAGAGATAGTAGGGTGGGTGAGATGTTTGACTTGCATCTGGCCAACTTACATGATCTCCGACACTGTATGTAGTCCCCAAACACTGTTAGCAGTGATCCCTGAGCACTGAGTCAGAAGTAGCTGCTGAGACTGCCAGGTGTGGCCCACTCTCAACCCCCACCCCATCCCAAAGTCAAATTTGTAGGTTACAAAATGTCCGTGTCAGAATTACTCCATTAACATAAGCTCTTTGAGGACACAGATATGTCCTCGAAGACCAGCTGTAGGTTTAAGACAACTGAGACTCAAAACTCTTAGGTGAATAAAAAGAAGTCTAACATATTAACCAAAGAAACAGTGCTTCAGCTCCTGGACTCATTTCACTCAATCTTCACTGGTTCAGTCCAGTATCGGGGCACCTGAGACCAGTTCTACAGGTAAGCATGTGTCCACCCGCTTACAGCCCATTCCCAAAGGAGCATCTGCACAAATGAGCTTCCAGCAGTCCCAAACTCACGTTCTGTGACATGGACCAGGCCCGTTGAAAACCAGAGCAAGTTGCTATAACAATTGCATTCTCTGTGCTTCATGCCCAAATGGGCCAAAAACCACTGGCAGTGTTGCTATAGCCATTACTGAAAAGCCAATTTACTTCGAGAGTCACAGTTGGACTCAAGGAACCTGAGTTACACTCCGAAGAGGCCATTAGCTGCTATTGACACATTATTGAAGGTTGCCGTGTCCTTTCCATTCTGTCAAGTGTGACAGAAGGTAATGGGGCCAAAATAATTAACCTCATGTGATTTGGGCAGGACTCTGCAAAACCACCATATGCACCCAATGTTGTTTTCAGTGAAATAATATGAACATTGACACTTCTTCATAAGATTCATGTACACTATCCCCTGCCTTTTTTTTTCTGGCTCTCAGCCTCAGTCTGTTGTTGTTATTTTGGGGCCACATCTGGCAGTGGTCAGGGCTTATTTTGGTAGGCTTGAGGGACCCTGTCGAGTGTTGGAGATCGAACCTGGGTCTGCCGCATGCAAGTATCATACCCACTATATTATTTCTCTAGCCCCTCAGTCTCAGTCTTAAGGCCTTTTTCTTCGTTTATTTATTTATTTTTTTATTGAATCACTGTGAGATAAACCCTTCAAAAGCTGTTCGTGATTAGGTTTCAGTCATACAATGTTCCAACACCCATCCTTCCACAAGTGTACGTTTCCCAGCCAACATCCCAAGTTTCCCTCCCATCACCACCCCCCCAGCCTGCCTCTATGGCAGGCACTTTTTTTTGCTCTTTCTCTCTCACTCTTTCTTTCTATCTCTCTCTCTCTCTGTCTCTCTCTCATGTTGGGCATTGCCGTGTGCAATACAGATACTTATAGGTTGTGGTGTGTATCCCTTTACCTGTTTTGAACACTCAGTTCTTGTCCAGTGTGATCATTTCCAACTATTATTGTTATGACCTTTTCCCTCTTCTTAATTCCCTCTTCCTTCTTATCTGCCCCCACCCCACCACAGTTCTGCTAGTGACAATTTTTGTTGGTTTTTTTACCACCATCATCGTCACTCCAAGACATAACTCTCATTAGAAAGTCAGAACATCTCATTTTGTAAAGGTGTTTCTTGACTTTGTTTCCGTTAGGTCTGTTACACCATACCCAGCCTCCATGCAGCCCCCCATATTACTCAGGACCCGAAACTATCTCCTATTTGCCTATATCAACCCCTCCACCAAAACCTGCACATCTTGGGAGTCAAAACTAGTTTCAGATACTTTTTCTAGGGCTAGGGAGACAGCATACAAATAGTCACAGTACATGCAGGCATGAAGTTCTGAGTTCTATGTGGGTCTGGTGACCTCCAGAACTGCTGGGTCTCAAGCACTGAATCACCAGGCTCCCACTACTGGGATAAGAATCATTGCTGGAAGTAGCCTCTGGACCTAAAAATATGCCCCCCTCCACAGTTTCCTATTATATATGAACTCTGTATCACTGTATCACTGTCATCCCATTGCTCATCGATTTGCTCGAGCGGGCACCAGTAACATCTCTATTGTGAGACTTGTTGTTACTGTTTTTGGCATATCGAATACGCCACGGGTAGCTTTCCAGGCTCTGCTGTGCAGGCAAGATACTCTTGGTAGTTTGCTGGGCTCTCTGAGAGAGGTGGAGGAATCCAACCCATGTCGACCGAGTGCAAGGCAAACGCCCTACTGCTGTGCTATCGCTCTAGCCCATATGAACTCTAGGAAGTGCAAATGATAATATTGACCATGTTGTAGGGATAAATTGAAGAAGTATCTGAGGCTCAGAGTGAGGGTTTTAAAGAGTGCCAGTTTCATTCCCTCATCCATGATTCATCTCTTCTTTCAACAAACTGGGGCTGAGGCCCAGCTAAATGCAGAGTGCTGTGTAGTGTCAGTTTTGAAGTAGGCCACCTGATGGGCTGGGGGCACTGGCAATGGGTTTGGGGAGAAGTGGAAGGAATAGACTCAAGAGGTGGTTTAAAGAACTTACTCTGTCACTTGCCCTAAAGTAAGCGCTATGGCTGGGCCTACTTTGTGAAAACAGAAATCAAGACTTGATAAGACTCCACTGGTGCCAGCACCAGCTTCCCTTCCCCAAGAGAGAAGCTCCAGCCTGAACAGAGGGTTGTGACATAAAGTGGGCATGTAGGTTAACCACCAAAACTTTCAAGCTCTTCCCCTTGACAATAAGAGTCAATGGGCTCCTATCAAAAAAGAAAGCCCCACATCGGGGCAGCTTGGGGAAAAACCTCTAAAACCAACTCTGCAAAGGCACGTGGGGGGCTTCCCATTTCTGGGGGGAAAGGGCATATCCACCTGAGATGTGTACTCTCAGCTGTCTCCTCTTTGCAGTACTCTCTGTTCTCCCTTGAATTTGTTACTCTATTTCCTTCCTTATGATTGCTAAATAAAACTGTTTTGCTTCTTATTCATCTTCCCCTAAAATTCTTTTCTGTGAGTCAAGACAATAGACCTGGCAAGCCTGGATAAGAATTTAGGGCTCGGGGCTGGAGCAATAGTACAGGGAGGAGGGGCTGGAGCAATAGCATAGCGGGTTCGATTCCCAGCATCCCATATGGTCCCCTGAGCACTGGCAGGAGTAATTCCTGAGTGCATGAGCCAGGAGTAACCCCTGTGCAATGCCAGGTGTGACCTGAAAAAGAAAAAAAATAAAAAGTAGTACAGCGAGATGGGTGTTTGCCTTGCACACGGCCAACCTGGGTTTAATTCCCGGCATGCATAGAGTCCCACAAGCACCATCAGGAGTAATTCCTAAGTGCAGTGCCAGGACTAACCCTGAGCATCACTGGGTGTGACCCAAAAAGCAAAATAATAATAAAATTAGGAGTTAAAAATTATTTTCTTTTCTTTTTTTCCTTTTATTCTTTTTGTCTTTGGGTCATACCCCATAGTCTTGTAGTTCTTACTCTTGGCTCTGCACTTACTCCTGGTAGGCTCAGGGAACTATATGGGATGCAGGGATAGAACCCGGGTCGGCCATGTGCAAGGCAAATACTCTACCTGCTGTACTATTGATCCAGTTCATTTTTGACAAAGAGAAATTCCTCACTCCGTTGTGGGTTCCCTAGCTCCCTACAAAATCATTTCCCACACACGGCAGTGTGAGTGCTGCTGAGGGCCTCCTGGGACTGGCGAGTTGCAAGGTCTGTTCCATGCAGATGCTCAGAGCAGACCCTCATCAGTCCTGTAGTCCCCCAGGCACCTCCTCTGGATGGCCAGAGGGGGGAGCTGTGCACTCCCTTCTCCAGGCTGTCATCTTTCTTCTTCCCACTTCACCTGTTACCTGCAACAGTTCTGTAACAGATATGACAAGTTTTTGTTCATTGAATCACTCAAGCTACTTATCTAAATGAACACGAAATTCAGAATCTTCTTCCCTCCAGGTATTATTTCCTTCTTCCCAACCCTCTTTCTCACCACTAAACCAAACAGGATTTGATCAGCGTGGTGGAACTTTAGGCACTTTCTCTGCTTTCAAAAGCCATTTCTCCTTGTTACCACAAGAGGTCACTGTTGAAGAATAGTCCAGTATAGGTCCAGAGAGGGCGGCTCTCAGTAACTCAGCAGTGCTAGCCTAGATTATCTGCATAGAGGAGCTATGTTTAGATCAAAATTGCAGTATTATTGATTCTCAAAGACTTTTAGCTCTTGAGCTGAGGCCCATTTCAGGTCCATGTCAGGGTTAACAAGAGCTAAGAAGCTTCCAGTCTCATTCACACACAGCGTCCTGCAGATCTGGCTAGCTGGTCCACGTGATCCTTTCTCTCTGTGAGCCTTGGGAGGATCACCCTCATCACATTTCCGTCATGCTCCCCACTTACCCCTCTACCCCGTCACAGAGATCTGCTCCACTTCCTGCAGGGAAACAGCGCCTCCTCTGGAAGGAAGGTGTGTTCCCTGATGGTGCTGGGCTCACAAACACATTTTGGCGTGTTGAGCTGCATGCTTTCCCCCTAAACAGTGGCAGACCAGGCGCCCAGTCTTAGGTATCAGAACACAGAACTGAGCCCAACAAGTAGACCCAGTGTTGCTTCAGAGGAGTTCATAGCCAGGGATAATAGAATGGAACTTTTCTGTTCTAGTAACTAAGCCCCATCCCATCAGGAATGCCCCCAGGGGGGACAGAGAAAACTTAGCCAGCCCCCCACCAAGAAAGAGAAGAGAGTGGTCACAAAGTTGGGGAGACAGCTCCAAGGGCTGATTCCATGCTTAGCATGTAGGAAACCAGGGCTTGATTCCTGACACCGCGTGCACACTTCCAGAAGCAATCCCTAAGCACTGCTGGCTCTGACCTCCAAAATAACAATAACAAAAAAATAGAATGACCACAGAGTCACATACTGAATCCAGCCACCTTGAGAAGCCTGAGACTAATTCAGGCATATTACAGAAAAACACCGGCCGACCAGGAGAAACTCTTCACGGAGACTCAGGGGAGCTGGAATCCACGAATCAGCCAGGCTTTAGATAACCCTGGATGAAGGATCAATTTCTAAATCAATATCCCTGCCCACATCTCACACACCACAAGTCAAAGCAGAACTTAGAAAATGAAGAGATCATGCCAAGAACAAACACCCTTCACCCCCTCTACTGAATCCCTCTTGCCATCTCAAACAAAGCCAGAAGCACATCAGCCTCCAGCTCTCTGCCTGATCATCCTTTCCAGAGGGCAGCTGCCTCACCATGTGTCCCCCTCCTCCCCAAACTGAGCAAATGTGAATGGAGAGCTCCCTAGGCTGAGGATTGATATGGCGGATGAGGCGGAGCAACTGTGGAAAGACAGAAAAGCCATTTAGAGTCTTGGCTTGACTCATAATTTAACCTTGAACACAGTTTTCAAGAATCATTAAGTCCCCAAAGACTTCATCTCTGGTCGTGATTAGCTAGAATGCAGTAAGCAGGAAGTTAACATATTTATATAGGAGGCATATGATGCAGAGAAAGCTATTCATTCTGCTTTGGCTTATGGACTCTTCACCGCCTACTCACTCAGTGCATCATGCTAAGTGCTACAAGACAAGACAGTGAACATACCAGTAGTGGACCGCCTAGCAACAGGAGGGACAAAGATGCAGCGTCCACGAGGTACCTGATGCAAGACTGACACTGTGCAGGGAGCTTTTCCATCTCTCACACCCTTCATTCCAGCCCTGCTGCGGTCTATACTTCATATTTCAGTAAACAGAGGTTCAGGGCAGTGAGTCCACCCAAGGACTTATAATAAAACCAGGAGCTCCAGAATGTAAGTCATGGGAGGCCTAACTCCCAAATCCGCACTCTTCCCCCTTTACTTTCTCCAAGAGGCAAACAGCAATGTGAGGTGGAGCCATTCACTCCTGGACCCATTTTGTTCCCCTGGGCTGTGGCCTCACCTATGCCGCACACTCACTGGGACTGGCCTGAGAAGGTCAGAGGACTGTCTGCCTCTGACCGGGGAAGAGGGTTTCTTTTCCATGCAGTATGTTATGAGCTGAGATGGGTTCCCGAACTATAGGATCAGAGAATGTTTTTTGGAGTGTTTTCAATTTTGGGAGTCTACTAATAAGTTGTCGATTATTGTGGGTCTCAAAACACTGAGGCCTTTGAACTGTCTTAGCATTCTCCTCAATATGCCAGCTCTGTTTTATTTGGGGCTCACAGCACCTGGGTACATGGTGGGGTTTTCAGGCTTCCCCAGTGGGTAGTTCTGTACCAGGGGTGGATAAGCACCTAGGCCAGAAATCCAAGCCAACAGCTGGATTTGCTTTCCTCAGTCTTAGAATGGGAGAAAAGAGTAGGGTCAAGGAACGAGGCTTATAGATTCCAGAGCACAAAGGAAGAGAAGTGAAAAGGGCCGGACATGGATTTTTACATTCTGATGAATTTATTTATTTAGATCGATGGACTTACCCGGTCACATTTTTGCCATGTAATTTATCAACTCTCACAAAGACACAACTGAAAGAAAAACCTAGCATTTCTTTTAGTTTTTGGCAGGACAAAAATATCACAATAAATTTAACCCTTGGTTGTGTAAGGAGTTGGCATTTCCTGTCTGGGTGCTACTGCCGATGTCCTAGTATTTAGAGTTAAGGTGTTCAAACACTGACTTAACAACGCAGTAACCGTGGGCTGGCACCCCACTCAGCATTGAACCACACAAGGGCTAGCTCCCTCCTTTCACCGAAAATAGTTACTCTGTGTAGTAATATTGTATTGAAGTGCAGTGATATTGTCTGGAGGAATTTTTTATTTTCGTTTTTCTTGTCTTAAATGTGTTTTCTTTTGTATTTTATATCTTGTATTATCCCTAAATGTGTTTTTTACTATTTATTTTTAGAAAATGAATTCTCAGGGCTGGAGAGATGGTGCAGTGAATAAGGAGATTGCCTTGCATGCAACCCACTTGGGTTCAATTCCTGGCACCATATATGATCCCTGAGTCTGTCAGCAGTGATCTCTGAGTGAAGAGTCAGGAGTAATCCCTGAACACTGCTGGGTATGGCATAAAGAAAAGAAAAGAAATTTTCTTATGTATATATAGACACTGTGTGGTATACTGTAGTGAACATTCAGTTCCTCAGAATGCCTTTCTGGGGGCAGTTGTCATATACTACATTCATTGTAACTGTATTAAACACATTTCAAATATAAACCAAGGTAGGGCATTTGGCCCTTGTACTTCTAAGACTGATAATAAAATAAAATCACATTAAGATGATAATCACGTTAAGATAATAAAGGATAGAATGAGATGGTCAGAACCACTCCTGACAAGGAAAATAATAATGTGTGCTAGCAGCAGCAGCAGTTACTCTGGCATTTGCTGTATGCCAAGCACATACCATGAGGATGACATAAATGGCATTTAATCCTGACAACCACCCTGTGGGGTAGATGTGGTATCTAACAAAAAGGCAACAAAAAGTTAAGGATTTCAACCAAAGGCACACAGCTAGTGTAGTATCTAAGAAGAGGCATGGAGGAGCTGGAATTTGGCCCCAACAGTCAGGCTATTAGAAATGACAGATGGTGTTTTTAATAATATATGTCTAGGGAGAGAGAGCAGGTAACTATAGATAGGTGGCTGTTTGAGTGGGTGGATGGATGGATGGATGGATGGATGGATGGATGGATGGATGGATGGATGGATGGGTGGGTGGATGGGTGGATGGATGGATGGAGGCATGCATGGTTGGACATTTAGATATCTGGATTGAATGATGGGTGCATGGATGGACAGACAGGTAATGATCTGAGGTACACGTAGAACTCAGAGACTAGGTGAATAAGAGAAATCTGAGCATCTGATAGAACTCTCAGTTTGGCACTCGGAGGACAGAGGACACAAAGGCAATTGGGGCTTTATGAAAATGTGCCTTTTCACTAGTGAGGAGAGCACCATCTCTGAGCATTTTCCCCCTGATCTAGGAAGCATGACACTTCTGGCTTCCAGGTGATCCTGATTCCCTGACCTCAGTCTGGGTTGAGACAGAACAGAACACAACTCCTTGTGCTGAGCTCTCAAATCTTGCTTTGTGAAAGCCTGGTACCAGTGGGAGTTAGTGAGGTTGCCAACCTGTGAATTCTTGGCACCTTTGACCAAGGAGGAAGTAGAGAAAAACAAGAGCTGGATGGTACTGAGGTTTGTCTCTCATGATAAAGGTTCTATTTTTTACCTGAATTGGTCAATGACAGATACTTGACAAGTCATACTTTTGACTGCTTCTCCTCTAGCCAGTGAATCAACCTTGTCTGTCTTCAAGTCTTCAAAATACTAGATCACTGCCCCAGTGAAATAACACATCATGATAGACTGGAAGAGCCTCCTAAGCACCTAAAACCCAGATACATTTGAAATGAAATGGAGACACAGTTAATAATGATAAAACATGATGCTGGGGCAGATGTGCAGAGACATCTGCCCAAAGCCTCTGTAAGACCATCCAACCTATACAGAACCATCTCCATGATCTAAGGCCACAAACATACATATTAACTTCCTCAGTGCTCACAGTAGCCCAAGAGAATAAGTACCATTCCCTCCTATCTATCTGTTGGGGAAACGAAGTTCAAGGTTACAGCCTAGAAAGTATACATTGATCTTAATGTCCAAACTCTAGTTTTCATTTCTGTTAGCTTTACTAGTTGCCTACAGGGAAAAGTGCACTGATTATTCTAATTGGCACTAACTTGCCTTTAGGCAGGGACTGGGTGGAAGAGGCTAAGGGAAAGGAGCAAAAGAAACAGATGGGCAGGAGGCATGGGAGGGGGGCAGATAACTGAGAGATGGCAGGGCTGCAGTAGGGAGCTAAGCCACACACATTCCCAGTGCAAATACCTAGGCACTCGCTGTGTATCTGTGACTCTCAAGGATGGACATCTGGGAAGTCTAGCTCACAAAATGAAGCATGATCCATACATTGCTGCACCTGTTTCAGAGGAACCCCAGGGAAAGATAAAATGGGGAGACATACATCTCAGTTCCTGCATCCACCTGCACCATCCAATGGTGCCCCCATCTTTCCCCAAGCAATGATTCACTGAAATCCAAGAAGCTTCCCGGTTGCCATGGAAACAGAAAGACAGCGTCTAATAGCACATAAGAATGGAAGAAGCTGCTTTATAGTATCCCCAGGCAAGCCCAGAGCAAATCCTACCAATAGCCTTTGTGTCCAGAGTAAAGGATTTCTCTCAATAACGAAGCTGCTTCTTTAAAAAAAAAAAAAAAAGTGGTTGAATTCAGGTACTAGACAGCCTCAATTGGGTGGACAATGGAGCGGGGAGCCACTTCCTCTACTTGGCTGGATCCATTTCCTTAGACATCAAGTCTGTAATCTGTGCAGGTCTGAGACAGGACCAAAAGGGCACCCCACCCCCGTTATGAGACAAAAGTTTTAGTTATCTTTAGCGAACACACTCTGAACCAGTCAATTGAGAGATTCTCTCCCCGGGAGTGGCCCATCACCCAGGGAGCACCGCAGCGCCCCCTAGTGTATGGTAGTCTCAGTTACCAGGCAGATGGGATCCCATCATTTCCCTAGATTCTGGGGAAGGAAATGTGGTCCAGGAAAGTCTAGAAGAAAATCGGGGAATCCAATTTTCTGAGCAGAAACACAGAGAAACAGATGGAGAAAGAAGCCAGGACAGAGCAGAGAGAGGTTCGTGGAGACAGGATGTCCGTTCACGCGTGGGTCTCCCACACTCAGATCTCACTCTGTCTCCTCTGCGGGGAGATCTCCCTTCCCAAGTATTCCCTATTCTTGGACAGCACAAGGCATATAGAAGTAGCATCTGGAGCATATTGGAGAAGCTGTGGAGAAGCAAGGGTTGCAGCTCTGGAGACAAGCTGGGGAGAGATGCGTCTCTCTGGATGTTTTACCCACCAAAATCCGGGATACTTGCATGCAGTGATAGCCCAAATCCCTGTAGACTGTTTGCCAACCCACCCAGGCAGCTCCTAATTAGAGGAGAGAGTGGAGAGTCGGAGCTGATGTGGAAAACAGTCCAGTCCCCTTAGATCTGTCTTTGGTGTAACATCCAACTTGCTCCTCCCACAGACAAGAGGCCCCGCCCCCCAACTCAGTGTTCACTATGCAATCATCTTTCTCACCATCGCTAACCCAAAGGCTGGAGGAACAGGCACTCAGGGGCAGAGTGAAACACCAGAGGGCAAATGAGTCATTGTTCTTTTGCATGTCCTTCGCTTCACTACAGACACAAGTGAAGCAGATCATCTTGCAGATTATCTTCAACAAGGAGTCACGTTGAGCCCCGAAGTGGCTCCAAGGTGGCAGGGTACATGTTTGCAGGGTACATGACCTAGGTTCCAGCTCTAGTGCCCCCTCCCCAGTCAAAGGAAAAGCAAGAATCTACTTTAAATCTTGGAATTTTTCATGAGCTTAGAGTTTAATTCTTTGTCAGTCTCTACTGCAACTGCAAGAACAAAAGGGTTTGGGCATCTGAACATAATAAGCATCTTAAAGAATCCCATTCTCCAGGAGTAACACAAAGACCTCTGTTTGCTCTGCTCTCCAGAAGCCAGCTTTGAAAGATACTGAGCTGAGCCTGTTTTCTGGGCTCTCTACTACCACATTAAGGTAATCTTAGGTTCACTAGGAAGGTGTCACCTCCCTCTGCAGTCAGGAGTTGGCTTTTCTTCTCTCTTTCCCCAGGGCACAGCTGAAAAGGCTTATTTTGATGCATCTTGATACAGACGTGCCAGGTTGGGTGTCCTCATTTTGTAGAGAAGACAGAGGCAGAAAGGAGATGTCACACAATTGACTCCTGGTCACATAATTGACATAGCAGAACCATCAGTGTGTTGGAGGATCTTCAAGTATGACATAGCCTGGTGGTAAAGTGCATGTATGCAGCTCAAAGGAAATGTTGATTGCTCTATTCTGCAATAATTCTTTTTTTTTCCTTGGCTGAGAATGTGCATTTTATGTCCTTCAGGCACAGAAATCTTGCAGGCAGAATAAAGTTGCAAAGGGGTTAGAGGCATCTCTAAATCCACTCTCTGTTCAGGTGCATTTAGAATGGCTAGTGAGTCTGATGGGATCCATCTAGAAGCAAAATGAAACTGTAGGCTTCCATGATTCTTTCTTTACATAAATCTTCCCTTTTCCCTGTAAGGAAAAAAAACCCTTTATAAGCATAGTACAGAAGCCTGAAATAATTGTGCCACCCTGGCAAGCTACAGGACCTGGAAGTTAGAAAGACAGACAGATCTGGCTTTGGGGCTGGCTTTTGGACCCAAAGAATAATTCTCCTCTGCAGGTACCAGTGAACTCTGCCTGGGAAGAGAGGGGGCCACTAGCCCTTCGGTATAGCCCTACCCAGTTAATTGTGCCATCCTGAGGCAATCTGGTTAAGCTTTCCCCAGTATGAGTTTGTAATCTCATTGCAAAGCTTTGGTCTTCTCAATGGAAACTCTCAAAACTTTCCCCTTTAATTAAACAATAAATGCATATTCTGTAGCATTTGTCGGGGGAAACCTGGGGGTGTCGAGGCATTCTAGTCAACATACGGGAGGTTGTGGTTCCAGAAAAACTCCTAGGACTCATCAGTTCTGTGATGCACTTCAGGGAACGCTTCCATTATTGGTCACTGACCTTCCATCCTCACCATATGGCATGCCCAGTCTGCTTTTCAGTCATGGTTAGCCATAGAGTGGTCACCAAACTGGTCTGTCTATGTTAGAGACAGGGAGATACTTTTACAAGACATGCCAGAATAT